>NC_043711.1:99775452-100129402 GCF_006229205.1 Suricata suricatta | reverse complement strand
GGCCGACCCGGTCGGACGCCGCGCTCCTATAAATATCGCGCGTGCGCCCGCCCGGCGCCCTCCCGGCTGCGCGAGGACGGACAAAGTTGTGCGCAGGGAGTCCGGGCACGCGGCAGCTGCTGCGAGAGGACCCCGCCGCTGAACGCCCCGCGCCGCGGAACCGACCCCGCGAACCTGCGCTCTCCGCGCCCGGGACCCCGCCGGCTGCCTCCTACCTGCGGACGGCCGAGAGGCGCCGAGGCGCGGGGGATTTTTGACCAGGCGGAAGTGGGAGTCGCCAGAGTCCTGGCCACGATCACAGCCTCGCGTTCTTCTCAGTCCGGGAAACACCTTCTGCCTCTGTAATTCGTCCCTGCCGCAAGCCCGCCGCGTCCAGGACCGACCTCTGCATCACTCGGCACCCACCAGCCCCCTCCACCCCTCCAGGCTTGTTTTGTTTTGGAGCCTCCTTTGTTTTTCCTGCTCCGTCGTCCACCTGGGGGTGCTTGGGTTGGGGGTGAGAATTTATTACCATTTTCCTCTTGGAGGTGTGAATGTGGGGGTTTGGTGACTTTTAGATGTCCAGGAGCCGGGGTGGGTGCAGGGGCCCCAGGCAGGGCTGATTCTCGGGCGGAGGAGGGTGGGGTAGGGGGTTCTGCATGAGCTCCTTAAAGGACAAAGGTAACAGAGCCAGCGAGGGAGCGCGAGCGGAGACTTTGACTTCAAACCACAGGCTCGGGGGAAGTGTGCGCGCCGCCGTCCCTGCAGCACGGTCGATCTAGCCTCTGGCGTCTTCCCGGCGGAGCGCCGGGGTCCCGGGAAGCAGAGCGCCGGCGGGCTGCGGCTCGCGCACGCCGCTCACCATGGGCTCCGGGAGCCGGGCGCTGTCCGTGGTGCCGGCCGTGCTGCTCGCCCTCACCCTGCCCGGGCTGCCCGTCTGGGCGCAGAACGACACGGAGCCTATCGTGCTGGAGGGCAAGTGTCTGGTGGTGTGCGACTCGAACCCGGCTACGGACTCCAAGGGTTCCTCTTCCTCCCCTCTGGGGATCTCGGTCCGGGCGGCCAACTCCAAGGTCGCCTTCTCGGCGGTGCGGAGCACCAACCATGAGCCGTCAGAGATGAGCAACAAGACGCGCATCATTTACTTCGATCAGGTCAGACCCCGAGGGATGTAGGGCACCGGGCGTGTGTATGCATGGTGGCCGAGGGTGGGGGGTGGGGGCGGTCCCCCGACCGTCCACACTGGGGCTGCCTGCTCAGGCTCAAGTTGATCTGACTGGGATGTGGGCACTCGCCTTCCCAAATATGCCTGGGTCTGAAACTTCTGCCTCTCCCACCACCGGCCCGGCCCGCCTTCCCTCCCGGCCTGGGACAGCGGGAGAGAGGCCGCTGCCCTGCAAGGAGAGCGAGCTCAGGACGAGTTTCCCAGCAACAGGTCCATAGGAGCTGGCGGGAGTCTGGTCCCCAGACCTCGCAGTCCCTTGACCAGAGCTTGCCGCCCTCCGACCCTCGTTCAGACTCCTTGCGGGTGCCGCCGCCGTGGTCCCCCGGTCCCCTCGCGGTCTCCGGATCTTCTCCCCAAAGAGAGCTTTGCGGGTCCACATTCTCTGCAGGGATCTCGCACGTGTGGCCGGAGAGGGTGGGCAGCGCCGGCGCGGGCCAGATCTCACCCACCTTTCTGCGGCCAGGATCCCCAGACACGTTGCAGGCGCCGCTGCAGCGGAAAGCCTTCCCCTGGTACTCGGAGAAAAGTTGTGGAGGGAAAGGAAGGGCGCTCCCGTTGGGAAGAAGCCGCTGCTCCCTGCCCCTGTTCCTGTCCTTTCTGAGAATCGCCAGTTCCCAGGGAAAGACAGACTTTGGGGTAGAGGGCAGGAGATGGGGAGGAACTGATGAAATCTGTGGCTTCTGTTTAGCGGCCGGAGCTCTGGGGTTTGGCTGATGAGAAACCCCAGGGCATCGGCTTCGGTTTCGCCAGGCATCCTACAACTGAAAACGGACTCCGGGGTTGTAATTTCAACCCTAACAGCAGCCAGAGTCTCTTTAGTTCCAGAGGCACTTGTATAGTTCACAGTTGTATGCGTAGTCACACGTGTAGAAGCACAGGTTAAGTGGCACTGCAGCATGTGTCTGGGAAGGGATGAGGTGACATTTCCATTCCTTACTTAATTGTTTCTAAGTAATGCACTTTCCAGCTGGCCAGACAGTGAATGCTTCTCTGGGGCTTCCTCTCAGAGAGCTATAATTTTTAAAGAATTAAGCAGTCCCTTTGGGGTTTTGGTGCAGTATTTTCCATCTTGATGGAAAGAAAGTCTAGCACAGCCCTGGGTTGTATTTCAATGCATTTAATTAAATGTTGGACGATTGTGGACAATACACTGAATGGTGCATTCTTTTCCGTGACCTTTCCATCAGTTAGAAAGAGAGGAATTGTTTGTTCTTCTGTTGGGAGAGCCATGCATCTTAGAGACCACAAGACACATTTAATTATGAATCTCTCTGTGCTTGGATGCCCTAATTACAGCATAGAGTCAACATCCAGCCTTATGTGTAGTCAACACTAATCAGCCATTTCCATTATTGCTAATGAATTATGCTACTTGTATCTGATTCAGGAAGTCCCCACTAAGTACCTCAAATTATTTTAAATGCACTTGAAAAAAAAAATCCTTGCAACATCTCCGTTGGGGAGCATCGCATAGCTGGTGATTGCCTGGTGAAAGCTCACTGATCATCAGGTCAGAGGAAGAAATCTGATGGTTACTTGGGAGAAAGTGAAATCTCAGAATAAAATTATACACACACATGTATTTTAAGTCAAGGGTTGAGCCTAGTGCATCTACCTGACCTGTTCACTGCGTTCTAGTTCATTCCTTAGAGGTGATAGTACATTTTAGGGAGTTATGCAAAAGGCTTAATATTGGCAGGAATATAGTGTCACAGGTTGCCATTGATACGGTAGAAGTGTGTCTTTGTAGGGACATTTGATTTTTGTGGGATGCCAGTTATAGATTTATTTCTTGGGGAGAGTTAGATTAAACTCCAGTCATTCTACAACTTCCCAGCCCCAACCATTCTTACTCTCTTTCCCACAGGAAGGGACTTCCTTATGTGACATTTGCAAATTTGGCTTATGAGGTCACGTCTTGAGATTCAGAGTTAAGTTCATAACCAGTAGAAACAGGCTGCCTGTCTTGCAATGCAAAGTGCATCGTTGCTTTCTTAGGAAACAGTGCCTTATTTTACTTTCCATTTTCGACTCTTGAAGTTTACACAGAGAGCAGGCGGTTGGTAAGAGAGTAACGGATAACACTGGCAGGAACAGAGGAAGGCCACCTATTTTACAGCCTGTCTTTATTCATGCTCCACTTTTTGGCAGCCTGCAAAGGGCTGAGTCATTGCCAAAATGTTATAATTAAGGCCTCGATGGCACAGGAATGAAAAAAATGGCCATGGATCTTAGGAGAGGTTTGGTGGGGGCCCGGGGGAGGGCCAGACGTTCAGATCACTCTGTGCACTATTCAGTGTCATGGATTATGTCACACGGTGGAGGCAGTGCCCGGCCTCTGTGTGAGGGGTCCAGGAGTGACTGCAGAGAGCCCGTGGATGCCGATTGGCTGTCTTGGAAACGTCATCTCTGGACATTGCAAAGGCTTGTAGAGGATGGGAATAGAAATACAGGGCAGATGCCTTTTCTCTGACTCTCAAGGTAAAGCTAATATTGCGAAGCCCTCACATGGTACCTAGATGTTTCCGGAGCCATCAGGCCTCGCTGGAAATTGAGGCATGAATGCAAAGCAGTCTGTTTTTTCCCCCCATACCTTTGAAAAGACAGAAAAACCTTCCATTACCCAAATCTATTTTCCAAGTCACTAAAGAGGAAAGGAGTAGGACCCAGTGTTTTTGTCTCTATGGTTTCTTAAGCTACTTGTGAAAGAGATAAAGGAGAGAGAGAGGAAGAGGGGGAGAGAGAGAGGGTGGGAGGGAGGAAGGAGGGAAACTTATTTTAGTTACAGAAGAGAATATTGTAATAATTTACTGTTCTTTATTATTTTTTATTTGTAGATCCTAGTAAATGTGGGCAATTTTTTCACCCTGGAGTCTGTCTTTGTAGCACCAAGAAAGGGAATTTACAGTTTCAGCTTTCATGTAATTAAAGTCTACCAGAGCCAAACAATCCAGGTATGTGTTTTGACCTGTTCCCTCCCTACCCCCAAACACCAATGTTTATTGGCAGTGGTTGTGTTTTTCAGCGTTTATCCAAAGATGTGTTTTCATTGTAAAAATAAACAACCATCTTTATAGTTTAAGACAATTAATTTTCAGTTTTCTTCTTTATAGCATCCATTAAGGCTATGACAAGAAACATATAGAAAAATAAACAATCGGATTTATTACCTTCATAACAACCAATTGTTTAAAAAAAAAAACGTGGCTTTGTAAAAACTCAGTGACACAAAACACTTTATAAGACCCTGACTTCAGTAAACGCGTGTGCAAAAATGATCTGAACTTCAGTTAAGGCACGTGCAAAAATGAATCTGAAGAAAGTTGTAAGACTAGCTGAGCTTTACAAGTACATGTTATATGAAACGAATTTGCCTTCCTTGTTGAACTGCATGAGATACAGTTAACCGTTGAGAACAAATCTATGAAGCAGCAAACTACTCAGTGTACATTTTACAAAGGATGTTCTCCAAGTATGGTTTAAATCGGGGGCGCCTGGGTGGCTCAGTCGGTTAAGCCTCCGACTTCGGCTCAGGTCAGATCTCACGTTCGTGGGTTCGAGCCCCGCGTCAGGCTCTGTGCTGACGGCTAGCTCAGGGCCTGGAGCCTGCTTCCGGTTCTGTGTCTCCTTCTCTCCCTGCCCCTCCCCCTCTCATGCTCTGTCTCTCCTGTATCAAAAATTAATAAAAAACATTAAAAAAATTTTTTTTAATCGTTTTTCCTCACTTACTCTGATGCTAGGGAATTCTTAACACATTTCAGTTCCACAGTTAGCACTGTATTTTGTGTTGTGCTTTCTCAGGATATAGGCTTGACCTCACACCCAAAGGCTAGTTCTGATAATATCCAAATGTGCTAACACCCAACAGCACCAATGCGTGCCTGTGGAACTCTAGTATCCTTTTTATCTTATACTCAGTGTTCGTGTTGTTTATTGTTGCCTCATGACTGATAGATTACAAATTCTTCTACCACTTTTACATATCCTAATGAATGGACACATTTATCATCCTTAGATTTAATTAAGATGTGTTTTTTTTTTTTAACACAAAAGGAATGAATATTTAGTAAACAAGTTTACTAGCATGGAAAAGCTTTCCCCAAGCCCCAATATTTAGAAATGTGTGTCATATTTAACATAGTATAGGCAAAATTGTAGTAGGGAGAAAAGTGAATACCTTTGAGTTTATTATTTGTTAATAATTATGAGTTTATGAATTTTTGATTCTGTAATTACCCATCATTAAAATCTTCAGTAGTAGTGGTGATCACTATTTTTTAAAAAAATGTTTATTTGTTTACTTTGAGAAACAGAGTGAGAGCGAGCAGGAGAGAGGCAGAGAGAAGGGGGGAGGGAATCCCACGCAGGCTCTCTGCTGTCCGCGCAAAGCCCAATGCGGGGCTTGAACTCAGGAGCTGTGAGATCATGACCTGAGTCAAAATCGAGAGTTGGACGCTTAACCCAACTGAGCCACCTGGGTAACCCCAGGCAGGGGGCTCGAACTCATGATCTGTGAGATCATGACCTGAGCTGAAATCAAGAGTCAGATGCCAAGCCAACTGAGCCATTTGGGCTCCCCAATCACTGCTTTTTAATACACATTATCAGGGAAAACAGAAAAAGAAACCATAACCCTCCTCCACCCAGCCACCCACCTCCCCACCCACCCCCACATTCCATAACTTCAGATGACTTTCAGCACTGTCCCTGATGTAGCTGACTAGTAACCTGAAAGGACGCTGGTAGAATCTTGCTGTCTCTGGGTTCATCAGAGCAAGGGATGCTGGGCTTCTTTTTACTAATATACCGGGAAGCCTCAGGCTCGCGTCATTACCAGAAGGTTGATGTTGAATATGACAAGTAAGTAAGACCACAAGCTTCAGTTACGTGTTGAAGGGAGGCCAGTTGACCCGAGGCCAGGTTGCTCTCCAAGGGTGGTATTCTTCCATAGGCCTCCCAGGAAATTTCTATGGGAGATATTAAAAGAAAAGTTATTTTAATTTAAAAAAAAATCAGCTCAGTGGACCTACTCAGTACGTTGCCACCACAGCGAGGATGAATTTACCGAACATCAGATATTTTACCGGGTCTCTTGCCTTTGGCATTATTCATTAGCCTCAGTCAATGTTTTCAGTGATTTTTTTTCTTCTTCTTCTTCTCGTAGGTTAACCTGATGTTAAATGGAAAGCCAGTAATATCTGCCTTTGCTGGGGACAAAGATGTTACCCGTGAAGCTGCCACCAATGGCGTGCTCCTCTACCTGGATAAGGAGGATAAAGTTTACCTAAAACTGGAGAAAGGTAACTTGGTTGGAGGCTGGCAGTATTCCACGTTCTCTGGCTTTCTGGTGTTTCCCCTATAGGATTTGATCTCTGCGCGATGTTGATCCAGGGGAGGGGTGGCCCGCCCCTGCGTTATTGGAAGATCATTTGCTCATCATTGGATTGATGTCTTTTCTCGGTTTCTCATGGGTGAATATGGATTCTCTTTAAGGATGCTAGGCCCGTCCGAACCAACACAGTCTCACAGATTATTTTCGTGTGTGTGTGTGTGTCAGTAATACTTGGATGGGCGCTCACAACAGACAATACCTATCTGTGCTCAAGTGTAACAGTTTAAACGCTCTCTGCAAGGTTTATCCTGAGTTTAATTTCCTGGGATCACTGAGTTCGTTGCAGATGTGGAATTTTCTTTGTTTTTAAAAGACTGGCGACCGGGTCTTAAGAATTAGAAAACTCTCGAGTTCTGACTTCAATCAACGGTTAGTGTGATACTGCCAAAGAATTGTATGCTGTGCTGATATATTGGTTACACTTGTTTTTTTTCTTTGGAATTTGTCTGTTTTGTTCTCTTAAGGTAACTGGGAATTGTTTTTTCAGTGACTGGCTCTGTGACTTCTCTACAAATAGGGTAATGAATGGCTTGCCCACAGATTTACCCTACGAGATCACCAACATGACTTCCCTTAACAAAAAAGAATGCTTCATAGTTGTATTTTAATTATATATGTGAAAGAGTCATATTTTCCAAATTATATTTTCTAATAGGAAGAATAGATCATAACTCTGACAAGGAAAAAAAGTCGCTTACCCGAGTTCTAAGTGCTCAGCCCCCCAAACCTCCACCCAACCACCCTCCTCCGCGGGAAATCTTATACTTTCTTGCTCAGCTTGAATTAACATGATTGATAATAACCACTTTATTAAAAAACCTAAGGGATTTTTTTCCCCTGAGACATGACCACTTAATTAACTGGAGATGGGCTACCCCTGTTTTTAATTATACCTATTTTTCAAGCCTTCTGTTGTGTTTGGAAGTATCATCTGGTTTTGCCTTAATTCCTTGGATTGTATATATTTATCTGTTTAGCTAATATTAAATCCAAGTATCCCATATCTAAACTTAGTGCAATATCTTATTTTGTCTTTTGTACAGGTCATATGAACTCACAAAATTATTTATGTCTCTGTCATAGAATAAAGGTTAATATATGTTAGCCAAATTGTTTTGTCCTTTTGGTTCGGGAAATATGTATTCTACGTCGTTTACTTCCCCTTTCTCACCAACCCTTCTCTCCTTCCCCCGTGCCCCAGCCCCATCATTGCTTTTCCTGGGAGTTTTTAAGAAAAGCTTTTTGAATCTGGGGGGAATGTCCTTTGAATTGGCACAGGAAGTCTTCCGGTGTTTAATGCATTCAAATCCAGGAGTTGTCAGCATGCCAAAAGAGAATCAGTGGACTTAGTAAACTCTTCTTTCAGAAGGGACTTAACATTTGATAGTTAAGGTGAGAAAATGTGCTAAAATCTCGTGAGAGTGCTCAGTGAGTGCGTGGTGAGGAGGCCACAGATGACTCAACATGAAGCCTTGGGGGGAAGTCCCGCCCCTTTCACACGACACTAAAAGACAAACGGAAGATTACAGGTTTCTTTTGTAGAGGAACTATTATTATTATAGATGTCTCATCTGGAGATTTGGCTCCACTTCCCAGTCTTTTCTCAATTAAAGCAATTAAAAGGGCCCCGTTTGTAGACGGTGGCAGCGAGAAGGGTGTTCGAGGACCCTGTGAGAGAAAACACATGAGCAGGTCTTCCCGGATAATTGTGATTAATCACTGAGTCAAAATACTCATTCATCACAGGGAGGCTCTCCTCCTTCCTCAAGAAGAATTAGCTGGAGATGTTGGCATTGGATCCTCAGTGTTTTGCTTGGCAAGTTATTCTTCAGCCGGCTTCCAGTCAGAAGCGTTCCTCCTCCGTGGCTGCGCCGTGTAAGGAAGCAATATTGCACGGGGACCTCCACCTGAGAAAGTGCGGCGTCCTCTGCAAATACACCTGCTCTAACGTAACCCTTCCCCCGGCTCTCTGTATTCAGGGTTTGCGTCTGTGCCTGGCAGTAGACTGGTTTGTGCTCGAATAAATCCACTATTAGTCATTGTTTTCGCAAAATGGCTCAAGGGTATTTGAATTAGTAATAGACACCTATGATGGACCAGAGAGAACGTGGCGCTTCAACTAAATAGACCCGTGTAGCAGCGTCTTTTATAAACATGCTTGTGGCCATCCTTTGGGGTTTGCTCTGATTTTTCTGAATATAAAAGAATGTCGTCAAAGGGCTTGACTGTGATTCCTGAGCCTCATGTAGATATTTTGGAATGCAAAAGCCACTCAAAACCTCCCAGAAAAAAATTAATGTAACGAGGCACACAGGGGCACCTGGGTGGCGCAGTTGGTTAAGCATCTGACCTCAGTTCAGGTCATGATCTCACAGTTCATGGGTTCAAGCCCCGTGTCGGGCTCTGGGCTGACGGCTCAGAGCCTGGAGCCTGCTTTGGATTCTCATTCTCTCTCTCTCTCTGCCCCTTCTCTGCTCTTCACATTCTTTCTCTCTCTCAAAAATAAACATTAAAAAATAATTTTAAAAAGAGGCACCAAAGCTGTGGCCATCAAGTGTGGGAGGGCACCTACAACAGGCAGGAAGCCCAGTAGAGAGAGCAGACATCTGATTAATGAGGTCAGAATAAAAGCCTTAGTTCTTATCCAAAGTGGGTCCAGCGAGTTAGAGCTACCCAGACATCGTGGCTGGAGAGGTAAGATTGAAGTGAGGAAACAGAAGGGACAGAATGATTTAGTCCTGGGAGCATGGATTTTGGACAGAGATTGGATAGAATTCTACAACCTTCACTTACTTTCCAGCTGTGTGACTTTGGGCAAGTTCCCTCACCTCTCTGAGCTTTCGTTATTTCATTTATAAACAATTTCATTTGTAAACAACACATTGTTTTGGGAATTTAATAAGCCGTGTTCAGTGCTTGGTACCCTGTAAGGAAGCTCAACTACGGACTACTGTTATTACTAATGCTTTAAGCCCTAACAGTGCCAAGAGCAAGTAGGTCAGAAGGTTGGCATGGTGAAGGGTCAAAAATTGAGCATGAGTGGGACGGGTTGAAGGCATCAGAAGTACTTCTAGAAATGGAGCCAGATGCTTCCCTGCATACTCTATGACTTGAAACTAGGTTTCAGAAATTGCTCGGTCCACAAAAATGCTAATTGGACACGGGATTTGCATTGGCGCTGTCCACATTCATCAGTGCCAGCACCGCTCCTACCTAGGGGTTCCCAATCTCCTTTGACTGTTCCTTGATCTATTGATCGACAAACGCAAGCAGTTGTCCGTAGCAAGCGTTTTCTCCTGAACAGAATTCCAAGAAAACAAAAGTGGAGGAAATAAAGAGCTAGTGTATAGCATCTCGCTGATTCCAACTTATTTTAGGGTGTTTCCTGTGACCCCAGATTCTGTTGGAACATGATTATCTAATTAAAATTTTGCTTTACTTCTTTTTTCTGTTTTCTTCTTTTTTTCTTTCTGATTTTGAATTAAGTCTGTTTCTCCCTTTCCTTTTGGTTTCTGGAAATTGAAATAGCTTCATCTCTTCTTCTGACCTTTCCTTTTTAGCAAGTTCCTGCTTTACATTTTGAAATAAATCTCTTCAACTAATGTTGAAATTATCCTTTTTTAATTAAAACAATTTTTAATGTTTATTTACTTTTGAGAGAGAGACACAGAGAGAGAGAGAGAGAGTGAGCATAAGCAGGGGAGGGGCAGAGAGAGGGAGACACAGAATCTGAAGCTGTCTCAATCTGTCTCTCAAAAATAATAAATAAATATTAAAAGAATTAAATAGGTTTCACTGTCCTCTGTCTTGCAGGCCTATCTTTACTATGTGTTTCAAATGCCTTAGAAAAAAAAAAAGATGGGTTTTTTTTTTTTTTGCCCCATCCCAACCTTTCTATAGATAACTCCTTTGTGAATTTTTAAAATTTTTTAAATTTATTTTTGAGAGACAGAGAGACAGCAAGCAGGGGAGGGTCAGAGAGAGAGGGAAACACAGAATCCAAAGCAGGCTCTAGGCTCTGAGCTGTCAGCACAGAGCCCAACTTGGGGCTTGAACTCAAGAATCCTGAGATCATGACCTGAGCCAAAGCCAGACGCTTAACCAACTGAGCCACCCAGGTGCCCCCCCCCCCTTTATAAATTTGATATTGAAGTTGTTTTATGTCAGCTTCTCAAACCAACGTACCTAAAATCACCTGGGAATCTTGGTTGAAATGTTGATTCCAACACAGTAGGTCTGGGTGGGGCCTGAACCTGCCTTCCTAGCACGCTCCACGCTGGCTGACTCGGATGGTCCCCGCCCGGGTACCACTCTCTGAGTGGTGAGACCTTCCATTGCTTCTTGTCAAAGCCTCGTTACTCCAAGTGTGGTCTGCGGCCCAGTGGCGGTGGCACCACTGGGGTGGGGGTGGGGTTGTTAGGAACCGCAGGTGCTGAGTTGGAATGTGCATCTTTAAAAAGGAAAAGGTCTTTTTGCCCTGCCCCATGGTGTTTAGGGGCAGCAGAGGTCACGAAGCTCTGTCTTCCGGGCAACCCCAAGGCCGCCTGCATCAGACGCTCGTGTGCTGGGTCTTTAACCACAGTATGTCCAGGTGCAGGGTAGCTCCGCACAGTGACCTGGAAGCACAAGCCCTCCTATGACCCTCCCTACTTAGGACGCAGTGAGCTGAAGGCAGTCGGCCCGAAGCTTTCATGCGGGTGAACATGGGACTCCTGTTCTGGGATGGGGCGACGCCCCCCGCCCTGGGCATGCTGCCATCGTGCAAAGGAAGGACTTACCTAGAGCAAGACGTGGGAGACCCTGCGGGCACACGAAGGTAAAGTGGCTGTCTGGCGAAGAAAGAAAACCCGTGGTGACATTCGTCATCTTGTGAGCCTTTGTTCTGAAATAAAGATGTGGCTACTTTGTGCTTTTCTTCGTAATTGAAGTGATCTTCTCCAGGGACTGCAATGCCTTTATCTGAGGACCCTTGGTATTTGGCCTCAGAGAACCTTGCTCAATTGAGCAAAGGGTGTGTGTGTGTGTGTGTGTGTGTGTGTGTGTGTGTGTGTGTGAGTGAGTGAAAGAGAGAGAGGGAAGGAGGGAGGGAGGAGGGGGGGGGGGGAGAATGGTGCTCAGAAGGATCAAAGACCACAGCAATTTCTAGCGGGCAATTCAGTATGTTTAAAATTCATCCAAGGGCAGAAGTCTCTCTTAACAATTTTGAGGACCAATTGGTGGTTTTTACGATGAGAAACCCATTGTACTGAGCTAAGGAAGTCTTTATTTCCCTTGGGGTTTCTTGGAGAACATAAATTTTGACCCTCTGACTTTCCAGGAAACTCTAGATAGAGGGCATTGGTCCAGCTATTCCTGGGAAAGGTTGAGGGACTCGCAAAGAATGGCTGGCGGTTCAGAGGTAGATAGAAAAACGCCCTACTGCTGTTGCGTTGCGTTGTGTTGTGTTGTATTGTCATGTTACAGTCTGCAGCCCACTGTTCTGACCGAGCAGTTACCTTGTTTGGCCAAGAACGAGGGCCAGTCTGCACGATTCAGTGTTCAGGACGGGGCTGGGGGGCTTTGATCTTTCTCTGCGTTTACACACATGTACCCACCTCCCTTTGTAAGCTCTTTTCCTTCCAAGCTGCTTAGCTATTTCGAAATCAACAGTCATAAGTGTTTCTTCTAAAATAGCTTGGCGTTTACTTTGAGTGTTCGCGTTTTAACATCACGGTGGAAAAAGTGTCCTGCCCCCACCACATGTTAAAAAAAAATGGAACATCTTCTAGCAGGAGAAGCATTCCATCCAGGGACTAACACGCAGGGATAAAAACCAAGCCAAGAAAAAGCTAGGAAAAAAGAATTTAAAATTTCATTGATGTCTGACATGAACAACAGTTGAATGAAAAGGAACGAAATTGATTCCGGTTGCTGTTCAAGTTTTGTTTTGTTTCTTTTTCTCGAATTTTCTCCCTGAGTGCCGAGGTCAGTTCTCCCAGGTAAAAGGATGCTTTCTCATCGGCAAACACATCTGCTTCTCTTCATTAGGGTGACATTGTGAACTGCGGGCTCCGAAAGTGTACTAGATTCTGCCCTTCCGTTTCTTGGCTCGCCTGATTGGAAGGAAAAAATGCTGCCGAAGGAGTCTGGTAACTTCTCTCCAGGGAGAGGAACGCCCCACATTTCAGTAATTCAAGGAAGCCGTTTCTGGGCTTGGAAGGAAGCCACATCCATCTCCCTGCCTGAGAAGAGAGTGTCTCAGGATGGAGGCTTCTGGATTTAGCCGCAGCGCCAGAATGGCCTGGGGCTGGTCCCCGGGGAGGTGGGACTCTGCCCCCGTTCCCTCTCACAAGAAGACAAGACAGTATTTTACAAGCATCCATGCAGGGAACTGTGGAGCCCAAAAGCCATTTTGAAAAAGTCCTATTTTGCAAGATTTTCTTTTCTTTGACTGACTCGGTTGTTAAAGATTAAAGACAAAAATATCAGGCCCTGCTTTACGAGGTTGGTGCAATGTCATGAGTTGAAGTTGGCAAGAATCACAAAGTCATCTGTGACTTTCTGAGCGTTAGAGGCCCGTCTGTTAGAAGGGAAATGAGGCCAGAACCTTCTCTTGGAGTTTGGACACCTCCATTTAAAAAAAAATTTTTTTTAACATTTATTCAGTTTTGAGTGTGAGAGAGACAGAGCGTGAGTGGGGGAGGGGCAGAGAGAGAGGAGACACAGAATCCGAAGCAGGCTCCAGGCTCTGAGCTGTCAGCACCGAGCCTGACGCGGGGCCTCAAACTCACAGGCTAAGAGATCATGACCTGAGCTGAGGTAAGATGTTTAACTGACTGAGCCACCCAGGAACTCCTCCATTTTAAAAAATTGATTAAACAATCACATACATATTGGGTACCTACTGTGTGCCCCACATTCTGTAAACTTAGAATCTGCTTTTTGATCATCCCTACAAGTTCCAAACTTCGTTATAAATGCTTCTTCACCTTAAGGGTGGACATCCTCCAATCTGAAAAGCAGAACGTGGTGTTAGACTCCAGAAACACTAGTGATACGTGTTTTGAAATGATCTGAGGGACCTCATTACTGCTTTCACCATAGTGTACTTGCTTAAAATGAAGAAAGATACAGTTGTGCCATGTCCAGTTGTGGGGGCTGCACACTGCACTATCTCAGGAGTGTGCCACTTGTGGACATCACAGAACTGTTTCTATGTTATTATAATTTTCCAGCAGAAGGCAGTCAGCTGTTATTCTAACAAGATAAGCATATTACAACAATCTTCTGACCCATGAAAATATCTTTAATGAGAAGGTCCTTTACTGAATTTGCCTGCAGGTACCCCAGAGGTTGATGGTAGCCTAGAGAGAAGGAGGCAGCTTGCTTTCCTAAATCCTGTCTATCGTATCTTATTTCTAAAGAGTGTCTTTGGTCTGAGAAGTCAGGGCATCAGGCCTACAAACCAGTGCGTCTGTGTTAGATGTCCTGGTGCCCGCCCCTGCGTAGCTGTCAGTTTGGAGCTCAGGTCTCCGGTCGGATATGGCCCATGGGAAAAGCCCACTGACTGGCCCCAGGGCCGGCCCCCTTCTTGTGAGGATTAAGCACAGCTTCCCTGAAAGTGTCGCAGGTGAAATACTGGTCTATAAATTTAGCTTTGCAAGGAAAACAAACATCTTTGAAAATCTCTTATAACCCAACTTTATTTCTGCCTCTAAGAAGCCCCCTCTCCCCAGTTTAGACGGGCTGGCAGGAAATTCTCATGTTTTCTCGCCCAGCCCTTTGGCCATGGATTTGGGTAATAGTTCAGGGCCTTAAGGATTGTGGGTGGGGAGAGGCCTACTTGGTCAGAGGGCCATGTCGATTTGGCTGAGGTGGCCCAGAGTCTTATAGTCTATTTGTTTATTTTTTATTATTATTAAAATTCTTAAAAAATATTTATTTGAAGAGGGGGAAGGGGCAGAGAGAGGGAGACATGGAATGCGAAGCAGGCTCCAGGCTCTGAGCTGTCAGCACAGAGCCCGATGCAGGGCTCGAACTCACAGACCACAAGATCATGACCCGAGCCAAAGTCAGACACTTAACCATAAGCCACCCAGGCGCCCCTAGTCTGTCTGTTTTCTGCCCCATACTTCTCCGGAGGGAAGAGAGAACAGTGAGCTAGCTGCTTGAAGGGTGCAGGAGGGAGAGAGGAGAGGAAGGGAGGGAGAAAGGAGAGGGAGCAGAGAGGAGAGGGAAGGGGGAGAGAAGGCGTGTATTCCTGTTGTCCAGATCTCCTCCCATCGCTGGCATGTGCCCGTCCACGGGGCAAGCCTGGGCAGGCAGGGGGTCTGGCCATGTTTCATGGGACTGTGTGCCCATCTCACCGACTTTCTGACCCAGTTCTGAGCTTTGGGACCCCCCCACCCCCACCCGCCATACTTCCTACAATGTGCACACGCGTCTCTCCTTCCTGCCAGCGTCCGGGCTCCCAGAACAGAAATGATGAGTGTTAGTCCCTGTGGAGAGCACTGCTTTCAGAAATCATTCCTGGGGTGCAATTAGAAGGCTTTCCTGGGGAACATAACTTCTAGAAAAATCTGGCTCGTGCCAGTTTAGAGCAAATCCACTTCTTTACCTCCCTTGGTGAGTGTCTGGTCTTCTGTTACTTCTGTTACTTCTGACGCTGCAGAGTGCCAGGAAGGTTCTCGGGGACCTGCCTCCAGCCCGTCCACGAGGGTTTGCTCTTCCCTGTGGCTTGGCAGGCTCTTGGAAGGAGGGACATAGTGACCTTGGGCAAGTGACTGGTCCTATCTATCTACCTAAGAGGGTTAGAATCCTCTTCAGTTTTTTTTTTTTTAATTTTTAATGTTTTATTTATGTTTGATGCAGAGAGAGACAGGGTATGAGAGGGGGAGGGGCAAAGAAAGAAGGAGACACAGAACCGGAAGCAGGCTCCAGGCTCTGAGCTAGCTGTCAGCACAGAGCCCGACGTGGGGCTCAAATCCACGAACATGAGATCTGAGCTGAGCCGAAGTCGGAGGCTTAACCGACTGAGCCACCCAGGCACCCCTTGAGTTGTTTTTTAGACTTGCTGTAAGAGCCCTTGGGATGCTTGTTAAAAATATTGTAACGTCTTCCCCTCTCCTCAACGTTTCTGATTCGGTTCGCCTCAGTGAGGGGGGCTCGGGAAATCCGCACTGTTGACCAACACCCCGGGGATTCCAATGCTAGTTGTTTCTCTAAGACCTTCTGAGTAGTTCAGTGAAGACCCCTCCTGGGGTTTACAAACCACAAAGCAAGCCCCGTGCCAATGGGAGGCGTGTTCTTCAGACCGTGATGTGGAAAGTCTGGCAAATCACTGCTCACGGTCTCCTCGATGCAGCCCCTAAGTTTGCCTGAGATGGAGGCGTCGCAAAGTGAGAAGTTGCTTTTTAAACTTCCAACCTAAAGGGTCTGCTCTCAGTAATTTTCACGACAGCTTAATTTTCCCTCGTGTTCGCTGACTTACCAAATCAACGCACGTTGGCTTTAAAAATTTTCAGACGCTGCTGCGTGTGTGGGGTAAAAATAGGAAGATTGAGGCACCTGGGTGGCTCAGTCGGTTGAGCATCTGACTTCTGATCTCGGTTCAGGTCTTGATGTCAGCGTCGTGAGTCTGAGCTTTGTGTTGGGCTCCGTGCTGGGCGTGGAGCCTACTTAAAAAACAAAGAAACAAAACCAAAACCAGCCAACTAAAACAAACCCCCAAAATGCAGCAAACTGTTCTGGGTTTTCCTGCTGACTCCACCAGCGTCTCTGATTTATTAGGGCCCATGGGGCAGGGTCTGGAGCTCACAAATCCGTCCGCCCACGTGACTCCAATGACAAGCCAGAGTTTAGGAATGCTCCAGAGTGACTTTTAAAGATTGCCATCATTCAGTTTCAAACAAGAACTCCACTTTCACCTAGCTTTGTATTTAAAAGTCATAAAAATAGGGGCACCTGGGTGGCTCACTTGGTTAAGCATTTAGCTTTGGTTTCCTTCATGACCTCGTGGTCCATGGGTTCGAGCCCTACATGGGGCTCTGTGCTGACAGCTCAGAGCCTGGAGCCTGCTTCCAGTTCTGTGTCTCGCCCTCTCTCTGCCCCTCTCCCACTCATGTTCTGTCTGTCTGTCCCCAAAACATTAAATTAAAGAAAATAAAAATCATGAAAATATTTGCTCCATATTTTGAGTCGGAATCATTGCGAACTTGCCAAAGCCTCTTGGTGCCGGTGGCATGTGACTTGTGGGCAGCAGGATGCCTGGCCGGGGCCCCGGGGCAGCAGTCCCAGTGTCTTTTTCTCCAGGCCTCTCAGGGGGAGTGGGGGGGGGGAGAGGGGAAGCTTGTCAGAGCTCCCCACTTTCAGCCCGGGGAACAGGCTGCATGGGGCCCTGAAGGAGCACCCAGCCTCCTGGGCTCCTCCGCACTGGAGATTCTGGTTGAATGTGTGCAAGCCTCACTCTGAGCTCTGAGCCGGGCCAAGGGCGTCACCCTGCGCTACCAGCGACCAGTGCTGGCGGTGCCGGCAGCATTTTCGTAACCGTGAGGTTAGTCCTGTCAGGACACCCGGAGCACCTCTAGATGTGGAGAGAGAGTCCCCTCTGTCCTCCTAGTGCCTGTGTGAAGCCAAGAGCGCTGCCAGGCTGCGGCTGAAGAATCGAGGAGCTGGGAGAACCCAGACAAGCACTGAGAACAACCAAGCCCGTCACCTCCTGCAGCACTTAGGAGGCGCAGAGGGAACTCCTGCTGGCGGCAATGACTTTCAGGCGGTTCGGAGAAACCACAGGAATTCTAGACCTGATCTTACTGCGTAGAGATGATCACCGTTAACGATGCAGACGTTTGTATGTGCATTCATGTGCAGAAAAAAACTGGGGTCATGTCATTCAGCTCTGTAACTTTCTTGTTCTTTAATATATATATCGATATCTTTTCCTTTTAGCACCACCTGGAATTTTGTTTTTGTTCTGTTGAAGCAATAAAAAAATTTTAAAGTGGTACCTACACTGCTGAATTCTTTTTTTCCCCTTGAGTTGAGGCTGTGTCCCTTTACCCCCAAATTCTTTAGCGTGTATTTCTAACAATTAAGGAAATTCTTCTATGTGGCTATTAGGCAACCGTGAAAATCAGGAAATTAATACCGATGCATTACTGTCATCCTCAGATTCTGTTCAAGTGTCACCAGTGGTCCCCATAACGTCCTCTCTAGCAAGAGGTTCCAGGTCAGAATCCTACGTTGCTTTCTGTCACCAGGTCCTTTCAGACGCTGTTAGTCCTCATGTCTCTTCAGTCTGATGGACTCTTTGCAACCTTTCCGCTTTTGAGGTCAGCAAGCCAGTGTTTTATACTGTCGCACGTCCCTCACTTTGGGTTTGTCTGACGCCTCCTCATGCCTGGATTCAGGTCACGCATCTTCACCAGGGTTATTCCAGAAGCATCGCTGCCCTGCGTCACACAGTTTAGTTTTGTCTCATCATCAATGGCGTTTCTTCTGATTGTCACAGTATGGTGGCGTCTGCCAGACCTAGTTGCTCTTTTCCCCTTTGGAAGGAAGAGGGATTTGATGGGGAAGAGCTTTGAGACCATGTGAACATCCCATTTATCACTGACGTGTCTGTTGGTCTACACTCGCACTGACTCCTGGTTTCCTACTCTATTCATCAGGTCATAATCCATTGCTGTCGTTATTTACTTAAATGCTCAAATCATCTTCAGTTTGGTTTCAGATTTTTTTTCTTTTAGAACATATTTCTCTCAATCTTTGAGGATGTTCTTGCGCAAAAAGATGCTCCAGACTCTTGTACGTTTTCTTCCCCGGCACTTTGTCCAAGGCTCTGGTTCCTTTCAGTGGAGTTTGGTACTTAGAAGCCAAGATCTGGGAGCTCGGTGTGCCCACTGCTGGTGTCTCTGCTCCCACTCATTCTCAGTGGACAAGCTAGGGAATGTGTGTGTAACACGCACACGAACACAGATCTATCCATCCATCATCCGTCCGTCTGTCCATCTGTTGAAGCTGCCCAACAGCATGGGTTTTATTCAGAAATTGGAGCTTCCACATTTGAACATCGCTTCTCTGAAAGTGAAGAGCCAGGCTTAGATGCTTCTAATTTCTTTGCTGATCCATCCCTCTGAATGTAATGGACCTCCGTCTTCTACCATTGTCCCTTCCTCTGCCTGGATAAGGTCCTTTCCTCACTGGGGGTCCACCATCTCACGCCTCCCCTTCTGGCACCAGTGAGGAAACCTTCCTCACCTCACCTGCACGCCACACCTGGCGTAGGGTTGCCTCCCCTGGGTGAGTTCTCTCCTCATCCACTCGGGCTTCCAACATCCCACATCCCACCTGTCCTTGTGGATGCCTTTTTCACCCTGCTTAGGCATCAGTCATGCACTGGCCCATTCCAGACAGACAGACAGACAGACAGACAGACACACACACACACACACACACACACTTACATACTCACATGCCTACCACCTGCCTTGTATGTATGTTTTGTAATATTTTTGTTTTATGGTTTATTTATTTGCCTTTTTTTTTTTTTTTTTTGCTTTGCCTGTCTCCCTGTCTTGAGTATAACTACCATCATTGAGTGACTTTGTTTCTTTTTGTCACTTCAGGTCTTGACATAGTAGGGACTCTATATGCATTGATTGACAGTATGCTAGAGGCATTTGTCCACTTGCACGGGGTCATGTTCTAATCATCAGGTAGCCTTTGAGAATGAGGTTGGCAACTTAGCATTTGTGTAGCTTTCTTCCTTGTGGCAATCATTCTTGCTGCACAAAGTATTTCTGGTTCTTTTCCCTTCCAGGCATGTGGGCAGGCCACATGATAAGTATATGGCCAGGTGACACACCAATAAACTGAGAGGAGGGATGCGTGTCACTTCTGTGATGACACTTTCGAAGCCCGTGTGCAATGTGTTTTGTTCCCATCTCTTTTCTCTGGTGACCACGAGAAGAACATGTTAAATGATCCTGCCCAGGGCCTCAGTCAGGATGAACATCGCCCCCTGCTGACCTGTGTTGGGCATGAGTGTGAGCAACAAATAACATCTGACGTTTATTCGTTTGAGGTTCCTGTTTTATCGCTGTTGCATAACCTAGACCAGCCCAGTGAAGTGCTGTTTCAACAACAACAAAACACATGACATTTTACTCATAATAACACTTTCCGCTTGCAAGAAATAGTTTGCAAATGAGCAGAGCAGAACTTGGGTTGTGACCTTCGGAGGGGAGTGCGGCAAAGGAGCAAGTGTGAACGGACCCCCGATTTTCTGTAGACACGAAAACCATTTCAACGAGCAGTGCCATAAAACCGTACGAAATATACACCAGAGACGCATTCAGGCCAGGCAGGCGATGGGCGGGGAGGCCCTGCCAAGCCCCTCACTTCCTCCTCTAATTTCTGTGATTATCAGAATGATGGTGCAACCGGCTCATTAAAATCCCTCTTTGCAGCCTGACCTGAGGCTCCCACACACCCCCGCCTCCAGGCCCTGCCTAAGTGGGGGCTCCCTGAGGCGCCCTTCACCCACTTGGCTCAGAGGCCGCGTGGCCACACCTCACGCAAGTGGCCCGTTTGACCACCTCTCTAGCTGTGAATCCTCTCTGGTTTCTTTGATTTATTCACTTATTTACGTATCTGACATTTCAAGGACCTGGACCGGGTGAGGGTGGGGGGCACAGATGAATGTGACAAGGCCTGTCTGACGGTAGAAATGCCCTGTTCAGGTGTGAGGGTGGGGAGGCTGCAGCTGAGGGAGAGACCTCCTCCAGGAAGGTCCCTCACAGCTGGTGGTTCTGTCATCTCCCTCTTTTGTGGACTGGGCCTTTTCTCCAAAATGAAAGATTCCCATTTCTTAACCCATAGGGTCAGAACCCAGAGACTCCCTTCCGTTCCTCAGCCTTTCTCCTGCCACACCTCAGGCAAACTCAGTCAGCGGGACTAGGTCTTCACGTGTCCAGTGTGCCCGGGGCCAGCGCCAGCGGCGGAGGGTAGGGTCCCTGTAAAGAGAATAGTGCTTGTCACCTTCAACGTGGTCTTCGTGTTTCATTTCCTACCTGGTCGGTCCAGGGAGGAGCCTGAGATTCCACCCTATGAGCAAGATTGAAGATCTTTCTGTGACTGGCATTGATGTCACTGGTCCTTGGACTGCACTTTGGGGACAAGGCATGAGGGGAGTCAGTTCCTGCTCCGGGGGAGGTCACCATGTTGAGGAGATGACAAAGGGAAGGCAGAAAACAGGGGGTGGGACCACACACGTGGAAACAGAAATGGAAGTAGACGCCATGCTGGGCACATTTACACACTGCCCTGAGGGGCCAGGTTTTCAGCAGGGTCTCTCACAGGCCCTGGGGCAGCTGGGGTTTGTAGGAAGTGGATGCTGAGACAGAGTTGGGGGCAGGAAATACTAAAGAGAGATCAACACATGGAAAGGAGTTTAGGGTTTTTTTTTTCTTTTTACGTTTATTCATTTTTGAAAGACAGCGACAGAACATGAACAAAGGAGGGGCAGAGAGAGAGAGGGAGACACAGAAGCAGGCTCCAGGCTCTGAGCTGTCAGCACAGAGCCCAATGTGGGGCCTGAACCCACGAACTAGATTATGACTCGAGCTGATGTGGGATGCTCAACTGACTGAACCCCCCAGGTGTTTAGGGCTCCTTAGAGTTTCAGTAAGTTAGTATAGCCCTGGTGAGCAGTTAGCTGTGATTCATTTTATAAGACTCAACCTCCACATGTCAGTGGTTCCGAGTCACCAATACTGGCTTAGAACAATACACATATTTTATCTGACAGTTTCCGCAGGACAGGAGTGTGGACACAGCTTCCCTAGGTGCCTCTGGCTCAGAGTAGCTCAGCCGGCAGCACGCAGGGGTCCCCTAGTCCATGGTCACATCTGAAGGCTCCACTGTGAGAGAATCCATGTCTGAACTCATTCCTGTGATTGTTGGAAGGATTCCTCTCCCCAAGGGCTGGCAGGCAACGCGGAGTTTCATCAAAGCGTGCAGTCTGAGACGGTAGCAGAGAGACTGTCCAGAAGATGAGAGTCACAGGTTTTGCAGTCTGATCTCAGAAGTGACATCCCGCCACTTTTGCCATCATTAAAAACAAGTGATCGATCTGGGCCTCCCTCTAAAGATGGGATTACATGAGAGAATACCAGTAGGTGGGAATTATTGGGAGACAATAATAAAGAAACATAACTGATTCATAAAGAAAATACAGGAATAGCAATAAGAGATTTTAGGAAACTGTCTACACCCAACATACACCATCAAAAGAGGATTCTGAGGGATTCAAGGGTAGCGGTGACTGGCATAATCAAGCTGATCTGAGACTCCAGGTCAAGGTCAACAAAGGTAACCAGAAGCATCCTTACACTTTGCCGGCATTGAGTTTGAACATTAAAACTTAAAAGTTACCAGTTGATGAAATTTTATTTATGAGATCGTCACCCAGGAGCAGAATTCTGGATGGTCAGAATGTTTTGATAAGCCACTGGCGTGAGGGGTTAGACTCACAGGGTAGTTAATGGTTCATTGCCTCTGTGTCCAGGTTACTTTGTTTGGATAGAGGCAGACATGCAAGTTTGGGTGCAGAGTGGAATTGTTGAGGATGAGAACACACAGGACAGTCAGCATGGTTGATTGGTGGGAGGGGCAGCCATCTTGGAAGGGCCACGCTGTGCCAAAGAGGGTCTGAGGAGGAGACTTATTTCAAATATCTGTTCCCTTGTATAAAATCATCAGGCAGTCTCCCCTGATCACTACAGCTTTGTGGAAGGAATCTCATGGGGGACATAAAGAGGAGAACAGGGGTTGCTTAAAGGAACGTTAGATACTCCTAAGATGGAAAGTAGAGGAAATTGAGTGTTTTGCTACTTCTAACTCAAATAAAATATTATTCACTGAACCACTGAGTGCTGAGGGTACAGAGATGAGCACAGACCAATAGTTGTTGCTCAGAGTTGATAAAAGTGTGAATAGATTTGAGATGAAGCAAATGCCTCCAGACACTCTAGGTCACGACCAGGGGCAAAATGTGTGTGCGTGTTTGCGTACATGCGTGGGTGCAAATAAGTAACCAGAAGAGTTGTTTGGGCTGGAAAATGGCTGATCAAGCACCTGAAGTGGCCTTTTCTGAAATCGTCGTTGGGGGGCCCAGGATGAAATCACCTGCGTTATAAGGGCCGTGGAAGTTGACTTTGATCCGCGCCATTCCCTGCTGGCGTTGGGGGGTGTTTGTTCCCAAGCCGTGGTTGGTAGGGGAGGTAACGGGATTCCTCAGTTCACTTCTGCTGCCTGGAGTGTTTGTACAACCCAGCATTGACTTTCTGCCCCTCCTCTCCAGAAGACCAAAGTCATGCATTTTTAATTGGAGTTTTGCAGCCAAAGAGTAAGCTGGCTTGCTGCCCAACTTGTGGGTGAAGATGTCGAGAGAGAAACCCTCACCTTCTGTCCTGCTGGCAGCAAATGAAAACAAACCACTTTCCTCTGTCTCCCAGCTGCTCGCTCTCCTCCACAGGCAAACTCTATTTAAAGCGCTGACTCTTTCCCAGTTTTAAGCCAAGGGATAGAAATCTTCTGGCTTAGCCTTTGTCTGTCTCTGGCCAGTTTAGGCTGGCATTGCTTATAGTGCGTACTGTCCCCTCCCCCGCCCCCACCTCCTGTGCCTGGCAAATTCAGCTTAGAAGTGTGGTGGTGGTGTGTGTGTGTGTGTATGTGTGTTGGGGGGGAGTTATTAGGCCTCCCGCAAAGCCATAAGTAAGCATCACTGAAAACCACAGTTGCTCACATTTATTTCTAATTCTTCAAAGTTGTCTTTAAAAGAAAGTAAGGCCTACAACCTGCACCGTACCCCCAGAGGGACCGTTTTTCTCTGGCTCAGTTTGGTAATTCAGTTGTGATAGGTAAAGTGGTGCAGCCGTCGCAAAAGTGAGGAGGAGGGAGGGGAAAAAAGCAACACACACACACACACACACACACACACACACACACACACGAGAGAGGTAAAGCCTGCCAGCCGCTGTCATCTATCTTGTGAAAAGTAAAAAGTGCTTACCCGGGCCCAGATAGTAAATTCTACCTGCTTTATTAAATAAATGTAATATTTCATTCAGGGAAGGAGACCTTTGGAATCTCTGGAAAATCTTGCAGGCTTTGAAATGAAATAAAGATTGATTTATGTGGAGGTTCTCTCGTATGTGTGTTTTTCTCCCCCCCCAACACGAAAAGCGGTAACCGAGACACAAGATTCATTTTAAAAGACCAAGGGAAAGAGTTGGGGAATGGGAATTTGGGGGTTTTATTTATCTTACTTAAAAAAAAGAGGGATCGTCGGGTTTATCAGAGAGCTGGAAGCGTTCATGATATGGGTATTACAGAGCTGTTTCAAGAAATGATGCCACAGTGTGCGACGGGCCTGGCCTAGGGGCTGTCGCATAGTAGGTTTTCAACATTTTGAACTATTTTGTGCAATTAAGCATTTCCATCGATGTTTTTGAATTTTGTTTTGTGTGCTGCCTCAAACCAAAGGTAATTGAAGACTGCCCTATTGGGGTCATTTCAATGGCTGGTGATAGAAATCCAAAGCAAATGGGTTTAATATTTTAAAAGCTCGTTTAGGGCCCTGCGTGGCACCATTGTACCTCGTCAGCATCCTATGAGACTAGGGCTGTGTGGAGTGGTGCCATCGGGGGCCCAAGTGTTGAGTGCTGGAGGGTGTCATTTAAACCTGGCCTCTTCCCCCCCCCCCCCCCCGTGCCTGAATCCCCCCATCCTGCTAGCGGTCAAAGATTTCCTTTGGTCTTACTGCTGTCCTCAAGGTGTTGCTGGGAGTTTTCTCTGCAGCTATGCTTCTAGCAGGGGGCAGAAAAGAAAAGAGGCTAAGTGAGCTCTGTTTTCTGATGTCCAGCCTTTTCCTTCCATGGATGTGTCCCCTGCCTGGCCTCAAGACCCCAGATTGGTCTTGGTCTGCTCTGCTGAGCTCAGCACTCCAGGGGCCACGCTTTGGAAGGGATGCACTGTGGTACCCGAGAAGGTAGTGTGGCCCAGACACGTGTCTGGGAGTCCCCAGCTGCTGGGAATGCTTCCATGTCTCTGGTCAGCTGTCCCCCCCCCCCCCCCCCCGCCCCTGCAACGAGGTGGTGAGACCACAGCTACCTGCTGTGGGATGGCTGTCGCCAGCTCCTACCACTTCCGTCCATCATCAGCCTCTTCGGCATTTCCTGATGGTGGCTCTCCCCCTGGACAGGTGGGCTGGTTTTCTCTGCTGGCACCACCCTCTTTCCGATCCACATCAAAGATCCCAGCCCGCTGTGAGGACTGGAGGGAGCCTGCAGCGAGTGGCCAGGTGCCTGGGGCGCCCACGGAGATGCTTTGGCTCCCAGAGCTGCCCCTGCCCTTGCTGAACCCCGAGGGCAAGTGTTACCATCAGTCCACTCACAGGTGCCTGACTCGCCTCACTTCACCCGGACCCAAGGTCTTCCTTTCCCCCATCATTGATCTGCATAGCTGATCAGGGAGGGCATCGATTATCTGCTAAGCCTGGATTTCAAATCAGTAACTACCAATCGCTCTCTCTGTGAAGGCAGGCAGAGTTGAGTCTCAGGAAAACACGGCTTGATATCAGGCTTCCCTTTCAGGTTTGGTCCCGTGCTGGGGGAATGCAGTACTCAAGGCTGGAAGACTTCGATGTGATTAAAAACAGGAAAAAAAAGTCTTCCTTGAAACATGTTGTGCATTCCTATCCTCCTGTGCCTGTGTTGTGAGTTGCTGGTGAAATGGTTGAAAATGTAGGACTTGGAGTCGCATGCTCGATTTGAACCCCAGCCCAGCCATTTATTTGCAGCATGACTTTCATAAACATATCGAACTCCTGTCAGTTTCTCAGCCTGTTCACTGGTTGTGCCCAGTTCATGGCGTTGTCACCGGGGATGAGATGGAACTAGGTGGTGTTCAGAGAGCATGTCAGGTAACACAGTACCTTGAGGACCATGACCATCAGTCGTTCAACACACACCGCGTATTTGCCTTGTGTCCTTCCGTGGAAGACCTTGTTCTATGCTCTAGCGTCATAGGTGATGCAAATGTACACACAGCTGCTGCCCTCGGGCTGCCTCTAGTCTGATGCGGGAAGAGTGGGGATTAAGCTAACATGACTAGAGCTGGCTATGTGTTCTGTAACGGAAATGTGGATGTCCAGGAGGTCTAGGAAAGGTCTCCAATCTGGCCTGGGGGCTTGGGGACAGCTTCCTGGAGAAAGTAGTGTTTAATCTGGTTCCTAAAGGAAGCATAGGTCAGCCAGCCAGGAGTGGGGACTTGGGAGGGGAGAGGCAGGGGCGGGGACAGTCCAGGCAGAGGGGACATGGTAGACCAGAATCTAGGTGGCCAACCATCTTGTTTTTTGCCACTTGAACCTGTGGGGGCAGAGGGATGGTTTATTTTCATTGTACTTTAAATAGAACTGCTCATCACAGGTGATTTCCAAGGGTATCTTCTATCAGGACCTTTTCAATAGCACTATTTGACCTGATGTTTTAGAGAAGTGGAATGGCCTTAGCATATCTAAGAAATTCCTTTGGGAGACAGTTTGGAAAAGTCATTAATAGAGGAGGGAGGAAGTAAAAGACAGTTCTGAGCAATTTCCAATTTCAGATCCCCCTTTCGGCTGGCAGTATTTTGACCTTTCTGTTCTATTTATTTAAAAAATTAAATTTTTGACTGACTTCAGTCCTTCACAAGGGGGAACTCTATTGTTGCTGATCTGAGTCTAAGCATAGTTCAGTCTTTGCGCCTCATTCTCTGCAAGTTCAAGTGAGAGGAACTCAGAGTCTACTTCCGTGGCTGCTGTGGCTTCTCCACAGGTCCACCCATGAGCTTCCAAACACCCGCAATCCAGGCGGGAGTACTGCGGCTCTGTTGGATGGCTCCCCCCGTTACAACAGTAACAGTGATGGTTTTGACCAGAACGAGCATGTATTGAGTTGATGATCCGCCCTCTCGCTTCCACTCTCTTCCAGTGCATTCTCCACACAGCAGCTGGGGTAAACTGTTCAAAATCCCACCTTGGCTCACATTGTCTCCCTGCTTATAACTTGTCAAAGTTCCTGATCGCTCATGGATCAAGAATAAATTCCTCAATATGGCACAAGAGCATCTGGAGACGACTCTCCTGCCTCCCCGTCACCGATCCCTGTGTTCTAGCCACGCTGGCTCTCAATTAGTTCCTAAAACGGGCCACTCTCTATTCTGACTCAGGGGCTTTCCACCTGCCATTCCGCTGGCCTGGAGCCACCAGATGTCCCAGTTTTCTGGGACCGAGGGGTTTCCCAGGCTGTGGGACCCTCTGTGCTGAAAGCAGGAAAGCCCTGAGCAAAGTAGGACAAGGTGGGCATGCCGCCTGCATGGAGCATGCTTCCCCCTGCTTTTCTGTTCCTCTCCACTCAGTTAACTAACTAGTCACCTCCTCCAGGAAGCCACCTCTGATCACTTGAGCTCGATTAGAATACACAGTCTGGCAGAAGGCGAGTGCTTTTCTTCAGAGTATTTACTTGAGTTTTTAATCTCATGGGCACACAAATACTTGTAAAATTAAGACTGTCTCTCCACCAGGAGTGTGGGGGACCGTCTATGTGTGCCGTGGCACTGAGTGGCTAAAACAGCGCAGTGCTGCTACGTGCCTGGTGCCTAATAAACACAAGGCCAGGGAATGAGCCCCAGATGTGAGCCACGGCCTAACGTATCTCCCTCTAACCCTGTGCTATCCCTGTGAGGTACATACTGTTCTCATCTCTGTTTTGTCGAGGTGGCAAGTGAGGCTTGGCGAGGTTGGTGATGGATTTATAGACACCCAATTCTGATGTAACCGTGTGCGTCTGACTCCAGAGACCAAAGAACACTTAACAAAGGGCCCCGTGGCTAATGTTGTAGTTTAAGTTGTCTGAGAACTCAGACCACGATGGGGAGAGACATGATCCACGCGTTCTGTGATGCGACTGTCTAAATCCACGGGGTGTGCGTGTGTGCGCGCGTGTGCGTGCACGCGTGTCTGTGCAGAATACTCCAGCGACAGTCACTTCCCAGCTTTCTTGTAGGCCTGTCCGTGACCTACCCTTAACTCTGTCTAGAAGGAGCAGTTTGGAAATTGCCCCCATTGACGGTGGGTAAGGCTGCACGGGCTGGGGCAGACAAGCCAGAGCGCCATCAAGGGTCCAAGGTTAATCTCAGGGTCCCAGAGACAGGGGAGCTAGTCCTTGCTGGCCGTGCTAGGTGACAGCCTGGTCCGGAAATCAGAAAGCCAGTTGTCCTTATCTTGTCCGATGCCCAGGTCAGTGGAGCTGAAAGGAAGCCTCCGCCCTGATTTAGATACAGAGTACGGTCCGAAGGGAGTTCGTTCATTTGTTTCTTTGTTCACCCAAGAGATAGGCGATGAGGACCTACTAGGTGCAAGACAGAAATGGTCAAAACAGACAAAACTTTGTGCCCTCCTGAGGCCTCTGTTCAGGTGAGTTGGCATGGACATTAAACAAATACGATGATTTTCTGAGGTTAAGTGTAGTGGAAACAGTGCGGACGGGAAGTGGGGTGGTGAGATGGGGAATTGAGCACCTGTGTGTGGGTGTGTCTGTGCGGATGGTTGTAATGAGCGTGGCTGTCCCGGAAGACAAAGCACGAGCCAACGCTTGAAGGGGGTAACCACGTGGGTATCTGGTGCACGAGCTCTCCAGACAGAGGGAAGGCACCGAGGTGGGGACACACTTAGGATCGAAGGGCAGTAATGAGATCAGTGTGGCCAGAGTGGAGAAGGGCAGGAGACATGCCAGCAGTACTGGGGAAAGGGGACCAGCCGCGTAAACCCTGTGTAGGCCATTGTAAGGGATGTGCTTCTTACCCTGAGTAAGGTGGGACCCACCGGAGGACAGGGGGCCCTGGAGATACTTGATCAAGTCCGCGCTGGCAGGAATTATGGCGGGTCTGTGCAAGACAACTCACCGTGCGGCTTGAGAGTGAATGTGGCCGATTTGTGCGTCGTGCTCTGGTTTACTTCTTTGGTTCATTCATTCCTTTGAACAAGTATCTTTGTGCTGCTCTGTGAATACGAACTTGTGCACTCGCTGAGGATGCGCAGTCACTGAAGCCCATGAAAGCCCTGACCTCGTGGGGCTTGCAGTCTGGCCGGGAAACCACGGGAAAGATAAGGAGGCTCTAAAATAATTCCATTCCTTGGAATATGCCCCCCTAATCATTGGAAACAAGTATTCGCACAAAAACTTGTACATGAATGTTCATAGCAGCACCATTCACGGTGGCCAAGAGGTGGGAGCAGCCCAGTGCCCCACCAGCTGAGGAACGGCTACATAAATGTGGTCCGTCACCACGACGGAATACCACGCTACCACGCCGGTGAACGTTGAAAATGTGACGCTGCGTGGAGGAAGCCAGACACACAAGGCCACATGTTGTATGACCCCATTCATATCCAGCACAGGTAAATTCACGGAGATGTACAGGAGATTGGGGGGCATCTGCTTAATGGGTACAGGGTTTCCTTCAGGGTTGATGAAACTTTTGGAACTAGACAGAGCTGCCTTCACAGCACCGTGAATGTAAATGCCGCTGAATCGTACATTTTATAATGGCTAATTTTATGTTACGTGAATTTTTACCACAATTAAACAAAATCTAACTAAATCATTGTGCCCTCAAGTATAGATGTTGTTTGCTGTGAAGGAAATGAAGATGGAAGACCAGTGTAGCAAGAGCAGGGGGGAAGGCAGGGAGCCTACTGAAACTAGGGTGCCCGGAGAAGGCACCCAAGACGCATGGTCAGTGAGAAAAGCAAAGGAGGAACCAAGAGTTAGTCGTTTCCATTTGTAAATGGATATATTCATTTGTATACAAATGGAAATTTCTGGATGAATAGAGCAGAAACGCCAGCGATTGTTTTGGGAAAGAGAGCTAGGGATCTGATCTGGGGTCAGAGGAGGAAAGTTTACCTTCTTTTTTTATAGGTTTTTAAATTTTATTTCAAAAGAATGATTTAGTATGGAAAAATATTAAACCCATGCAAAAAGAATTGTGTAATGAATCCCAATGTGGCAATTCCGCTGCTTAGACAATTCATTCATTACCAATCTTGTTTCACCTCTGTCCCCTCTAAATCTCCCTCACCCATAATCTTCTGAAGCAAATTCCATTTTGTTTATACATATTCTAGGATGTCTTTCTAAATTTTTTTCCTTTTATTTATTTATTTATTTATTTACTTATTTATTTATGTTTTGAGAGATAGAGACAGCGGGAGCAGGGGAGGGGCAGAGAGAGGGAGACACAGAACCGGAAGCAGGCTCCACGCTCTGAGCTGTCAGCACAGAGCCCAATGTGGGGCTCGAACCCACGAACTGTGAGATCATGACCTGAGCCGAAGTCAGACGCTCAACTGACTGAACCACCCAGCCGCCCCTCAAGGATGTCTTTCTAAAGAGTAAGGATTTGTGTTCAAAATGTAATATTTTCAGTGTGATAATAGTACAGTTAGTAATTTTACTTTTTATCATATATGTATGTCGTTCTACTATTTGATTAAAACAATTATTTTTTTATCATGAGGAGTACCAAGCCATGTATAGAATTGACCAATCACTAGATTGTACACTTGAAACTAAAAATAACAATGCATATTAATTTCTTTGGAATTAAAACACTTTTAAAAAATATTTAATTGTTGAGGTGCCTGGGTGGCTCAGTTGGTTAATTAAGTGTCCAACTTCAGCTCAGGTCATGATCTATTGGTCTGTGAGTTCGAGCCCTGCATCAGGCTCTGTGCTGACTGCTCAGAGCAGCCTGGAGCCTGCTTCGGATTCTGTGTCTCCCCTTCTCTCTCTGCTCTGCCCCCACACGTGCTCTGTCTTTCTTGCTCTCAAAAATAAATAAAACATAAAAAAGAAAAAAATTTAAAAATACTGCATTGTTTTAAAAGGGACACGGAGTGCTCTTTGGTTCTTTGGTTCTTTTCCAAAAGCAGTTTACTAAGACATCAAATGCAGTGATTCAGCCGCCCACCTGTGTCCCCACTGCCCTCAATACTGTGGTGAAGAACACAGGATTTAGTGTTAGATAATGCTGCGGCCAAATACCTCTCCCACTTGCTCTTTATCTGACCTTGGACAAAATCTCCAACTTCTTTGATTTGTGCTTTCTTCCTGTAAGATGAACAGAAGAAGGAGCATCTAACTCCTATGAGAATCCAATGTCTCTTGCAGGGAAGGGTATTTGTATTTATCCTGGTGGTGAGACACAATACACGCTCCATAAAGGCTTACTTACTTTAAAGGTTGTCCTGTCACATTCTGGTCGCACGTTTTGGGTTCTGAAGCCCCTATGTCGATGCACAGTCTGGGTCATTTTTTTTTTTTTAAGGAGTTAAAAGGTACATAAAATGTGTTCAACTCAAGATATGGTAGCTGTACTTATTACTGTATACTTAATATGTAACAGTTGTGTATCCCAAAAGCATAGACGCCCCCAGTTCAGGATGAAAGAGCATTAAGTTCCCCAAAGATATTGAGGTTCAGTTCCCACAAATAGTGCTGTCAGATTGAAAAATAGGGACACGCATTCACTCCTGACTGAAATCTATGCTTGAACTCATAGTGATGTGAGAGAGGAGAGGGTCAGCTCCCCTCCCACAGGGTCCTCACAGGCTTCCCCTTCCTTCAGGGGGCAGGCTCAGCCCAGGCAGCAAACGGAAAGGCCTCATCCTGAGCTTTTGCTGTGCAAAGGATGGAGTGATGCTATCAGGGCTGAAAGTTGTAGAGTTCTATTGAATAGTAAATTTGAGGGAAAAGTTTCTCTTTTTTTTCTTTCTTCAAGCATCATCCCTTTTATGTCCAAGCATGAGGGTCGCTTGTTAATTGGAGGATAATAACATTACCCATTAGAGGTGTGTCTTTATGTAAAAAGCTGTGTGAGAACCCTCAGCACTGTGCGTGACGCAGACTACTCACGCAGAAAAAATTAGTTGTTGTCGTTGTCATTGTCATCATGGCTTGTGCATAGATAACTACAACACGAGGCAGAGGCCAGCAAGCGTGTCATGAAAATACAAACAAGATGGGATGGGAATTTAGAGAAGAAAAGAGTTCCTCCCAACTTGAACATGGACGGCAAGGGTTTTGAGGCAAGGACATTAAAGATGATTCCAAGAGGTTGTGAAATTTCAGACGGCCCTTGAATGCCAGGAAGTTTTGGCCATGTGATGACAAGAGGAAGGAGGAAGGGCCCAGTGTGAACAGGGCTTTCACGGGGCCTGTGTCAGAAGTTTGGCTTTGCTGCAGTGTGGATTCCATGAAGAGGGGAGCATAAGAATTAAAGTGGGAGATACTGACCATGGCTAAGCCCCGGAGCGCCTTGAATGCAAGGCTGGGAGATATGGGATTTCTGGGTCAGTGGTTCCTGCCCTTCTTCTGTTGTGACATGTTGATGGATGACACGCATCTATGCAACTCTTCCCGGTGGGAAGAGCCAAGCTTTTGCAGGATCTGATGTAACTCCACACCTTCCTCTTCCATTCAAAGGAGCACATCAGAAGGCAAGTGAGTGCGGATGACTTTTTGTAGCGATGGATCCCATCTGATTAATTTTGAACAAATGAATCATTCCCTATCTTTGGGATTCTAATTACAACTTAGAGGCAGTAGACTATATAGTGGTGAGAAGATGGTCTCAGGGGCCAGGTTGCTTGGGTTTGATTCCCAACCCCTCTGTTTAGTACCTGAATGACACTAGGTATATTACTTAGTTCCTCTGAACCTCTATGTCCTTAACTGTCAAATGGTAGGGAAAACGTTACCTTCATCACAAGGTTGCGGAGAGGATTAAATGAAGAATGGCACATGACGTGTGTGGCATCCAGTAAGTGCTGTGAGAGTATTAGCTGTCACATCTCACAAGTCACTGGCTCCTCGCGGGGGGTGGAAGCCATTGCTCTCAGGGGAGGGACCCTGAGCAGAATGACACCAAGATCAAAAGTGCAGAATGGGCAAGCAGCACAGAGCAGATCAAGAGTGTGGGCTCCGGAACGAGCCTGTTTGAATCCTGACTTCACTCACTGGCCTTGAGACCTTGGCTGAGTAGAAGACGTTCTCTAGTCCTCAGGTCCCTTCCTTATCTATACAATGAGTACAGTAATAATAGCACCCACTCCACCATCCGATTGTGAGGATTAATGAGATGCTGCATGTGAATTGTCTACGTGGTCCCTGATGAGTCTGTTAACTATCTACTGCTGGGTAAGAAATTACCCCAAAGGTTGTTGCTTAAAACAGCTCACAGCTGTCATCTCAGTCTGTGTAGATGCTGCCTGGCGAGGTCCCCTGCACGGCTGTAGCCAAGGGGTCAGACAGGACTGCGTTTTCATCTGAAGGTTTGACTGGGGAAGGACACACCTACAAACTTCCCTGGGTGTTGGCAGAATTCAGCTTCTTTCTGGCCATCAGCTGGACACTAACCTCAGCTCCTGGCTACTTGTGGACCAGAGGTCACCCTTAGTGCCTTGACACATGGACACATCTAGAAATGATTATACGTTTCATTAAAGTCAGCAAGGGAGAGGGTCTCTTCCCAAAGTGGGCATTGCAGTCTTCCACAATTTAATTGTGTACATATAATCACACCATCTTGTCACTTTTGTCACATTCTCTTTTAGCTTTGGCAGAAAATAGAGAAACAACAAAAAACCCTCCCCAGCCCCAACCCCTACGCCTCTGCTTTCATCTTGGTATTACAGCTTTTTAAAAAAAGTTTATTTATTTTGAGAGAGAGAGTGTACACAAGTGGGAGGGGCTGAGAGAGAGAGAGGGACAGAGAGTCCCAAGCAAGCTCCAGCTGTCGGCTAGGAGCCTGACGAGGGGTTTGAACTTGAGCATGACTTGAGCGGAAACCAAGAGTCAGAAGCTTAACCAGCTCAGCCACCCAGGCACCGCGGCATTGCAGCTTCCAAGACCCACACACGTATGTCCTGAGTCTGTGGGATTCTCGTGTCTCTGCATTCGCACTCAGCGACGCGCCAGCGGTGTGGGGGCTTCTGCGGAACCGTCTGGGGTCAAAGAGCAGAGTTCGTTTTTCATCCATTCCTTTCAGCCTGCTCTTGTTTGCTATTTTTTAAGTTTCTTATTTATTTAAGTGATATCAACACCCCAGTGGGGTTTGAACTCACAACCCTGAGATGAAGAATCACATACTCTCCTGACCCAGCCAGCCAGGTGCGCCAGCCTGCTCTTGTTTATGATGTCCATCCATCGTGATGCGCCAGTACTACATGTTTTAAGAAGAGGGGGCAGTCATGGTGAACTGCACACACGCTGGGCTGGCAGTGCGATCCTAGTGATCTGATGAGCTCAAGGACATGCAGAAGGAAGGGTGCCGGGAAGGGTAGGGGTTTGGAGGAGAAGTCTGCTCTCCGCAGTGGAAAGGTGTTGTTGTGGGAGCCTCTGAGTTCTTGTCCAAGGGCTGGTGAGAGAGCCGTCTCCATGAGAGGACCTGGACAGATCATCCCCCAAATTAAAAAGTGACAACAGAGCATAGGTACCATCTCCCCGTGTTTGCTCCTTGTTGTTTTCTTGATAGAATTAAGCCAATTTCAAGGCAGAACACAAGCCAGTTTAGAATAGATTTTGCTAGAAATACATTTTTTATAAAGAAATAATAGAGACTGATTATGCTCTTAAAAATAACATTCTGTCTTAAAAAAATAGCTTTTCTTCCTTCTTGAAGATGTAGAATACCGTATCATGCACGTCCCTTGACATTAGCATGCACGTCCCTCGACATTAGCTGTCCAAACTGAACTCTTTACATCAGGAAGTGGGAAGGGGGACATTAAGAGGGCAGGTTCTGGACTTGGGTCCTGCTCTCCCTCTTACTCAACGCATGATCTTGGCCAGCTAATTAGTTTCTTGTGCCTCTGTTTTCCTATCTGCAAAATGGGAATAATAATAATAATGCATATGTCAGAGAATCATCAGAAGGATTAAAGCAGATAATAAAAAGAAAGCACTTACAGGGTTTGAAACCTGGTGGATGATGTGGACCAGCAACAAAGTCCCAACACCGTAGGAGAGCCCTTGGATCTCGTCAGGCTCGGCCTGGATGAGTGAATTTATGTGAAAATGAGAAATGACAAAGGGCTTTGAGCTGGATTCCATGCTCAGGATCAGTGTTTAAATACAATATTGGGAGATGTGGAAGAATGTGACTCCTAGAGAAATTGATGAGGAAACCTACAAAGAGATCTATAAATCTACAGAATGGAATATTCCGATGCTCTCTAGGGGGATGGTGTTGTACTAGCTGCCCCTCCATTAAGAGCAGGCTGAAACAAAGAATTTATCATGTATGGAATATAGGAGACTTGTTCCGGCTGCCTCTTCAAGTGTAGAAGACACAGAAGCGAACCTGTGTGCATTTGGACATTAAGACATGACCAAGGATTCTTCCACTCCTGAAATGAGTTGATGTGCAGATAACTCAAAAATTCTTAAGCTAAGGGGCATTTTTATTTTTTTCCAACTGTTTCAACAAATGTGATCATCAAGATGCAAAAAAAAAAAAAGCACTTACACTAGCACTTGGCACACAGAACACTATTGCATAATAGCCATTATTATCATATCAATACATGTGATAAGAGGAAGTGTGTTTAGATGGTTCCATTTTTCACTTTTGATCAGACTTGGCCATCTCTTCAAATGCAAGATGAGATGGGAAAGTGGGTCCAAGTGAGGCTGGAGCGGATGGAAGCCACAGTGAACGTTTCGTGCATGAGAAATGAGTGAGTTTATTGCTTCGTTTCGGGGTCTTTTCCTTTATGGTTTGGCCAGCTACCTCTGTCCCTGTTTTACGGCAGGGGCCACCCAGCCAAGTCTCCCTGCTTCCAGTCTTACCTTCTATTGGCATCTCTTAACTTTCTCTTACGGCTTTCTTTCTCTAACAATGTCATTATGTTGCTCCATTGCATTCAAAGTTTCCCCAGTGCCCATTGGTTGAATGTCAACCAATTCTGATCCTGAACGGTCCTCGTCACCTGTTCTGATCCTGTCTCCAGCCATCCTTCTCCATGATTTACATGCCTTTTCCATGTTAGAAATACTAGCCATTTCCTGCCGTGCACAGACTTTCTTCTATCTCTTTGCTCTTGCGTTTTCTTTTGCCTGGAATGCCATTTCCAACCAAAATAAACAAAAACAAACAGAAAAACAAACAACTCCAACCCCCCACTCTCCTTGTAAATTATAATTTTTCTGAGATTAGTCTCAGTCATGCTATGTTTATTTTGCTTTTACCAAAAAGAATCCTGTTGGAAAAAAATTACATATACCGATGTCTCAGTAGAGCGAGTGGTGTCAATGATGATGGACAGTGGGTTCGTCTTTAAGCCAAGAAGATAATTCAAGTCTGTAATGATGACAAACAGTAGTTCGCCCTGAACGCTTCCTGTGCCAGAAACTCTACCAAGCGTTCTCATGGACAATCTCTCAGCCTCCTCACGAGACGGCTATGGTTTGGTCTCCTTGTATTCGCAGTTAGCCTTCCAGAATTCACCTGTGAGCACTCCGTGGGGTGGGTGGGGAGGGGAAGGCGGGAGAGAGAAAGGACAGGAGAGAGAGAGAAACGATTTAAATTGTGCAGCTGACACTTCCAGAAATCCTCACGCATGCATTTCCCCCTGGAATAAGCTTGGAAGGGAAGGAGTCCGTCTCCTTTACGCCCAGTCTGTTTTATCATCTTCAAGTATCTCATACAATCATTCTAGAACTTAACGATTTATGTATTTCATACAGCCTGGCCACTAAATGTGAGCTGCTCCATTATCTGGGCCTCAACTAAAGAAACAGAAACTCATTCCAACGCTGGAGGGAAACTCTGCACTGGACTTGGTGAGAGAGGTCCTTTATATGTGGGGGAATCACGTTATTTTTTTGTGTCCAAACCAAGACGCTTTGGGCAGTGAAGAAGGATACTTTTCATAATTATGTAGGGACAAAAGGCATGAAGTTGGATTGTCCCAGTCAGACTGGGGCTTCTCTCTGGCCCCTGCCCTGTTGAGGACACAATGAGAAGATGATTATCTACTGACCTGGAAGAGGGTGTTGGCTAAGAGTCGGATCTGCTGGCACATTGCTCAGGAACTTTCTCTCAGGATTGTGAGAAATCAGTGTCCATTGTTTAAGCCACTTCGTCTTTTTTGGTTTTGGTTATAGCAGCCTGAAGGCACGGAAGTAGTTGGGAAGCTCTTCTAGGGGTGATCAAGTGCAGGGGCGCGAAAAGCCTTCTCCGCTGTGGCTTCCTGTGACCCACCGCCCATAGCAAAGTGCTACCGCACCCTTCCCGGAAGTTGCAAGACCCAGCGACCTCCACCTCTGGCTGGCTGTTCCAGGGCCTCCCCTCTCCATGCATGTTTCTGCCTCTACTGGATTTCTCTCTGTTCTTCCAACAGGTCGAAGTTTTTCCTAGTCAAGCCCCTTTGCTCCTCTCTATGTCGGGGTCGCCTCCCTCACCCCACTTTCTCAAGAATGCGTAATCAGTATAGCTCTTCCTGTCTCAAGCGGGTAACCCCCTCCGTGCCTCACTGCTTTCTGCAGCCCACACCTACTGTTTATCTTCTAGCCTTTAACCGTGTTCATAATTTAAGTTTTCTGCTTGTTTAAATCCCCCCCACACGGGGTCTCTAGCTGTCATGACGGAGGTGTTTAGGTTTTTACTCATTGTCTGGCAGAGAACGTTCGTAGTAAAGATTCAATATGTGTTTGTTGAGTGAATGTTCAAGATCAGATTAGGATTACCAGTGTGTCCTATAGAAGCAACACTGGTAATTTTTTTTTAACTTAATATCCGATCATTAAAGAACAAGATGTCTCTTCAGAGCTGGTCCTCAGCCGCCAGCTAGGTCTGCTACCTGCTGAAAGAAAAGAACCTCTATCTTATTTCGAGTTCCCCATGAAGGAAATATGACTCCTCTACTCTACCTCCCGCCTCTTTGTTCTACCATGAACCCCTGGGGCGTGCTGCCTCAGGACCTTTGCACCAGCTGTTCCTTCTGCCTGTAACATCCTTCCCTCAGGTATCAAAATGACTTGCTTCCTCATCCATGTTAGATGTCATCCCAGAAGGCTTTCCTGACCACCTGTAACTGCTGTGATGCCAGGTACTAGCTGTGTTCTCCATAAAAGAGGAAGCCTGAGGGGGGCGGGAAGCCAGCCTGTACTCTGCCTTTCCTGCACTCCTGGTGTCTGGAAGGGGGGGGAGGGACATCTTCTTCTAACTGATGCACCCAGAATGAGGCGCCCTCATGTAAGCTGTGCTGGCTGCGGCCCCTGGCTTATCTAAATGCTGACACGCCCTCCTCGTTACTTGCCTGTTGGCTTCTCCTACAGCGCCTAAGCTTTGGGACATCAGAGATTTTATCCGTTTTGTGCACCACTCTGTCTTCGGTATCATGAGTTGTTTCTGACACATCGCAGGTGCTCCAGAAATATCTGTGGAATGAATAAATGGGCTTACCTATCTTAAAAAGCAACAGAATCAGAGCAAAGCGTTATCTCCTGGGTTTATAGTCTTATTTCTCCTTATTTAGGTGAGTTTTTATTTTTTAGCTCCTCACCTCTTGAGATCAATTCACCAGGATCCCGGGAGTTCTCTGCAGCTTGTGTTTTGCATCCCACGTCACTTCATTTAGAGATATGAAAATTACCTGTGCTTTTCTTCAGGTCTTCTTGCGAGGTTTCTCTTTTCCCCTGCATCAGATTTAATGGGAACCTTAGTAACGGGATGAAAATATCGCCAGGTTATATTATGAAGCCCTAGGCAACATAAAAGCCCCCACATCCCCATATAAGTAAGTTAAACCTGAAATTCCATCTCAGCGCCTCACATGGAAAATCACTTCTTCTCTGAGGCTTCCCAGGGGGTCCCCTAAAAAAAACCCAAAACGGTGCCAGGAATATCCTGGTTTAAGAACAACTAGTTTCCAAGCAGCTTTTTGGTGTGTGGCTCGATGGACTTCTCCAAATCTGCACGACTCGTAAAAAACCAAATTCTTTGACTAGATCTTCACGCAACATTTTCAACGTGGCCTCAGCACTTCTGTTTCTGCGTAATTTGCAGCAACTGACGTGTGTAAATATCCGCATGTGCCCTGGGGCTGGGGAGCTGGATGGCCCTTTAATTACTGAGATTCAACGTCTCTAAGACTGATAAAACTATTAAGACTGACATTCAGTGCCCCCCGCTGCGACAGTGCTGCTGACGTTGGAAGAGAACTCCCCAGCTGCCAGTCTTCCTGTCACTACTGAATCTCCTCCCAGTGAAAAGAAGTGTAATTCTCAAGCCCAGCTGACTGGAGATGTAATATTGCCTTGCAAAACCAGATCTGGAGCCCATGTGGCCTAAATCCCCCTAAACTGATTACCTTGGTTGGAGTCTTTTAAGGTTTTGGCACTAACTTAATCCACTGCTGTGTGCAGCCCCAGGAATGGGAGTGAGAATCCATTCAAATCCTCCCTGTTAAATAAACCCTCCAGCAAATTACTGGCAGCGGAGGCGACTACAGAGCCAAGAACTCCAGCAAAGACCTCATTCAGAGTGTTTGCTCCCCATTCCCTGGATAAAAGGGGCACTTTTTAGCTTCCCCATTGGGGAACCCAGTTATCATGTTTGGCCATAAAGCGCTCACGGCGATTTTTATATGTTTTATTTCCAAACCGTGTTTTGCAGCGGTTGGAGGTATAATGCGTTCATTCGCGGCCGCCTTATTGGACTCCGTCAATACCATCGATTTCCCTTTACATGCAAAGATCGCACGGTTCAGGCTTAATTGCAGGTCCCGCTGCAAGGGCCATCTCTGGAAGCGTGTTGTTCTCTTTTTTTTTTTTTCCTAATAAATCACCTTTCATCGATGAACGTTGGCTGGGGTGGGCCTTCCTTTGTTAGCATCTCCCCCCTTATGTCGGGGACAGAAATCCGTGCACCTGCCAGGGACAGAGTGCACGCAGGTGGCTGACCGAGGGAGGCATTTCTGCAAGGCTTTAATATCTCGGGGAGCTGTTTTAGTGTGTCTTAATAAAGGAGTTGAAGAGAAGGCTCAGCTGACGTGCCCAGGGGAATAATCTCAGTTATTTAAAGGGTGTAAAGGTGCTCGAGGTTGCTCTATGAAATCAGCTGTCTTCAGGGAGGGGTGCACGGGGCGCACTAACGTTTCCCTCCCCGCTCAGGGTCGGCCTCACGATTTCCCAGGGCATTGCTTTATTTGGGTCCGTTCATTCCCTGACTTTCTCACACATCGATCTGAAGGCAGAGCTGAGTGAGTTTAAATACTGGCTTTGAGAGTTGTTAGCTGTGTCATCTTGGGCAAGTCTTTCATCTCTGTTCCTCATTTATTAATTCAGAAGGCCCTTAACTACCTGCTGCGGCTTTGTCAGGGTTAACTGAGAGAATGCACGTCAAGGGCGCAGGGCCGTGTCTGGCTACCAGGGAGGACATTCTAGAGATTAGCTGTTATGACTACACGGTGTGATGGGAGAGAAGACAAGTGACCTGTGGCGGTTCCATCCCCAAGTCTCCAGGCCTGGTGGCTCCTGTAGCTCAGACATGACTCTATGTGTTGTTTTTTTTTAAGTAGTTTATTGTCAAATTGGTTTCCATACAACACCCAGTGCTCTTCCCCATAAGTGCCCTCCTCCATCACCACCGCCTCTTTTCCCCCCTCCCCCTTCCCCTTCAACCCTCAGTTCATTTTCAGTATTCAATAGTCTCTCAAGTTTTGCGTCCCTCTCTCCTCCCAACTCTCTTTCCCTCCTCCGCTCCCCCTGGTCCTCCATTAGGTTTCTCCTGTTTTCTTCTTAGACCTATGAGTGCAAATATATGGTATCTGTCCTTCTCTAACTTGTTTCGCTTAGCATGACACCCTCGAGGTCCATCCACTTTGCTACAAATGGCCATATGTCATTCTTTCTCATTGCCATGTAGTACTCCATCGTGAATATATACCACATCTTCTTGATCCACTCATCAGGTGATGGACATTTAGGCTCTTTCCATGTTTTGGCTATTGTTGACAGTGCTGCTACGAACATTGGGGTACATGTGCTCCTATGCATCAGCATTTCTGTCTCTCTTGGGTAAATCCCCAGCAATGCTATTGCTGGGTCATAAGGGAGTTCTATGGATAGTTTTTTGAGGAACCTCCACACTGTTTTCCAGAGCAGCTGCATCAGTTTACATTCCCACCAGCAGTGTAGGAGGGTGCCCGTCAGACACGACTCTATGTGTTTTACAAATTAGCCGTCATTCACCCCTTGCATCAATCCCACAGGAGGTATAATAATAATAATTATTATCCCATCTTGTAGATGAGGAAACTGAGGGTCTGAATGCAGAGACCTGCCCAAGCTGTCGTGCCTGGTGAGAAGGAACCTCGGTGATCACGCTTTCCCGCCCTGCTGGGACGGCTGGGCTTTGGGGTGGCAGTTTCCAGGTCTCAGTTGACAATTAAACATGGTGACGGGGACCTTCTCCCTCAATCCCGCGTGCTCTGCTCAGAAGGGAGACCTTGAGGCATGGGGCCCTTAGGAGATGCTCACGCGGATATTTGTTCACTCGCTGAGCTGTGTGGGGTCGGCTATCTGTGGCTGGTGGTCAAAGGCTCGTGCCCAGAGGTGAAGGACCCCAATGGAATGGTGGCCTTGTCCCTGCGCAGCCACCCCACGCTCCTGCTGTGCATCATGTATTTCTCTCCTGGCGCTGTCTTTCCCCATTTCATTTTCTCCCCTGCTGAGTGTCGCTCTCCTAGAAGTGTCCCAGAGCCTATTTCCTTCCCTCCTGGTCTTCCTTTCCTTTTTTTCCCCTCCTTCCTTAATTCAGGGCGTTTCTATTTTGTGCCATACAGTTGTCCTACTATTAAGGATGTAGCTCTAAACAAAGCAGTTCCGCATTCATTTGACTGTCTGACTCCCCGGGCCTTTGCAGGCTGCATCCTGGGTGCTCAGCACGCCAGGTGGGCCCCGCTCAGAGCCTGCTTCTGTGAGGCTGCAGACATCAAGTGGGCAGACAATGCGTGGACTTAACAGGAGTGGTGAAAAGTGGGGCGAAGCAAAATCAGGGCCCGTCAGGGGCCAGTGCTGGGGTGGCTCCCGTGGATGGCCTGCTCAGGGAGGCCTCGCCGCAGGCAGCCATCTTGGCAGGAGCCTCATGCGATTCTTTGTGTGATGTTCCAGGTGGTGGGAAAGCTAACGGAGTCCCGAGGTGTGGGCCCCAAGGACTTGGGTTCTTTAAGAAACAGCACAGAAGTCGGCGTGGCTGGAGCTGAGAACACGGGGCCGGCGTGCCTGGACCCTCGGAGTTCGTACCATGAAGGGATCTGGGGACCACGCCATTACTGTTAAGTGGGGTCAGTGGTTGCCCTCTAAACCTAACTCAGGAAGGTCACGGATCGTGGGTGTCTATTTCTTCACCTCTCCCCCTGACCCGGGTACAGCGAGTAGTATGCGCCAGTTTTCAAGATTTTAAAATCAAAAACATTTTAATTGTTTCCTGAATTGGGATAGGAAAGAACATGGCGCCTGGTTGCTGACTTTGTGCTTGCTGTGATGTGGAGTGCACTTTGGTGTGCTTGTGGGCCGCCCATGTTCCTTCCAAGGCCAATCTCTGCACCTGTCTGTCTACCGGTGCCCCAAGATGGGCTAGTCCCAGCCTTGGACTCCGGACACACTGTCACCGCTGGGCCACGCGCATGGCCTGTTTCCTTCCTCCCTCGTGCCTTGCTCTGTCTCTCCCATTTGTGTAACACAGGCCTGTCTAATCCCGGCACTGGGGTCTGTTCTGTTTCCTGCACACCATGGAGGGTAAAGTGGCCCTGACCCTCTGCGTGACAATCACCGGAACCCTTTCTAAAATTGGATGTCAATTTGATTCTAATCTCCAGGCGGAGAGGGAGGGACTCAGTGCTTGTTTTTTTTCTTTGTTTATTAGTTGCCCATTTGATTACAGCATGCAGCCAAGGCTGAGAAGCACTGCATTATGCCAACTTGGCACCAGCCAGGTGTGAAAGTGAATCTTGTCAGCGTCATAGATTGGGTCCTGTTTCCATGACCAGCAGCTCTGGCCGTGCACTGAGAGACAGTGGCCAACTCCACCAACACATATACAGTAAAACCTTGGTGTGTGAGCATAATTCGTTCCGGAAACACGCTTGTAATCCAAAGCATGTGTATATCAAAACGAATTTCCCCATAAGAAATAATGGAAACTCGGATGATGTGTTCCACCACCCAAAAACATTCTTATAAAAATGATTACAATACTGTAATAGAATGCAAAATGATTTAAAAAATACAAATATAAAGAAAAATAAACAAATTAGCCTGCACTTCCCTCGGAAAGCCTCCGTGGCTGGGGTGAGGGAGGCAAGAGAGAGGAGGGTTAGTGTGCAGGATGACGTTCACGATCACTAATGAATCACTGCTGTCTATTGGCCGGATGGAATCTTTTCCTTCATGGGGGCCATTGTCTACACTCGCATGGATGGTGACTACAGTGTAGCATTAATCTTGTCATCGACTGTATGCAATGTGACTGGCAGTAAGGCAGCAGACAAAGGAAAGGTCTAGACCTGCAGGCTTGGCCTAGAATGAAGCAAAGCTCATCCCTAGGCTCACTCTTGTCTGGAGAAGCAAAGGACTGTCCATAGGTGTTCAGAAGTGACAAAATATACACTATTACCAGTTGTGGGCACCTTCCAGTGTCCTGAAAAGTCACTGATTTCTGCCAAACTCCATGGCCCGAGACTGAGCATCTGAGACTGACTGACTGTGGGAGACCGTCACCCACAATCCCACAGTGAGAGAGAGAAGAGCCATCGGCTCAGTTGTTCAGTTGTGAGGATGTGACCTTCAGCATCATGTACTACTCGTATTGCGGGACATCGCTCGTTCATCAAGTTAAAATGTATTGGAAACGTTTGCTCGTCCTGCAGAACACTCGCAGAACAAGTTACTCGCAATCCAAGGTCTTGCTGCCCATTGAATTCAGACGGTGTTCTAGGCACTGGGGAAATGTCCACACACAAGATAGGGCTCTTGCCTTCTGCAGATCTTGTATTTGAGTGAAAAGAGATGGAGAAAAAACAGCCAGATGAAAAGAGGAACAAGACAATTAGGCCTGATGATAATTCCTGAGAAGGAAATAGGGTATTTTGATGGAATGCATCGGGGAGTGGGGGAGGTCAGAAAGGGCGGTGAGGAAAAGCCTTTCTGGAGGGGTGATGTGTGGAAGCAGGAGAATGGGAGGAGTGTGCAATGACCATGAGGGAGGACACGAGGGACAGCTGGGAACCAGAGTGAGTCGGGGACCGGGAGGAGGCGATGCTGGGGGCGCGCCCTGGCCTGACCTCACAGTGGCAGGGAGAGGCCCGCGCCCAGCCTGGACACCACCCTGGGGCTCCTGTGCAGCAGAGACGCTAGTGGGACTCAGGACACAACCCCACACTCGGGCTGACACCCAAGGAGCGTGGGCTTCTTTAGAAGGTGAAAGGGAGTGGGGTGAGAAGTTTGCTCTGGCAAAGAAAATTCTAGGCAGTGGGGCGCCTGGGTGGCTCAGTGGGTTAAGTGTCCTACTCTTGATTTCTGCCCAGATCATGGTCTCACAGTTCGTGGGATGAGTCCCACATTGGGCACTGCGCTGTCAGTGTAGAGCCTGCTTGGGACTCTCTGCCCCTCCTGCTCACTCACTCTCTCTCTCTCTCTCAAAATAAATAAATAAACATTAAAAAAAAAAAAGAAAATCCTCGGCAGAGGGGGAAAGACTGGGGTGTTGGGATGCAGACGTGAGGGGGGTGTGAGGGCAGATGAAGTCAGAGAGGAAGGTCGGGATCGGGCAGTGCGGGCCGTGCCTAAGCTGGGGAGTGTGTCTTCGTTTTGTGAGGCTCCAGAAACCTTCAGTAAGGGAAGATGAGCTTTGTTATTTGGGAAGGTAACTCGGGCAGCAAGGGGACCTGAAAAATAATTAGGGTTTCCCAGGGGTCAGTGGACTTCTTCTCTAAAGGATCAGACAGTAAATGCTCTAGGCTTTGCGGGCTGTCTGGTTCCTGCTTCGACCACTCACGTCTGCCATCGAAGCACAAAGCAGGCGTAGCCAGTGATAAATGAATGGTGTGCAGTGGGCTGGATCTCATCAGCCCTGCAGTTTGGCAGCCCCCGGTATTCCAATAGAATATGTAAGCATGATAATTAATTGTGGTAATCAGATTGGTCTGAAATAAATATAGGATACAAAAGATTTTGAGTTTTTCTTTACTCTTACTGAAGATGCATTCATAAACTGAGTGTTGGAATCAGCCACAACTTTGAGTTAAATAATAATGCTTGGCAGGGTTGGCTTTTGACACAGTCGCCAAGAATTAGAATAATTTCTGTCACGTTTTGTTCTCTGTGCCTTCTCTCCTGATTGCTCTGTCTGGAGCATTCTTGAATTTCTCTGTTTGGGGTAGCTGAGTTATGTGGAATGGTAGCCCTGTGAGTTTCTATATAGGAGGGACTTTGGGGAAAGCTTGCCTAAAAAAGGACTTGAGGCGACTTGTCCTGAACCTTATCTATATAGCAAGCATATCGTTTTATTTATATTATAAATGTGAGGAGGGGCTGAGGAAGGTGCCCCTGAAAGCCAACTTCCAGCTGATACAGAAATGTGAAGGACTCGGCAGGTGTTAAGGATTTTACAGATGTTGTCGAACACACATGAGTCCTAGGTCAGACCAAGGACTGGTTACTGCTCACAGCAATGGCACTGGCCAGAGTCTCAGGATTTGTGCTTGCTCTCTGCGTGTAAATTCCCACTGGGCACCTCAGAGAGGGACAGGTGATGCCTGCACGTGCCATGGATTATGGGCTGGGTTACAAGAGAGAAATCTTAAGTTCGGGAAACCCACATCTTTGCCTCAGAGACAGACATTGAACAGCAGACCTGCCCTCCCTTTCCTCTGTAAGGAGACACCAGTCCTCTCTTCCAAGGCTGTGGGCTATACACGATTCTTGAGAGAACAGCCTATCACAACGGCAGTCACAAGACGTGAAGAAATGCAAGAGACTCATGGAGTGCTGTCTCTCAACAGCAGCCTTCGGATTTTGCATTTTATTTAGGATTAAAACAGCCAACAGAACTCCTGGTGCTGTCATGGCAGAATTTCCAGCAGCAGTGAGCAAGTAGGCGACGTGCGTCTTCGAAGAACAAGACAGTCCCTGGAGCCTTGGCAGAAGCCCCATTTCATGTACTTTGTCTGCTTTGACCTATGGCTGACTGTCCAGAGTCTCTGTCTGCTTGCTTTGGTGGTTAGAATGATTTTTATTGTGTTAAGGGCTTTTTCCCACATCTTAAGTTTGGAGAGAGACCTTTGTTGTAAACACACTTGATGAATGATCCCCAAACATGCCAAAGAGTTCCAACCAAGAATGAATCACTTTTGAAGAATGCTTCTGTAAACGGTTCCCAGAAAATAGCCTTTCTTTCCAGACCTGGGTGTTAAGCCATTACAGAGTTATCATGAGTTATTGGGACCTTTGACGGGATGTAAGGTAGCTGTGCTGTTGTTCGGTCACCGTGATTTCTGTGGTTCTGGTGACATGGGCTGAGTGCTGTCTCGGGAGCCATTAACAAATCATGATTTCTGGGTGAGCATAAAAGATAAAACTCAGTGAAATCAGTTACTGTTTCTTCTTTTGGAGAGGTGAGATTCTCTTGAAGTCAAGGGAATTCTTTTCTTGACTCCTACATTGGAGGTAAGCTAGGTTTGGAATACTTTAAGGCATAGAATGAACTTAATAACTGTTATATGTTGTCTTTGCCAGGCATATGTATAGTCAAAAGTATATTGAAGGTGCTCAATAAATGGTCAGTGCAGGAGATGAGTTCTTGTTGGGCAATAAACAAACATGTCTTAGGTTCCTGGCAAGAGCAAGCCACCAGAATCGTGGAGCGTGGGGACATCTTTTATGATATGCATTAAGTGAAGTTACTGATTGGTCTTGTTAGGAGTTTAAATCTAGTGAGCCCTTCTTTACTCTCCCTGGCATGTACTATGCACTTTCATTTCATGGGGTCCTATAATCCTCATACAAACCCTGTGAGGGTGGTACTGATGTTTTACAGATGGGGAAAACAGAACTAGAGGGGTTAACTGCTGATCAGCTTGCCACAGCCAGTAGTTTGGGAAGGTTGGATTTAAACCACGCAGGCCACCTGCAGAGTTATGTGTTTGCCCCTCAAGCTTTCACTTTAGCACTAACGTGTGGTGTTGAAGAATGCACCAGATATTCTTTATTTCCTGGGAAAATGGAGCGGTAGTAAAAGAAGTAAATGTCCATCATGCTAGACCCCAATGCTGCTCAAGGTTATTGGAATTGTCCCAGTTAATGGTGGCTAAAGGCATACACTTCCTTCTTGAGAGTCTTGTCTTACGATATAGCGTACTAATAGAAAATTTGAGATAGAGTCGAGGCCAACAGATGGGGGCATGACTACCCTTGAAAAGACAGTTTGTCACTCACAGTCCCCAGGAGGCGGGAGCCATGTGGGGAAGCACTGAGGCTGGTCAGAAGCAGAAGGAGAACGGCGGAGTGTGGCAAGAGCCTTTGTTGTGATTTCTGAGGGAAAGAACAGGCCAGGCAGGATAACTGTGTTAGGACTGGCTTGCTTGAATGATGTTGGTGGGCCCTGGGGTGTGGGGGTGTCTGGTACTGGCCCTGGGATGACTAGGGCAGGTGGATAGTGCTCTGGAGTATGCGAGCCTGATGAGCAAGGAGGTAAAGGACTCTAGGTTGGTTGGTTTGCATTTGAAAAGCACCCCAGTGGATGGAGGGAAGCTGGGGGCCAAGGCAAGGTAGCTCAGACATATCCTAGAGTTTTCCAGAGCAAGGTGTGTCTTTGCTCTATTTGCATGAAGGGCAGATGGTAGAGCATAAAGTTTACCGAAGCTGAAAATACGGTTAGTAGAAACCCTAAGAAGAGGTGTGTAGTATAGTAAAAATGTGGGGTGGGGTGTTGAATGAGAAAATACAGAAGAACAGGGTCATGGACTTGGCTCCTCCTGGCTTATCTGTAGGATTGTAGGCAAGTCCTTTTACTTTGCCTTACCAAGATTCAAGTCCTCTGTTTGTGAAGCTGGGACATTTACTAAATTGGTATTTCCTAAGATGTGAGACATGTCACCGGTGTTATATTAGGTGACTTTGGGCAGAGAAGAGAGGTGGCATCAAATAACACCAAATCACAGATTTGCTTTTTAAATTCTTTCAGTCTTTCCATTTGCCCCAAGGAGGAAGTCTCGATGTGGTGCTATTAGACTGTAACCACTCTTTAACTCTTGCTTCTTTCATTTCAACAAGAAATGGATCCCAGGCTTACACCCTTTGGTAGGCATTTCAACCTGGCCCTTGGTTGCCAACCACAGAAGCCACTTCAGAAAATAAATTGGGTAGCTCCCAGATGGTGAGGTCCCAAGGCCAGAAAAGTGCTAATTACCTACCGGATGACTAGATGTGTTCATCCAAGGCATAGCTCAAATATATGGAAATCCGTATAATCAGAAAAGACATCCCCAAACCCAGTGTATTAGTTTCCCAGGCCTGCTGTAAACTTGGTGGCTTGAACAACAGAAATGTATCCTCTTAAAGTTCTGGATGCCAGAAATCCAAAATCAAGGTCACAGCAGGGTCATTCTCCCTCCAAAACCCCTTAAAGGGAACCTTTCTTGCCTCATCCAACTTCTAGTGGCTTCTGACGTTCCTTAGCTTGTCAACACATCAGTCTTTGCCTCCACCTTCCCGTTGTTGTCTTCTCTGTCTCTGGGTCTCCTCTCTCTTACAGGGATGCCAATCATTGGATGTAGCGCCCACCCCAAATTCACAATTTCATCTAATGATCCTGAAGCAATTTCATCTGCAAGGTCATGTTCCCAAAACATTCTGAGGTTCTGAGTGGACTTGGTTTTTGATGGGGGAGGGGGACACTTTCCAACTCACTAGATCAGAAACCGAAGGAAGTCTAAGAAGTCTGAGAAATTAAGCAAGAAAATGCAATGGAAATGGGCTACAGGGCCATGTGGGTGATATTTGCACTGTACCTTGCATCCTTGTTTGGATCCCTCAGTGTGAATTCATTATGACTATTCCTTTGTCCTTGATTCTTTCCTTTTACGTTTCAATGTCATGAGCCAGAGCATCTGACTGGCTAAGTCTAAGTCACTTGCCTGGGGTCGGGGAAAGGATGCTGTAAGTTTCTTCAGCACCCATTTTGGAAGTCAAGACCCTATAGTTTGGACTTCCCCATAAAGGAAGAATGTTCAGAGGCCACGTGTGCAAAAAATGACAAATGCCTACCACAACAGTTAGCAGGCAGCTAAATTAAATGTCCCCCCCCATTATCTCTATTTTTACAATTGTATTCTATTTATAACAAATGGTACTATTTTTCATTTACAGTCGTACTGCTTTTAAATTAAATTTATTTAGGTAAAAAGAAGTCCACTACTGATTTACAAAGAGATGAGAAATTAATAACTGGAAACAGGTGCTGTGTTGCGTTGGAGGAATATGTAACGGGAGCCAGCTGTGCTATGAATCCCATAGGTGGGAGGCAAATGCCCCAAACTCAGACTGAACTGGAGGGTTTTCTATACATTTCCAGACTCTTTGGGCTCATAGCTATTAGTTTAGAAAGACCTGGATGCCTTGGGGGCTATATTTCTATAATTCAGGGCATCGCAGAGAACCGAGAACAGACAATTTGTAAGCTTCAGAGACTTCAGCAAGGCACTGCAGTGTCTGTGTGTTTTAGGTGAGTTTTTCAGCCTGTGCTGTTTTAGGTAATGCCAAGCGCTCTATTTGGACCTGGCTCCTATATCTCCAATAACGTACTGGACGTTTTCACCTGCATATCCTGCAGGTACCTCAACTTTAGCAGCTGGAGAGACAGATTCACCATTATGGTCCCCAAACTTCGTATCTCTACTTGACTTCCCTGGCATACATACGCTCAGCCTGCCAAGCCTGCAGCTCTGGAGAATTTCTGACTCGCTCATGTCTGTCATCTCCAAAATCCATCCAGTCACTGCATCTTCTTGAATCCGCCTTCCCCCCCCCCCCCCCCCCCCCCCCCCCGCCCCCGGAAGGCATCTGGTCTCTTCCCTCTCCTTCCCACTGCTCCAGCCATATTCCAGGCGCTCACCTGTTCGTGTCTTGTCCTCTGCCTGGGTCTCCAGCCTTCCCTTCACAACGACTCTCGTGGGTAGCCTCAGTTTGGTTACACCTGTCTCTTATCTCTTTATCATCGGTAGTGCCAAGAGGTGGCTGGAGGGGATTTCGGTCCCTTCTGGAATCTCCCACAGTCCCGCCAGCCTAAATAAGGAAATGGGCTGAGTCACAGCTTACGTCCATTCCTCTTGTATACCCTTCCAACCAGATTGCCACTGTCTCACTTTTCCTGTCTGGAAGTTCTGGAGCCAGCCTTCCCTTTTACTGTCTTTTGAGCACACCGAACATAGAGCTTTCTCCCTCAATCCAAGCTTTCTCCCTCTCTCATTTGAAATACCCCTCGATTTCTTGATCTATGTTCTTATTACTCACATGAGGGTCTAGTATGGAAAGAATATTAGCTGTGGATTCAGATAGAGGATGTTTGAACTTTGCTCCCTCCCTCATTTGTTCCTGGAAATGTTATTAAGGTAGAAATATTTGAGTGGCTAAACACTTGCATTTTTTATTTGTTTATGTTTTCCTATTTCTTCCAAGTTACTTTGCATTAGGATACATCTGTTAGGCAAGACCTTAGCTCTTGGGCTAGTCATGGCCCCAGGTAAACAAGGTGGTGAAGGTGAAGGTGAAGAACAAGCATTTGCCTCTAGCTGGTAAGATTCCAGAGGTTGAGTGTAGGGTACTCACTGTCGTGCCAAGTCCCAGTTCGTCGCTGAATATGGAAAGAGGCCAATGATCCATAAATGGCTAGAGCTGGCGAGGGCAAGCTGAGAGAGGAGAGCCCTTCAGACAAAAGGCAGCGATGGTAGCAGACTGTTTCCAGGAGAGGGTTTCCTTTCCTCTCTTCAGCCTCAAGAAAATAGTCCAAGTGAGTCAGCCACTGGATTGGGGAGTACGGGACTTGGGAGTTTGGGAGCTAAAGAGGTCTTAGCATTCCAGTTCTGAGCTGACTTGGGAAGTTGCCAGAACTCCGTGGTATGGGGGAGACTGGAGAGAGGATAAAATGTCTCGCTATTTGGCAGGTGAAGGGGCTCCTTAGTTTTTACATTGCTCCAGGACCTTCAGGCTATCGCTCTAGGTGTGTTTGAGTAGTTTCCCCTGATTCTAACCTGTCTTAAGTTGGTATAAATTCAACCTCCTCCATAAAACTGTTCCTCAATACCCCAGAGCTCATTATTTCTCACCTTTCCAACTTTTATGACTTTGCCCCTTTTATTTGTGAGTATCCCGTTTGCGTGGCCTGCTTTGCCAGAAGTTCATCTGGCCAACTCCACATGACTAAAAGCATAAAATGCAACACTTAAGTTGAATATTCAAGCATCTGCTGGCTGATGTTGTTAGTTTCACCTTTTCACTATGTAAATTCTGTCTCGTCAATAGAAGACACCATGCTTCAGGGCAGAGAGGAGGCTTTTAGCTCTATGCCTTTTTTAAAGTACTCCCCCTCCCCATCAAAGTATAAAACACATAGCCCAGAACTCCGTAATTGTGTTTCTGAGTCATTTATTCCACAAACAATGATTTGCATCTGACTCTGTGTCAGGCCTTGAGGTTGGCAGTGGGTCTACAGCCATAAGAAAGCTAGAGAAGATTCCTGTGCTCATGGGAGAGATGGATAATGAGCAAATAAACACAGGGATGGTGTAAATAAAGTTTGCAACTGGTGGTACGAAGGAAACAAAGTGGTTTTCCCAACAGGTAGAGCCTAGTTTACAGGGAGTGGTTGTAGAAGGCTCTGTGTGGAGGTGATAGGGAAGGGCGAAAAGGAACAAGGGCTGTAAAAATCCAGGGGAAAGGAAAGGTGGCGGGAAAGATTGTTTCTAGAATGTTATAGATTAAAGTGTGCTGACATCAGGGAGCAGGATGTGTGTTGAAAATTGGAATTTGTACAGGCTCTTGCCCTTATGCCTCCAGTGAGCAGGTGGGGTTTCAAGGTAGGTATGGTGGAAGGCCTTCCAAGAGATTAAAAGCAGAGGAGTGATCCTGTGTTTTGTTTTTTCACTTGAAGATCTAATTGGCTGTATTAAATGATTCCTGAATCAGGCAGCATCCCATCTAGCAAGTAGAGGGGAGCTCCTGAGGAGTGACGTGGCACAAAAGAGGGCACCAGAATGAATTGGAAGAAGGTAGGGAAGGTATGGTGAGCGGCAGTGGAGGCTCACCTCTGCCTGGTGATAGAGCTGCAGTAGAAGGAAAGCAGATGGGCTTGAGAGATACTTTGGGGGTGAACCTAGTATGGCCTGTTGAATATGGGCGATAGGGGACACCGTGGGGACAGAGACGACTCTCACATTGCTACCTTTTGGATGTTGGGGCCACTTGCTCAGATGGAGGAAACAAGGAGAGACTTAGGAGAGAAAAATCACAGCTTTCATTTTGGACATGTTAAGTTTGAGATACACACGAGTCATCAGAGTAAAAATACCAAAGAAGCCACAGGCATATGAACGTAAGACTCAGGAAAGGGGATTTGGACTAAAGAAATAAATTTGTGGAGCCAAAACATGATATCCGAAGCCAGTAGAATGGGCAGAGTCAGCCAACGCGGGAGAATAGACTACCATGTGGGTTTGACGCCACTTCTGCACACGGGCCCATGTGCTTTGGGGCTCCAGAAGAGGGGTATCACACAGCAGGGATATGTGGCGGGGCAGCTAAGAGCAAGTTCTTGGGGTGCACTCGGGATCCACACTTGTTCACACGGGGTGAGTCCTGCAGAATCGTGTTTAGGATGTGGCGCTGTGTTTTATAGGGATATTCCCTCCATTAATGTCACGCTTCAAGGACTTCATACAGACTATCGATTTAAACTGGGTTAAAGTATTAGATGAAAAACAACAGAACTCATCAGTGTCATTGTGAATGTTTTTTTTTTTTTTTTGGAGAGAAAAGAAAGTTGATGATAATTTCCCAACAATATACAACGATTGTGCCAAACCTGTTTTTCACATGATGGGCTTGCTCCACTGAGTGATGATATTTTGAGGAAAGATAATTGCACTGTGTATATGGGACACAGCCACTTAAAAGCAACAATAATAAGAGTAATAATAAAATAAAAATTTTCAAGCACAAAGATTTCAATCAGCTCGTTTCTCACCCTTTTGTTTTCTATCTCACCAAGTGGTTAAATGTGTCTTCTTCCTATTTATTCTTAGTTACTTTCGCACTACGTAGATCAAGCAGGTGATCTTAGCTAGAAGCAACCTGAAGTTCCTTTCCACCACCTCAAGTGTTTCCTTGTTAATTTTAGTCGCATCAGTGATTCATGATCAACTTTTCTTTGTTAACTATTAAAACATAGTAGATAGGATTGGCTTCTTTTTTTTGACCCTGCACTCAATGTAGCACTTGAACCATCGGTGTTGCGTGTGTCCTTGCAAACCTTTAAGTGCATTTCCATGTATATTCTTTGAAATGAGACGAGTGTCCTTTGCAAATCTATGTCGTTTTATTCTTTTACACATATAACTGTCACTCTTTTTTCTGCTCAAAAACGTGTCTTCTAGATCTTGCCGTGTCAGGGTGTACTGCCTTGCCTAACTTTAAAAAAAAATTTTTTTTTAAGTTTATTCATTTTTGAGAGAGAGAGAGAGAGAGAGAGAGAGAGAGAGAGAGACAGTGTGAGTAGGGGTGGGCAGAAAGAGAGAAAGAGAGGCTTCAGGCTCTGATCTGTTAGCACAGAGCCCTACAGGGAGCTCGAACTTACCATCTGAGAGATCATGACCCGAGCCAAAGTCGAGTGCTTAACCGAGTGAGCCACCCAGGTACCCCTTCATTGCCTAGCCTTTTATTTAATTGCTAGATAGAATTCTACAGCATGGGGGTGCTTTACTTTGCTGTGTCTGTCTATGGGCAGATCTTAGATCATTTCTGAGTTTTTTGCTGATGCAAACAGGCCACAGGGAATATTCTTGACACGCTTCTGGTGTACCACCTGAGTCTTCCAGGAAGAACTTCCCAGTCCACATTTGTTCTTTCCTCTGAGGAGTTTGATTCATGCCCACAGATTCCAAGTTAACCAGCATTTGCTAGACTCTTCCTTTGTATGTGGGCTTGGTGTTAGATGGATTATATCCATCATCACATTTAAAACTGCAGGAGCGAGTGAAGTGGGGAATGTTGTCACGGTAACGTCAGGGATGAGGGATGAGCGACTCCATAAATGGTTGTCCCAGTGGGGGAAATGGTAAGTTAGCAGACGGTGGGGCAAATGACTGGGACATGGCATGAAACTTTGTCATTCACGTCATCTCTTACAGCTGTGGCTTCCTCCTCTGGAAAGTGGAGCTCCGAATCCTACCTTGGTCAGAAGGCATGTGTCTGGTGGGTTATTCTACAGATCGGACACCATGAATGGGCTTCGAAAGGTAAGAGATGAAATGTGCAAAACTTTATACTGTGACGGCAAGAATGAACAGCGTACCTGTCCTCGCGGAGATTAAATTCTGTCCTCGCAATGGCTAGGCTGACACTTCCGGGACAGAATGGCCTTCAGATCACCAGGCATCTGGCCAAAGGCCAAGATCCTCCCCCCCCTCCCCAAATTACTACTACTTTAAACACCTTGGGCCTTTGTGTTAGTTCAAAGAGGTGATCTAAATGAAGAACATTTGGGGTGTTTTTGGAACCACATCAGAAACTAGGAAACGGATCCCCTTTCCATGGACCTCTGGTGATTTGGAAAATAAATACAGCTTTAGAACTGCACTGAGCCTTGAATAGTAAGAAGTGGTTTTATGTGCCTTCTAATGTATCACAAACTACTTTTACTTAAAGTACTAGAACTCTGCAGGCTGCGGGTTTCAAAAGCCTTACCTCGACTTTCATGAGCATGAAAGGTAATTTGTTGGTTTATGAAACACGGAATTCCAGTATATTCTAGCTTCAGGCATGGTTGGATCCAGAAACCTCAGGTCATAAGAACCTAATCTCCCTCCCTTCAGGGTTTCTGTCTGTGTTCCTCTGGCTGACTTCCTTAGTTGGGGATTCCTCTTGTGCTGGTGATGTGATTGCTGTCTGTTCTGATCTGACGTCCAATTCTTTTAGTAATTTAAACTGAACATTCGTTTTTTGCTGAAAGGTGAAATAAAGTAACTTAAGTTGGGCCTTATTTGGCTCGATTGGTCTGGGATTGGGTGATGTGTGCATCCTTAAACTGACTGTGGCCACGTTGCGGTCAAATGTCTGTCTTTGAAGCCAGAGATGGGGAGTCATTCCCCATCCAAATCACCCAGACTGAGAGAAGAAGAAAAGTGAATTTTGTAAGAGAAAATCAAAGGAAGTAGGAGGGTTTGGGTTTGCAAAGCTCTTGGACGCCCTCATGGAACCGAAGTATCGCATTTAGGTCGCACAATAATGCCTAGAGTAGTATGGTGACCTTTTGTTAGACGAAGAAGAGAAAGCTTGGACCATTTTAGTCTAACTGTTGGTGTTCTAGCGTTCCAGCCTACGTCCTTCTTAAACCTTCCCCCGTGCACAGAGTGTGATCTGTGCTAACAGCAGCTGCTCCTAGACGCATCAAATCACATTAGCATTGCTCGTGCCTGGTTTCTCTGAATGTCACAGTCAGCGGTGGAGCAGAGGCTGGTCAGCTCACAGTCACATTAAGGGAAATCTTTACTAAACCAATCCATGGAGTCTGCAAAACCATTGGTGTTTCCGACTTCCCGTCAAGTGGCCTGTGCTCAAGGGCGAGCCAAGGGGTTATAAACACAGGAAAGGTTCCCCTTGACACATCTCCACAACTGGAATATGAACAAAATGTTGTTTACTTTGTTTAACACCACAATTAGTGAAACTCAAAACGTCTCCAGATGCACTCACTGTAGTAAATTATTAGGTAATTAACCTTAATGCTCCCTGCTCTGAATCACCGACTTACTTTCGCTCTGGAGCCCTTGAGAATATTTCTCAGGCATCATAATATATGACTGCAGCAGAGCTTAATGTTAAGCACAGCAAAGTTTGAATATTGTGGATGGGATTTAGGCTGGAGCCAGTTCCACCGGCGGGAGGTGGGGGCAGGGAGCTTTGTGTCCTGTGGGAGGACAAATACAGACTTATAAAGACTGAATGGACAAAATATGGAGGAGAGGTGCTCTTTGTAAGTAATCTCGAACTCATCCTTTCTTTCTGCCAGCAAGTCTAAGCCCTTATCACGTCATGCTTGGGCTACTTTAATAGAGGACTTCCAAACGGTCTCTTTCTGTCTCTCCTCTCCAATCCGTTGTACCGGGTTAATCTTCCTGAAGCGTGGGATTTATAACACTGCCTGACTCGTAAGTCTCTCGTGGCTCCACCTTGCTGAAAAACATCGAAACACCTCAGTGTAGGTTTTGTTTTGTTTTGTTTTGTTTTTGCTCTTTCTCAGTCTAGCTTTCGGATGAGATCCGGCGCGTTCCAGGTAGTATGGTTGTAGACTCCATCTTGCTTTCAAGTCCTCTCTTGCACTGTGGCTCAAGGTGTTGCATTTGACCTGTGCCCTGCACACCCCTCCTGGGGCTTCCTGCCTTAGCGTCTGCTTCCTCTTGGGAGAGGCAAGGTGTGAAATGGCGGTGGTTAAGGGCAAAGACTCTGGGGTGACATTGCATGGATTCGAAAGCCTGCTTTCCGAGTTACAGATTCGGTCACCTTGGGATCAGCTTCCTCATCTATGAAGTGGTGATGCTAATGGGAATGACCGCGGGGGGTTGTCGTAAAGATGAAGTGGGATAATGCATGAACATAAAAACCTAGAAACGGAACTCTGTGCTCCTTATATTTTAGCGAAGCGCCGTGGCTCACAGTTTGATGTCAGCATGGGTATCATGGGAGAACCACACACTTTCCCCTTGGATTAATGGCTTCCAGAAGCTTTGGAGGTTGGGTGCTAGGATCCTGGGGGTGTGTGTAGAGAGACAGGGGTAGGCAAAGAGGGGGCGTGGGAGACCGCGTGAGCCAGTGGGATAGAAATGAGACACAGAGCGAGAGACTCGGGAGGAATGAGTAAGCCGGAGGAAAAGATCAGAGAGGCTCCGGGAAGGCTGAGCACAGACAGGGGTTTTGTTTTGGGCAGCTCTGTCTTTATCTATTGATAGCGTGGCTGCTGCTGATGGAGCCGAACCCAAGAGACCAGTGTGATCATCTCCCATCGACTGCTTTTTAAAGTTTGTTTGTTTTTGAAGGAGAGAGAGAGAGAAGGAGAGAGAGAGAGAATGAATGAATATGAATCAGAGCACTGACAGCACAGAGCCAGATGTGGGGCTCTAACTCACGAACTGTGAGATCATGACCTGAGCTGAAACCAAGAGTTGGACACTTAACCTACTAGTCAGCAGGCATTCCCCATTCACTGCTTTTTAAAAAGTGATTTTAATTGCCTAAGAAAGACAAATGTTTTCTACATAACAAAAAACATTATGTAGAAGACTTAAGTCTCCTTTGACCCACTCTCCCCCTCCTTAAGAGGTAACTGTAGTTAAGAATACAATTCTAGACGTTATCTGTGTACATATCCATATCCATAGAAATTATATGGAATTAAAGATTTTTTTGTGTTTATATATATGTCATCATGCTATTTATGTCCTGGAACTTATGTTTTATCCCCCCACTCAATAATAGACCTAGGAAGAGTAATAATATGTGTGTATATATGAGTTATGTCTTCTCTATGGTCTGTTATTATGTGGACCTATGACACATCTCCCATTTCTTTAAGTAGCTCCACATTCTACCCTGTGATTTTACCCTGTGGTCAATGCCACAGTTTCTGTTGTCATTGCCTTACTGTTGGGCAGTAGAGTTGATCCATGTTCTTCCTACATCTTAGCTCTGAAGCCAGACCTCCCGTTTTGATTCCTACTACCTTCACTCGTTTGTTGTATATGTATTTTTTGAACACCTGTTCTGTGCCAGGCCCTGTGATAGCTGTTGAAGGCCTACTACCACTCTGTTAGCACCAACTCTTCACTCTCGTGGGCAACAGATTCGGAGGCAAGTGTGTTCCAGGACAAGACTAGTGGTGTTTCCCCTTACACTGGGTGGGTTGTGAAGCCATTAATTATAAATGGCAAAAAAAAAAAAAAATCATGCAGTATCAGACTCATCCTTGAAAATTACTTGAATTGTTTGCAAAGTGGAGTTATTCAAGGTTTTTGTGTGCAGTCCTCTATGGTAAAGGATGAAGGGAGACATGGCCTTTTTATTCCAGAAGGATTTGAGCCTGTGATTTTTCTCCTTTCATAATATATCAGTGGCTGAAAAGACTTGTTCTCTCAAGATGTATGCTGAGGAAGTTAGGGTTTCTGTAAGTAAATGATTCATGGGGCCAATGATTCACACTTGAAGAGAAGACCAAGATGGGGAGATGTTAGGGCAAGGAAGGGGGACGTAACCCCCAGACTAAAGTTGTAAGTGGAAGGCTGAAAGAGGAAGTTTGAACAAAACCAGCAAAATGTCTATAAAGTCACAGCAGGTCTCAAACAGGATGATTTGTCATTGAATCATGTATAGACATTGAGTTTCAAGGTTACTATACATGGCCAGACTCTGTCCCTTAGCCAACTCCCATTTCCTTTAGAATAGTATGTGGTTGTTGGGCGCACGTAGAAAGGCATAGTGTGCGAGCATCGAGGCGGGACACAATTAGTGTGATTGCCGCCAGGACATGGTCAGCTAGGGAAGGCACTTGAACGTTTAAGCTTCTTCTTACAAAACACTGAAAAACATGTCTGTGTAATTGGTGTTCACTGTAGACTCTCTTGGTGTGGTGGTGGCCATCTGAGCCGTCAGGACCAAGAAAGGGAGGGAGAAGCCAAGGGCAGGCCAAGGTCAGGGTGGAGAGCATTCTTAGGCTAGTGGCCAAAACCTAGTGCACAGACTGAAAACTGGAGTCATGGTCCTGCTGGGAGACAGGAGACCGAGTCAGTAGCAGAAAAGATGCCAAATGGGAGAAACTAACTGAGGAAATAAGAGTCACAGAGCAAATCACTAAATCACCAGCCCCAGAGTTTGAGGAGAAAGCCTGGCAAGAAGTTAGGAAAGGTGCTGGGGGTTCAGACAAATTCCTGTGGATGAAACTCCCCAGTGCAGTAGAGAGAGAAGAGTGAGAGATTTCAAAATACCTTCTGAAAATCTGAAGTCTCCCTGCCCTCACTGCTCTTAAAAACACAGATCTCTGCATGAAGCAGACGGTGTTACCGCTGTCTTAATTTCTCACCATGTCTCTTTTTATCCGTTCATAATTTCTGTCTTCTCTTCTGAGCCCATAGGCCAAGTCTAGGATTTGGCACCCTTTTCTGTAAAGGGCCATTTAGTAAGTATCTTAGGTTTTGTGAGCTCGACATGCTCTACCTCAACTCTTCAGCTCTGCCATCGGAAGGAGAAAGCTGTCCTGGGCAGTACATAAGGGAGTGAATTTGGCTGTATTACAATAAAGTTTTATTTAAAGTCTATTAAAAAAAAAAAAGAAGGTGGTGGGCCAGATTCAGACTATGGGCTGTGATTTTCTGGCTCCTGGTCTGGTTTGCTAAGTGGAGAGAACAATAGTACTGATCTCTGTTGGTTTAAAGATTGAGCGAGAACACGCAGGTAAAACTACTTAGTTCCGTGCTTGGCAAATAGCTTTGTTTTTTTTCTGTTTTCTTAATTTTGATGTTTAATAAATGTAAACCAATTTTGCCAGGATTTCTGAAATTATTCTTTATGAACCTATTTAATATATGTGCTCACGGAAATGGTGGTTGGGTTTGGTTCCTTGGCATAAACTCTGTGTAGGTCACTCATTCTTAGGGGATTCTGAACATTTAGAATTCACCTCCCCCTCTCCCCCGCCCCAAAGTGTCCAAATTATTCTAATAGAGACCAAACATATGCCTTAAAGCAGACCGATGATTCTCCTTGATAAAAGAAATGGGAACAAACTGAGTTTGCTAATTATTCTTGGCTGAGGACGTTACCTGGCATTTGATCTTTACACATCTTCTTGCAGCCATTGGGTTTCACATTCAATTGGGAAGCTCAGTGATCTCATGAGTGTGTAATAAAGACATTGCTTGCCCAGAGCCCCTGAGGTTAGAGTGTCCTAGAACTGATTAAAAGCTATTTCACTGAGTGTTACTCTTCAAAGCGAATGAATATTCTGATGAGTATGGCTGCTTGAACTGAACTATTTTTAAGTGGTAGGTTGATTTGCTGTTTTGATAAGTCTGATGAAGTGTGTTTGAACACGGGTAGATTTTGCAGGCATTCCGACTTGTTTGTACAATCTTCCCCAAACTGTAGGAATTACCCTCTCATTAATACTGTTGTTTGCTGTTTAGGCTAAGGCATGTAATGTTGCTTTGTAATTAGGATAAACTGGAAACAAATGAACAGATCAGTTAATTGTTATAAGAGAACTTGCTCTAGAGTCGTTTTACACCACGTCAACCCGCGGGGGAGCAGTTGAGGGTGACTGGGTGCCCCACATATGTTTAATTACATTTGGGTTTGGTGACTTAATGTGACTAATCTATATTTGCCATATTTGCTGTCTAACAAGAACACAGCGGAGTGTCATGTCACTGGCCCTGAAGAAAGGGGGGGGTGTGTGTCTAAGAATCACATGAAAGGAGATCAGCCTCTCTCGAAAAGAAATATTGAAATCTCTTTAAGTTCAAAGTGAAAACTTAGGAAAAATCACTAGTAACCCTCTGCCCGCCCCCCTTTGTATTTGTTCTCTGGAACCGTGCCTAATCAGGGTGCCGGTCAAGAGCTCAAGTTTTGGGGAACCCATTGAGGGGGGTCAGGCTGGGCCCTCCCAGAATGTCCCGCTTTGACATGTGGATTCCTTAAAGCTCAAGACAATCAAGGCCAGGCTGACTCAGACCTCCCCCTACTGCTTTAAAGGAGGGACACAGGGGACCTGTATCTGGAAGAGAGCTATCACCAAAAATAACTTTTAATAACAGGGAGGCTTCTGTGCATGGTATGGCAGACATTTGTTCACCAAACACCTGTTCTTCTCATCCTCTGGTGAAATGTCTTCCCTTCCTCCTGAGACTTCGGACCCCTACCCCCTTCTCCTTAGCTCAGGATAGTGTAGACGCCTCAATCACCTGACCTCCAGAGGAGACTCTCATGTCTTTGTAAGGCTTCCCTACATACAAAGTCAAATTTGTTTCTTTCCTGTAAGCCTGGCATATGTCAGTTTAACTGTTAGGCCAACCACAGAACCTAGATAGGATGGGAATTTGCTTTAAACTTCTCTCGTTAAAAAAAAAATGCAGAGAATGGAGGTTATAGTCTGAGTTGGCAAATGGCTATAATTTCTGTAGCTAAGTGGTGATTTATGGCAAATCACTGTATTATTCCTTGTACTTTTCATATGTTCAAATAGTAAAAAGCCAGGGTTTGAGGTGGTGATGGAGAGATGCTACCATGATCAGATCTGCATGTAAAAAATTTCCCTGGCCCAGTTTGTAAAGCATATGTTGGCTGAAATGCCTAGATTTGACTCAATGACAAGGGTACTCATTCTAGGGTAAGGAATAGATGAGCAGAGGTGGAAGCTCCTTTATTTAATTAAGATGCAGGGACAGAGTAGAGAAGGGGGACAAAGTTTGGTTAGTTGATTGTTCATCCAGAGAGTGTTTGGCATCCAGCCATCTCTTCTTGTTACTTCTGGAAGCAGTAGCTCAGTTTTCCTTCAGGAATCTCACCCCCTATATGTTAGTAAGTGCATGACCATATAAGTGCATGACTCCTCCTTAGCTCCAGATTTGACCAATCAGCGTGCAGCATTGCCCTGATTACTGCAGAGATTGGTTCAGGGAAGGGACTTACTTCCTTTGAACCAATGAGATGAAGACCTGAGGTTTTTGCTGAAACTCTTGGGGAAAAAAGCCCTCATCTTCCCGTGGGCTTCTTCAGCTTTGAGGATGTGGGTCTCGTGCTGCTGGCAGCCATTTTCCACCATGTGGAGAGCCCATGGCTGAGAGGAAAGTGACTGCAGAGGAATGCTGGGCTGAGGGCTGGATGGAGCTAGAAGTTAAACCCTAATGATACTATTTCAGACTCTGGATCTAGGCAGGCCTGAGGTGAAGTTACACTAGAACTTTTTAAGTTTATGAATCAGTAAATCTCTTCCCCTCCCCCTCCCTTGCTATTCTCATCTCCTCCTTCTCCTTCTTTCTGTCTCTGTCTTTCTGTCACACTCTCTCTTTTCTTTGGCCAATGGGGTATATTTCTTTCACTTGCAAATGGGTGAGTTCTCAGGGATACAAAGTTCTGGAACGTTGTGTAGCTTTGCCACTTTCACAGTGATGTGCCCCCTACCCTGTAAGTAGTTCCTGACTTGTGTTAGGACTTTCTCATTTTCTGCCGGTGGCTAAATTTCTATTAGATGATCAGCCAGTAGTCTCCTTCCCCTCACTATGAATCTTGTACAATTTCAAACTTAGATGTTCACAAACTGCTTTTTAATGGCAACCCAACTATTCTATTGAAATCACTGTATATGGTAATTAGTAATCTGCAAGATAATTTTAGTTAATTTTAAATTTAAAATCCATCATGCAAAACGAGTTGGATCGGAGAGGAACGACCAACAAAAGAAATGAATCAGAGTGTGAGAGAAGCTGCCGCAATCCTGGAAATAAAAATGTGCAAATTTCTCAGGGAATAATCATTGTCTTGATTTTTACTTGTAATTATAATTTAATTATGAGCCTACTTTTGCAACATTTTAAAAGTACATAGTTAGCATTTAAGTACTTTCCATATAATTATCTGTTATTGAACCTGATCATTATGTGGTGGTTGCCGTATACATTACTGTGCTTTGTGTAAAAATATTTTTCACTTCAGGATGACTTGAAATAAAATAAGACAAATCATTTGAATGGCATTTAGTGGCCCCCCAGTACCGCGTCGCTGCTTGGAACCTGACCATCTTAAAAGAATGGAGTGAGGATGAACTCTGTCTTGTTTTGCTAATATTGGTGAAGATCATTCCAGAAACCCAAAAGATTTTCTATTTTTTCTTTTTTTTAACTTCCTAAGAATTCACTTCTTTCTTCATTGCTCCTCTTGAGATTTTTCTAGAGAATATATGAAAATCTTGCTTCAGACCCTATATCACCATGGAAACAGAGGCTGAGGGTATGTGACTGAGGGTTGACCGTGTCCTTTTAAGGCTTGTGCTAGACTCTCTGATGGAATGTGGGTGGGGAAAAGAGAAAGTGCTAACATTTGAGCACTTTCCTTACGTATTGTTTTCTAGTTCAACTCTCTGTCAACCTGAAGGAATGTAATAACAAAGTATAATCTGGCATGCCTGTGTGGCTCAGTTGGCTGAGCAACTGAATTTGGGTCAGGTCGTAACCTCGTGGTTTGTGAGTTCAAGCCCTGCATTGAGCTCTGTGTGGTCAGCCTGCTTGGGACTCTTGCCCTTTCCTCTTTCTCTGCCCCTCCCCAGCCTGTGCTTTTTTTCTCTAAAAAAAAAAAATACACTTAAAAAACCCCACAGAGTATATTCTGATACTACCCCATTTTGCAGGTAAGAAAATTGAGGCCCAGAGAGGTTGGCAGCTTGTACAAGGCTGCATTGGGAGAAGCCAAACCAGAATCTGGACCCGTGCAGTGTGACTTCACACCTGCCAGCTGTACTTCATTGGCCAAAGGGTCACCACAGGGGCCACTGCACGGGACGGAAGGCACTGAGTGTCACAGGGAGAGAAGTTCCCCACCTTGGCATGTGAATGGCTTTTTAGTACCTGTATTCCCAAAGGGACTGTGGTCAGGGGAGGAGAACGTTAGAGAATGTCCAGGCACTGGGGTCCTGGGAAACCCGGTGGGAGGTGGGCTGTGGTTTGAGGACCGGAAGTGCTGCAGAGGGATACGGGGTCAGTGGTGTCACCGCTGGGTGTGTGCGCGCTGCCTTTCTGAGTTGAGGGTGTGCCCGAGTGCGGGATTTCGTGGAAGCTCAACCTGCCTTTACCGTGAAGCTGCATTAATTCCTGTCCATAGATCATTAAGATTCCATGCTGCCGTAGCATCTAAATATTACCCTACACACAGTGATTGTGTCTTGAGTTCTAAGAGAAGAGGATGCTTTTTTCAGTATGTTCAGGCCCATGTAGTCTCTGCAGCTTCTTGGTGCTGTTTTAAAAAAAAATTTTTTTAACATTTATGATTCTTAACAGACAGAGCATGAGTGGGGGAGGGTCAGAGAGAGAGGGAGACACAGAATCTGAAGCAGCTCCAGGCTCAGAGCTGTCAGCACAGAGCCTGATGCAGGGCTCAAACCACGAACCGTGAGATCATGACCTGAGCCGAAGTCGGAGGCTGAACCAACTGAGCCACCCAGGTGCCCCCAAGTGCTGGGTTTAAAAACCATGGAAACAGGCATGCCTGGGAGGCTCAATTGGTTAGTGTCTGACTTGGGCTCAGGTCACGATCTCACGGTTCGTGGTTTTGAGCCTCATGTCAGGCTCTGTGCTGACAGCTCAGAGCCTGGAGCCTGCTTCAGATTCTGTGTCTCCCTCTCTCTGCCCCTTTCCTGTTCACACTCTGTCTCTCTCAACAACCAAAACCAAAACCAAATACAAACAAACAAAAAACACCGAAGAGAACCCCATAAAAGCCATGGAGACATCATAGGAAATAAGCACTGATATTTATCAGGTGCCTGCTGTATGCCAGCCTCATGTTTACCTAGTGGGATCTGATTTGGAACAGATATCCAGGGATTCAATTTTATTTCCATTTTTCACGTGAGAACACTGAGCCTTAACTAACGTGGCCAACTCATTGGCGGAGGTGGGATCCTAGGCCAGGATGTCTGCTTCCAGAGCGCACTTCGTAGTCGGTACTGGAGAAGGAGACGGTGTGCGGGCTGGATGAGGGTGGCCCCCTGGGTCCCCCGCTCTGAGAGGTGAGGGCTGCCTACTTCTTGTCTAAAGAAGATCCCGGTGAGGCTGAGACCAAACAAGGGAACACCCAGGCTGTTCAACTCTGGGATAGTTACAAGAGAATGTTCCTGTCTGGTGGACATGGCGGCCTTCTACCTCCAGAGAGATCAGAGAGGAGTTGAGTCGTGAGAGCCAGAGGACTTGGTGGGGATGGGGAGGAGGGCACAGACACCAAAGGGGAGACGGGACAAAAGCAAGACTATGAGCCACGTGAAAGGAGTCCCAAATCCAGACTAAGGCTGGCTCCCGGCCCTCTTCCTTCCAGAGATGTGAGTGCTCTGCGGCGGCCAGTCCAAAGTGCCCCTCCTCTCTGAGGGCTTTTCCCCTTCCGTTGTGCTCCCTGCCGCCTTCTCCCAAAGACTGCAGCTCAGACACTTACGATACCCCTCAGCACAACCTGCTGTCTGGGAGGAGTCAAATCTTCCCTGCTCTCTTGGTTCTTCGGGCTGGCCTAATGATTCAGTTCACACAAAGACAGATTCGCAGGGAAAAACAGTAACACAAATTTAATTTTGCACGTATGGAAGGCTCATAGATACGGTGCCTAAGAAGTGACCAAAGCCGGCTTTTTTAGACAAAGAAATAATAAGTTTGTGAAGAAGTGACAAGACAAAGACACTTAGGCTTGGGTACTAATTAGTACAGAAACTGAGCAGGGTTTCTTTCGATAGCCTTCTTGGCCCTGAGTTCTCTACCTCTGGCGATAAGGATGTCCCTTGACCCCCTGGTGCCAAGAGGGTACCTCTCACATGGGAGATTTATTTCCTGTTTTTAGGGGGACAGAGAGGAGGGTCAGAGTGTCTTTCTTCCACCAGCTCTTTCTCAAGTAACTTTAATTTAAAATAATCAGTGTGCAGGGTATCTGATTGGCTCAGTTGGTTGAGTGTCAGGCTCTTTCTTTTTTAATGTTTATTTATTTTGAGAGAGAGAGAGAGAGGCAGATAGAAAGGGAGACAGAGGGTCCAAAGTGGGCTCTGGGCTGACAGCAGAGAGCCTGATGCAGGGCTCAAACTTGCAAGTGTGAATTGAAACTCGTGACCTGAGTTGAAGTTAGACACTTAACCAACGGAGCCACCCCGGGGCCTCGAGCTTGGGACCCTGGGTCTCAGGGTCATTGGTTCAGGCTCTGGGATAGGCTCCATGCTGGGTGTGAAGCCTACTTTACAAAAAACAAAAACAAAAACAAACGAATTTAGAATAAGCATTAGGCTACTCTGGCATATTGTGCAGGGGCCTGCCCTAACCCTCAGCCCCTTCACCACCATAATTGTGTGTCTGAGCCTTCCCAGGAGAAGCGTGAGTGTAGGAAATGTGAGTTCTGTTTCTTCACTCGTGTGTACACAGCCCGGGGGAGGTGCCAGCACGTGGTAGGTATTCTGCAGCAGGTCGCATCAATGAGTGTCCTTCTTGCCCTGTTCGCTCAGGCGTGTTCCCTCCTGCCAGGGTGAGGTAGTTCTGAGAGCAAAGGCTTGGGTTGCTTGTTTTGTTTTCTATCATCGTATTTCCAGGACCTAACAGAGAGCCCTAAAACTGACATACATTAGGTGCTTCATGATACATGATGAATAAAAGAATCAATTATTCCTTTGCTTCAGACATAGGTCAGGCTGGGAAGTTTTAATTTGTTTAAACCATGAAGGGGCTCAGTCCACACAATCAAGTTAGGGGACAAACTCACCAGTAAGAAGCAAAGGGAAATGGATACAACCCAAATGTCCATCAGCTGATGAGTGGATAAGCGATACGGTCTGGCCATACAGCAGAGCACAATTCAGCCACAAAAGGGAATGATACCTGATACCTAAACGCCTTATGCTAAATGAAAGAAGCCACGCCCATAAATGTCTCCATTTATGTAAAATGTCCAGAGTTGGCAAATCTCTAGAGACAGGAAATAGATTCCTGGCTGCCAGGGGCTGGAGGGAGAGGAGCGTGGGGATATGACTGCTAATGGGAATGAGGGTTCTTTGTGGGGCGATAAAAATGTTCTGGAATTAGATCGTGGTGATGGATGCACAGCCTTGTGGATATACTAAAAACTGCTGAGCTGTATATTTTAAAAGGAGGAATTTTATGATATGTGAATTACATCTCAATAAAGCTATTATTTAGGAAAAAATAAAAGAAGAACCAAAGGGAAGATCACGCTTGATCTGAGCCTGTGAAATTTTCTCTTTTCCCCCCACGTTCCAGGACTTGTCATTCTCGGTCCTAGAGAGACCCATGCAAGTGCTCTGTGGAAGTATGTGTGCCCTGGACACACGCTGCTGTGCGACCACAGAGCTGGCAGCGAGAATAGTTGTGACCGAGGGAAGGGACAGATGAGGAATGGGGCAGATTAGCGGAAGCGGGACTTTGATTATGTCTTGGAGAATGACTCTAGAATTTAAAAAAATAGAGCTTAATTACAGAGTTGCTTTTGTTTATTTTTGATATTTATTTATTTACTGGGAGAGCACAGGTAGGGGAGGTGCAGAGAGAGGGGGACAGGATCCGAAGTGGGCTCTGCACTGACAGCAGCGAGCCCAATGCAGGGCTCGAACTCACGAACCCCGACATCATGACCCGATGCTCAAAGTCCAATGCTCAACCAGCTGAGCCACTCAGGTGCCACTACTGTTTGTTTTTGAAAACATGGTGTTAAACAAAATGCATCCTGTTAATTCCACCATTCTATACTTCTGTGTTTCAACTGGTTCTAACTCAGAAGTCTTCAACCAAGGCAGCTTTGCCCACCAGGGGATATTTAGCAATGTACAGAGACATTTTAGGTTCTCACCCTCATGGGGAGGTGCTGCTGGTATGTAGTAGGTGGAAACCAGGAAAAAGAATCTGTTGTCCCCAAGATGAGTAGGTACATTAAGAATTTGAACCCAAGTGCCCATCCCATTGGAAAAGATTTAAGATGGGTAGTAGATAGAACAGTTAGTTCCTACAACGACTCCACTCTGGATCAAATGTCAACGTGCCAAGGTTGAGAAATGCTGCTACCCACTACCCACTTCCTGGGTCCCAATTACCAGCATCTCCAGCCAAGTGACTTCAGCAGTCCCTGAGCAGTCTCTCTGCTCTCACAAATCTGATGATTTGTTCTTGCTGCTGTAACAACTGACTACAAACTTGATGGCTTTAGAGAATGGAAATGTATGATTCGCTAGTTATCCACCTGCAATCCAGAACATTCAGAAGACAGCAACAAATGGTCCCAGGAAACCCACATTGTTTGTGGCCAGGAGACTCAGCTCCTCATTCTTAGACACGGGTAAAGTAGGCATAAGCCACGTTCAAGTGGTTCTTCCCACACCACCATTTGAATGGTGATAGTTACCAATGAAATCTACTAATGCTACATCGGACATATCAGACATCTTTGCATTTATTTTCAGTGGTTCAGGTTTAAATATGTACGTCCTGACATTAGCTACATTTTCCAAAGTTTTGCAGGTTTCACAGGGATCTGTATCCATTGGAGGTACGAGAACAAGGCTGAGGTTTTTTCTCTCTCCCCTCTCGTTATTCTAAGAAGGAGAAAAGTTTTAGGCAAAAATAAATAGAAATTATCCAGTAACTTCAAATATATTACTCCCCAGATCTCTTGTGTGGGTAAATCAGAGATACTCACAACTGTAGATAATGAGGTAATTAAAAACGAGTAAATATAAATGTGAGGTGCCTTCTACCATTAAGCCCGGGAAATGTATCTGATTCTGAAACACCGACTGTATTTTGAAATGTCATATCAATTATAGGAGACACTTTTACAGATCTCCCTGAGAAACATTTATATAAGACTATATTTTTATATACTATGTAAAGTACCAAAGTATAGATTTAATCAAAACTGTAAATAAGACTAAAGGTATGCTGTAAGTGTGAAATATGCAAACATAAAAAATGTTAGCAAAATTTTAAATCAGCTTCACTTTGAGTTATATTGGCTTCCCTCTTACTAGCAAACCCCTCAGCCCCATCCTCCACGTCCCCCACTTCAACTTAACACTCTTTCTTGGAGAGAAGACATTTTGGGGGAAAACATCACAGTGGTTTTATGTTTCTTGTGTTTGTTGAGAAAGGGATGTAAATTCAGAGAGTGTATTTCTACCTATGTTCCAAATTCAGTTTTTTAGTCCTCCCTGATTCCAGGAGGCCGTGGGGGTAACTGTGGGAAGCTGGGCTTTGGTTCTGGGCTGGCTCTTGGGTGGAATCCTGCCTCTGATCCCAGCTCTATCCCCTGGACAGGAGCTTTCATCTGCCCGGGTCCTGCATTTCCTTGTTGGTAAAATGGGGTAATGGTACCCACCCATTGGGGTGGTGAGGGAGGAGACGGGAGGTTGTGGGGCAGCCCTGTGGGCCATCGATACACCAGTTTCCTCTCCCAGAGTCCTGCCATATCTGTCTTGCCTCTTCGCCGTTCTTGGTTCATCTGAAGTACTGACTCCTCCCCAGCACTGAGGCTGGACGGAATGGGTTGCGTGTGAGGGACAGCAAACAACAAGCATCACCATTGTGTCCTAGTGATGTCGCTGGGACGCCAGCTCTTTCTGAGTCAGGAGCTCTTTGCCAAGTGCTTCGTTGCTGTATTCTCTTCGGATCCGAATGTTTTACAGACCTTGATTTCCCTGAGTTCTCCCTTTGATGCTTTTGCCCTGATTTCACCAAATCATGCTACTCTAGTTGATAGAGGTCAGATGGAATGTGAGAAGGGGAAGGGAGGCCAGAACATTTGGTTTATGAAAAACACTGTGGTTGAGTGACCAACTTCAGGGTTGTCCGGGACTGTCCCTGGCTTTAGCTGTGCAGCCCGTGACCCTGGACATCCATCAGTCCTGGGTAAACCAGGGAGGGTCACCCTAGGCTATAATAGGCAATTTTAATTCTGGGAGAGGCCAGCAGAGACTGAGTGGTGGTTACATAGGGAGTGGGGAGTGACTGTAAAATGGGCACATGGTTTCTTTTTAGGGTGATGGACATGCTCTAAAAGTAGGTGGTGTTGATGGCTGACAACTCTGAGTTTACTAAAATTCACCAACTTGTACTCATAAAATAGGTGACTTTTATGATACGTAAATTATATGTCCATAGAGCTATTTAAAATCAATTGTGAAATTATATTTCATAATAAAGCATTTGATTATTTTGATAGAAAAATATAATACTTCTCGGTAAGATGAATGCATGCATTAAGAATTTGAACTGAGGGGCGCCTGGGTGGCTCAGTGAGTTAAGCTTCCGACTTCAGCGCAGGTCATGATCTCATGGTTTGTGGGTTTGAGCCTCTCATCAGGCTCTGTGCTGACAGCTCAGAGCTTGGAGCCTGCTTCGGATTCTGTGTTTCCATTTCTCTCTGTCCCTCCCCTGCTTGCTCTCTCTCTCTCTTAAAAATAAACAAACATTAAAAAAAAAGAATTTGAACTAAATTGTGCATCCAATTGGAAAGGATTTAAGATTGGCAAAACTCATCCGACTTCAGCTCAGGTCATGATCCCGTGATTCATGGGTTCAGGCCCCATGTTGGGCTCTGTGCTGACAGATCAGAGCCTGGAGCCTGTTTCAGATTCTGTTTTCTCCCTCTCTCTCTGCTGCTCCCTGGCTCACACTCTGTCTCTCTGTCCCTCTCAAAAATAAGTAAACATTAAAAAGATGTTTTTTTAAAGATTGGCAAAACTTGAATTTGACAATGATATGGGGGAAGTCATCTCATGTTCAACTGGTTAAAAGTATGAATTAGTAAAATCATTAAAAAGAAGAATTTCGTTGTATGGATCACTTTGTAAAGATACATCCTCTTTGACTCACCAACTTCATTTCCAGAAATTAATCCCAAACAGATCATTGTCAAGGGTGCAAAGATAGATGTGTAAGGATGGATGTTCATCACAGACGGTTAAAATAGGAACAATGGTTTATAATTAGGAACAATCCAAACCTCCATTAGCGACGCTCTGTTGAAATGAGTCACGGCAAATCCTTAAGATGAAATGCCTTATTATAGTGACATGGAAATGGTCATATACATCCACGCACTCTTCTAGGGTGACTGAGGGTCCCGCTCTGCCTGGGACAGTCCCTGTCTTTGTACCTCAAGCCCCATGGCATCCAGGGAAACCTCTCAGTTTCAGGGGAATACACATGGTTGATTGTTAACAAATCTGCATAGAAAACCAGCTCACAGGACTGTCCCCAAAAAGTTAATTAGCAGGAGTTGTCTCCAGATGGTAGATTTCAAGTCGGAGCAACTTTCTTTGTTATGGATTTTATTAGGACTTTTAAAAACATTATTTCCATTTTATTAAATAATTTTACATTTGAGAAAAAACATTTGCATTAAAAAGGACTCTCTGCTGACACATTCACAAAAATGTAGGCATGTCCAGCCTGTCATTCATTTCTCTTGTGTGATTTGGTTGCTGTTTGTGGGAGACGGGTTCCCTGTGTATCTACCTGAGTCGTGGAAGGAGACACACACACACACACACACACACACACGCACGCACGCACGCACGCACACACGTGAATCTTGGAGGCCCTATCCCCTTGTTCTCTAGCCTGGTGCTTGGCTCACAAGAGGAAAAAGTAAATATGCGTTTGTTAAAATGTGATGAAAACAACCCTTCACAACTGGGCTGAAATGTCAGAGGAATACCTTTAAAACATGTCCTCAAATCAGCAAGCGGCCCATTATCTCTAAATGATGCCCATTGATTTGGCTGCTTTAATTTTCCTCCACGACGAATTGGCTAACAGTTTGATTGGATTGACTGATTCCTCCCATAAGGGGGTTTTTCACGTTTACATACACCCTTATTATAACACGATCATGCTCATTCCCTAAAACTCAGAAACTCTTGTCAAGCAAAAAATTAAAAATAAAAATCCTCTCAAGAGATGGCCCGTGTTAAGACCTTTGTCTCATCCCATTTCCCAACGCTTTTCTACGCACACAAGCATTCTGTATATACGTATATATTTATATTGTGGGAACGTCTAACAAACTTGAAATCATTATATATTATCATCTTTTCTCATTCAGCCACTGTGGCTGTTTCTGCGCACATCACCCTGAGTACAGCTTTTACTTCATTTTCAATGTGGCTCCATGGTCACCGTTGCATAGACAGTTCACACTTGAACTAGGTTGAATTACTTTATCAACATTATGTCTTTGCTGACCGTCGTCCAGTTGGAGCTCTTTCAGAAGTCTTTCATTTGGTTTCACGTGTAGCATGTCCAGCTGTGAGCCTGGCATGCAGTAGGTGCTCCATAGATGCACATCCCTGTTTTTAGGGGACAGTAGTTGTCAGTAGTCTTTTATACTCTAAACATAGTATAATAGGTAAAAGTTGTATCATAATTTTCGGTGAGGTTCCAAGGTGAGCTGCATCTATTCAAAAAGAGTTCTCTCTCTCCAAGTAGGGAACTAAACCACTTTCCCTCACTGCTGTCTGCCAGACCATCAGCAAGACCCATGGGCACCCCTCCCAGAATTTTCTAGAATCTATCCTGGAGTCTCTCTTCTCCCTGAATCCGAGCCATCCATGTCCCTGGCCAGTCTCACCCACTACAAAGGACTTGGTCTTCATTGGTTTTGTATCTCTCATACTAAGCGCTCAGCAAGAATAAAGATGTTTACCTCTACAACAAGTTAATATTATATTAGCTGCTTTCTAACATAATATGAACCTGCTGTAGCGGCAAAAATCTGTTTGTGCTTTTTCTATTTAATCATCCTATATTAAATGTATTGCTATGAAGCATGCCAAAGAGGAAGGGAATTTCAGAAAATAATTTACACATATTTCCAATTTTCTATACAACCTCTACAGATACAGTTTAATCGAGTTAGGTCATGGATATTTATTTGTGCATAATTTTCAAATGTAGTTAAAACTCATCACTGTATTTGCTTGACATATTTTGTTTTGAGGCAATGTTTTCATCTTTTGCTGAGTTTCTGTATTTCTATTGTGTAATTTTGTAACCTATTCCTGGATATTAAGGGGTTGGGGATCTGTGGTTTTGAGTGGTCTTATCAGAAATGCCTAATGGGTGACTGTATTCCTCCACTCATTTATTCATTTATATGCCATGTGTGTAGTCACTGAATACCTATCATGAGCCGAGCAGTGTTCTAGGCCACAGCGCTACAATAGTGATGCACGTTTTATGCGGCATATAGTCTGATAGGATAGGTTTTTTCCAGTTTTTAAATATTTAATGTTTTATTTTTGAAAGAGAGAGAGAGACAGAAAGACATGGAGCATGAGCAGAGGAGAGGCAGAGAGAGAGAGGGAGACATAGAATCCGAAGCAGACTCTAAGCTGTCAGCACAGAACCCGATGCGGGGATCAAACCCCTGAGCTGTGAGATCATGACCTGAGCCAAAGTCGGACGCCCAACCGACTGAGCCCCCCAGGTGCCCCTGATGGAACAGAATTTAAGTATTATTCTTCTTTAAAACATTGATGGGTTTTGCAAAAAAATTGAGCAGAAAGCAAGTTCCATATATTGCTTCTTCCTGCCTCAGTTTCCCTTTTATTATTAACCTCTTGCATTAATGTGGTGCATTTGTTAAAACTGATGAACCAATATCAATACCTCACTATTAACTCAAGCCCATAGCTTGCCTTAGGGTTCACTTTAGACTTGTAGATTCTATTTTGACAAATGTATACTGCTGTATACCCACCATTACAGAATCATAGAATTGTCTCACTGCCCTAAAAATCTGTGCCCGTTCTCCCTCTCTCCTCCCCTTCTCCTCGAACCACTGGCAACCACTGATTTTTCCCTGGCTCTACAGTTTTGCTCTTCCCCAGTGTCATAGACTTGGAATCCTACAGCACGTGGCTTTCTCTGACTTCTTTACTTAGCAATATGCACTTCAGTTTCCTCCATGTCTTTCCATGGCTTTGCCTCATTTCGTTTTTTCTCTGAATGACACTGCATTGTGCGACTATATTACAGTTTCTCCAATCACCTACTAAAGGACATCTTGGTTGCTTCCAAGTTTTGACCGTGATGAATAAAGCCACGGTAAACATTTAGGTGCAGAATGTTGTATGGAGCTAGGTTTTCAGCTCATCTGGGTAAGTACCAAGGAACGCAGCTACTCCGTCGCCTGGCGAGACTGTGGTTAGCTGGGCAGCACACTGCCAAACCGTCCTCCAGCATGGCCGCACCGTTGTGCGTTCCCATCAGCACGAACGAGAGTTCCTGTTGCTCCACATCCTCACCAGCCTTTGGTGGCATCACTGGTTTGGAGTTCGGTTGTTCTAATCGGTGTGTAGTCCTATCTCCTTGTTTCAAAACACAATTCCCTCGTGACATCTGATGTTGAGTGTCTTCTCATGTGTTCATTTGCCATCTGTAGGTCTTTTTTGATGAGATGAATCTTACATGCTTTGTAAACACATGCCTGAAAGAAAAGATTTCACTGGGTTTGGAGAAAAGAATGCATTAAAAAAAATGGCGCCCCCCGTCTGTCTGTGGTGGACGCATGGATTTGCCTGTCTGGCAGCTAGAACTGCCTCTTTGTCTTTCTCTGCCATCGACGCATTCTTGGTGGTATTGTCACTTAACATGCATATTACCCAAACCCTGGCAATCAGTGTCTCAGGAATTTGAACCTAAGCAAGTGAAGGTGAGGAGTGGGGCAGTGGTTGAGTTTGGCGTCCTCCCAGTGACTGGCCGGGGGTTCCTGCTCCCAGATCCTAGGGCTTCTCTGTTTCCCCTCCCATCTGAGGCCTCACTGTTAGGCTTTTGCTTTAGTTTAGCTCCTGCTTTATCCTTCTAATAGAACCTTTCTCTTGCTTGTCACCCACAGTGGATTTATGTGGATTACATCCCAAGAATCCACACCGCAGACCTGTGAGCATATTTTAAGATAGAATCCATATCTTGTTGTTCCTGTTTTCCCGGGGCCAAGGGCAGTGCCTGAAACCTGGCAAGCTCTTGGGGAACTAAAATTCATTGAACGTTTTCTGGACGCTAGGCGCATTATGCATGTTATCTTACTAAATACTCCAAAGCTGCCCTTTGAGGTTGGCATTATCACCTTCACTTTCTATGAAACAAAGACCCAGAGGATAAGTACCTCACCCTAAAGTTGTATGATAGCAAGTGGTGCAGTCCAGCTCATCTGGGACCGGAATCTTCTGTGAAGACACATAACATCTACAACATTACGTCTGTTGAGTAAATTAATGAATGAAGAAATGTGTAAGGGAAAGCTGAAAGCTAGGGAAGCCAGAATCAAAGAGATTTTTAAAAATAAATCAAGGGGCACCTGGGTGGCTCAGCTGGTTAAGCATCTGTCTTTAGCTCAGGTCGTGATCTCACAGTTTGTGGGTTCAAGCCCTACATCGGGCCCTGTGCTGACAGCTCAGAGCCTGCTGCGGATTCTGTGTCTCCCTCTTTCTCTGCCCCTCCCCCACTCATGCTCTGATAATAATATTAGGATGGTTTACAATGGTCAGCTTCTACCAATTAAATGTTTATTCTAAATTTAGTCTGTTAGTATGGCCACCTTTTGGGAATATTTGTTAAAAGTGCAGGTTCAAGAATTTTACTTCTGGGGCGCCTGGGTGTCCCAGTTGGTTGGGCATCTGACTTTGGTTCAGGTCATGATCTCACAGTTCGTGGGTTCGAGCCTTGTGTCGGGCTCTGTGCTGACAGCTCAGAGCCTGGAGCCTGCTTCACATTCTGTGTCTCCCTCTCTCTCTGTCCCTCTCCTGCTTGTGCTCTGCCTCTCTCTCAAAATAAAATGAAGACATAAAAAAAAAAAAAAAAAAAAAGAATTTCACTTCAGACCTAACCAACAAAATCCTATGGGGGAGGAGGACACAAGGAATCTATTGTTGACTCTGCCTGGTGGATTCTGGTGAAGTCCATAGGTGGGAACCACGATGTTTGTGTGTTTATGGGTAGGGAAGGCTTGCAGTGACCTAGCATATGGTTTTTATAACTGACCTTGTGCATGGTAACCTCATCTGGAAAGTAGATGCACACAGTTAATTTTTACTTGGAGGGTGCATTTTCTCCCTGTGGCTCTCAGAGTGTTGGGTGTTGGAACCACTATTCCCTGAAGGGTCCCCAAGCTTCCCCATACTGCCTGCCCTGTAGCACCTTCTAGATTGTCCCTTCACCCCCTCCCCATCCAGCGAACCCAAAGTTATTCTTCCTCTTGCATTAGGAACAGAACCTTCTGGATTATGAGCCTCTCAAAGCCAAAGATTTGTCCTATGTATTTATCCACAGCAGTTAGCATAGAGCTAGCTATTATCATCAGAGAAATAGTAATTCATAGTTTCCTTTAGTTTGGTGAGTATTTCTCCAGAAACCACAAAACTCTAGACTCCTAGATGGGGCAGGCAGAGATCCCTTGGGACTCTCTGTGACAGAGAGGCAACGTAGTAGGACCAGATGCTCAGAGGTGTGTTCAAATCCCAGTTCTGCGTTTTGCTTATTGCCCTTAAACAGATCTTTAAACCTCCCTACCCCTTTCTTTCCTTATCTCTTAAATGGAGAATAGAATACTCGGTTTCTGGGTGTTTTGCAGATTCCATGATATAACCATCCACATAAAGGTCTCAGAAAGGACCTGCCACCATCCTTAATGGCTAAATTAGTTCCCTTATCATCCTGCTTACATTCCATTTTGTCTGGGCAACTAAAAACTTATTTGAAAACATCAAAATCGTTATCATCCATGCATGTTTTAATACACAGAAACCCATCAGCAGGTGATATGACTTATAAGAGTGAAATTTACTTTACTTTTATTTATTTCTTTTATTTTTTTCAACAGCCCGACTTACCTGGGTAGAGACAGGCATGATAAAAAGTTTTTAAATACCTTGGGTCTATGAAACTCTGCCAGCTTTCACATAAAGAAAACCTGTGTTAATAAAATATGACTCCAGTGCCTTGGAAATATACATCAAAAAAAAGGGCTCTGTGATTATATAAATAGTCTCTGCCTCGCTGTTCTTTGGTCCAAGCATGCGGCTCAATTACAGAATTGGGGTGCTAAGGCATCAAAATTACATGTTTGGCGCCTGCCACTCACAGGGCAAAATTATCAACTGTTCGAGCTTCTCTGTGTTCTCATGTTTTCTATTGTCTTAGAGGTGGGCCTGCTCTCAGGTTCGGTCTCTGTGACTGCCGTGTCTCATCCAAGAGCTCATGTTTCCAGACAAGTCTGCAATCATTTCTTAAGAGCTTTATTTATTTTTATTAAGCTTTCCAAATGTAAGCAACAGCCACAGTTGGAGGAGCCCAGTGCTTTCACCCAATTTTCCTCTGTCCTCTTGTCTGTCTGTCCTTCCAGCCAGCCAGCAATATTTATTGTGCCTCAGCCATGTGATTTTTCCATCCATTAAGCTGGTGTTTATTAAGGGCCTGTCGGGATGTTGTATTTGCTAAGTGTTGATGAAATAACGGTGAGATTGTTCCTAACCCCGTGGGACTCATGTTCAGGTGGGAGAGGGACCCTGGCACAATGGTCATGTATGTGAATATACATATTAATGTGATAATGACAAATTTGATAAATGCAGTGAAGGAAAGGTGGAGTCATGACAGCTTATGATGGGAATGGTGGACGGTAATTTAATCAGTGGGGTCCTAGATATTCTTCCCAAGGGAATGGAAATTGTGCCGAGCCCTAAGGAATAAGTAAGAGTTAGTTAGGAAAGAAGAGAGGCGTGTGTGTTCAGGCAAAAGGGGACAGCATGCACTGCGCTGTGACGGGGGAGCAATGGGGGGCGGGCGGTCACACTGAAAACGGAGTATGGCTAGAGCAAAGAGAAGGCAGGAGAGGGGCGGGAAAGGCAGATGGAGAGCCAAGCGGAGGCCAGACCCGGTAGAGCTTTGCGGATCACTTTCAGGACTTTGGAGATGAGTCTCAGAGTATTCAAAATGCACTGCAGGGTTTTCAGGTGGGGACATCTGTCAGCTGTGGGAGGCACAGGGAAGAGGGGCGGTCTGGAGGGGAATGGAGGCTTCAGGGCAGAGGTTTCATCAGATGCTGTGGGCTGGAGTGAACATTGTGTTGAAACTGTGAAGACTGATGGAGAAATGTTTTGTTCTAGGATCCTGTAAGATTTCTGGGGGCAGAGCAGACAAATTGGCATGTAAACCATAGAAAATGGTTTTAATAGTGGTGCAGTAGACTTTGAAGCAGGAGTTAGGAGCAGATCAGGATGGCTTCTTGAGGTTGGGACTTTGGGCTGTGAAAGGGATAAGAAGGGAGAATGCATCAGGCATTTCAGATTGGTGGGAGAAAGTAAACAAAGTCATCGAGAAGGGGAATTTGCATAGTCTAGAGGAAGCAGAGGAGGCAAAATAAAAAAAAAATGCTGTGAGCACATAGCAGCTGTGATAGTCTTTCCAGACAAAGTGATTAGTCATGACTCTTGATTTCACGGCAGAAAACCAGCTCAAACTGACTCAATGCAAAAAGTAAATTTATTTGCTGATGTAAATGAAATTGCGTGCATTAATGGCTTCAGGTAAAGCTGGATCCAGGTGCTCAAATAATAGTGCCAAGACCTTTTCTCCTTTCATCTCTTGACTCTGCTTTTCTTTAAAAATTGATTTCATTCCCAAAAATGTTCCTTTCTGGAGGAAGAATGATGCCAGGTGATCTAGACTCCCTGCCGATTAGACACTCAGGCGGTAGAACAAACAGTTTCAGCAAAGGTTGGAGAGATCTGTCTTATTGGCTTAGCTGATGTCCCATACTCATCCTTGAACAATTACCGAGGTCAGGACACCCAGTGCTCTGACTGTGGAATATATATGTGTGTGTATATATATATTGGGTCCATTGTTCTCTCCCCCAAGCCAAATGGATTGAGGAGAGAGGAGGACATTTTCTCCACTGGAAAGGAGAATGCTGCTATGAAAAGAAGACAAAACATACACCTAAACGCTGAATTAGCAAGCAAATAATACACACATTTACCCTGTCGTGTGCTAAAATGAGTAAGTGAGCTTGGGAGGAGTCCCTTCATTTTAAGAGATTCCCTCTTGATCCAAAGGAACAGAATTGTGATGTCACCTTGGGACATATACCAATTTCATTTTAAAGACACCAAGAGATTCTTCTGTATGGAACAACCCATCTGCATTTTTATCCTTGAGGTTGGTGGATACGTTGACATTCATTTGCTCTGGTATTTTGTAAAAGCAGCATGAAAATTGTCATAGAATTGGGAATTGAGTCATACCTGGAAGGTAGACGAGAACTTGAGTCATTCTTTCCTGTTTTTCTACCGGAGGGAGACTGACATGGGGTTTTTGATCATAATTCAGGTAAGACATGTCCTTGACAATGTTTCAAGAGAGGTGTCTAATTTAGAGCCTTACTTGCCCGTAAGTTATTTTTTTTCGTGTTCTTCTCTGAATTCCTTCATCTTTTAGAGGATTTTTTTAAAATTTAATTTTATGTTCGTTTCATTTTATCTTGATTAAGCTTTGAAAGGCTTTTCTGAGGATCTTATTTTGGCTGATAATTAATTTTAAGGTATTCTTTCCTGGTTCATAATAGCTTTTGTTATTGTATAATTAAAAATGAAATTAGACTCTCTCTGCCCCCTCACTTCTGTGAAGACTGTAATCCAGCTCCTGGTGACAACTGGGGTGTCACAATCAAATGCGGAATGTGGAGGCTTCACTGTCTGTTGCAACTAAATTAAACCCCAGTAAGAGGAAACAAGTATTAAACCATGTAACAAGAATGATGAAATATGATTACACGTAAATTCCCCTCCCCATTCAACACCCCTAGTCTTTTTAGGATTCCAAGACAGATGGGTCAGGATTAAATTGTTACCAGGGTGCTTGGGTGGCTCAGTGGGTTGAGTGTCTGACTCTTGATTTCAGCTCAGGTCATGGTCTTATGGTCACGAGATTGAGCCCTGCACTGGGCTCTGTGCTGAGTGTGGAGCCTGCTTGGGATTCTCTCTTTCCCTCTCTCTGTCCCTCCCCTCTGCTTCGGTGCTCTCTTTCTCTCTAAAATAAGAAATAAAAAAATAAGTTATATTTACCAGGCACAGAGTACTCACTACCCTCTTGTGGCCGGTAGATCCCCACAGAAGTGAAACAGGCAGGTCCCCAGCCTCAAGCCAGGGACGGCATAAAAGAAAACTGTGAAATCCCAGAGCCTTCTTCTGGGCCCCACTCTCCACATTCCAGAAGGCTGTGGAAGGCAGAATTCTAAAGATGCCTCCCAGAGTCCTGTGTCCAAGTTCTCCACTCAAATATGAATCTAGGTGCTGCTGTGAAGAGATTTTGCAGATGGAATTAAGGTTCCAAGTCAGCTGCCCGGCAGATACTGAGAGAATTCGGGTAGGTTTGGCCAGTCAGGTGGGCTGTCTAAAATCAGAGTATTCTCACTGGCTGATGGGAGAAGAAGTCAGAGATATTCAAGAATCTCCAAGAGGATTCAAGGCGCCTCCAGAACTCTGTTTTGGAGATGGAGGAGTCACATGTAAAGACCAAAAAGCACTTGGGGCGCTGGGGTGGCTCAGTCGATTGAGTGTCCAACTGGCTCAGGTCATGATCTTTAGGTTTTTGAGTTTAAGGCCTGTGTTGGGCTCTGTGCTTACAGCTCAGAGCCTGGAGCCTGCTTTGGATTCTGTTTCCCTCTCTCTCTCTCTCTCTCTCTCTCTCTCTCTCTCTCTCTGCCCCTCCCATGTTCATGCTCTGTCTCTGTCTGTCAATAATAAATAAACATTAAAAAAAAAAAGCCAGAAAGCACCAGCTAGAAACTGAGAACAGCTCCTGACCAACACTGAGCTCTTACTGTTTAATGGAACCTTAGGTCCTTAAACCACAAGGAACTGAGCTCTTCCCACCACATGAATGAGCCCAAAGCACATGCTCCCCCAGTCTCCAGCTGGGAGTACAATCCAGCCAGTACCCAGAACTCAGCCTGGTGAGACCCTAAGCAGAGAACCTGGTGGAACTTACCGGGACTTCGGACTCCCACACCTACGAGCCACCAGATACTAAGTGGGCATTGTTTTAATCAGCTGAGTTTGTGACAATTTGTTGTACAGGATAGAAAACAAATTCAGATGTTTAAAAGACAGATACAGGGGCGCCTGGGTGGCTCAGTCGGTTGAGCGTCCGGCTTCGGCTCAGGTCATGATCTCACGGTTCGTGGATTCGAGCCCCGTGTCGGGCTCTGGGCTGCTAGCTCAGAGCCTGGAGCCTGCTTCAGATTCTGTATCTCCCTCTCTCTCTGCCCCTCCCCTGCTCACACTGTCTCTCTCTGTTTCTCAAAAATAAATTTAAAAAAACATAAAAGACCGATCTATGAGGCCACACAGAAGTAATTGGACACCAAGACTAGGACGTATATCTGTGATTTCGAGATTGGTCTTAGATATACACAAAATCAGAATGCAGTTGAGATCACCTATGTCTCAGTACTTGTGCAGCAATAGTTTTTAAAATGTATTTTTTTCAATGAGGAGATGAAGGAAAAATCAAAACCTACAGTACTCTGGCCAAGTAGCCTGTCTCACCTGTCTCTAAATATTTTAGCGACCCTGCATCCATGAGCTCAGCGGCTGAGTAGTGGGGAAAAGAAAGTGCAAACTCTTGGATGGGAGTTTGCTGATGGTAGGGATGTGTCCATGTAACCCCTCTTATACCCCCAGCGAAGAGCGTTCACTGACTGAATGAGCAGAAGAGTGGGGGGTGCGTGTCAATGTGTGGCGCCACTTGTGGTTGTCATGATTGAGGGAGGCGCTCCTCGTGTCTCGAGCCCGGGGATGCTGCTGGACACCCCGCTGGGCACAGGACACCCACCCTGTCAACACACACAGCGGAGGACTATCTGGTGGCAAACGTCAATAGTGCAGAAGTGAAGAGCTTGCAAGAGGATCTTTACTTCTAAGTGGGATGGACTTTTCTCCTGCCTCCCTATCGTGACCCCTCTCATTTCCATGGATACCAAGTTCTTGATGACAGTTCTCTAAACTATTTAATCACCTGCCTCAATTTTTAACCTTTGTGACCCATCTGAATGGTGGGGCCTTTAACCCTTTCACTCCCAACCTGGCTCCAAATGCCCATGACAGCCAGTGTGGGTGAGCACTGACCCCGCGCCAGGAACTGGACCCCACGACCCATGTCACGGCCTCATTGTGCTTTTGTGGTGATCCTGCAACACAATGGCGTTCCGTAGGTGGGGGAGCTTGAAGACCCGGTAGAGGTGCTATGCCTGAGATCATAAAGCTGGTGGACATTCAAGCTGTGTCCTGACTCCAGACCCCACAGAGACTCTCAGTGCCTGATGCCTTGTCTGCCCATTGTGACCATTCTCATTTCAGTTTTTTTGGTCTTGGAAAACGCCCTCATGTTCTTGCCAGTTCTGACCTTTGTCAACACTACCTGTCTGCTCATACTCATGACTTTTATTCCTTTATTTCCAACATGCTGCCATGCTCTGAAGCATCTGATTATATTCCACCTCCTTGCCTAAAATATGCCACAGGGCTGGCCAGGCCAGGCAAAATGGACAACTGGAGAAGCGCATCACTTCACATAGAGACAGAACCATCTTGTTCCACTCTACATTTCATCAAGACTCACCATCTTGGACAAAACTCTTCAGGAGCTCCTCATTTCTTAAACTCTGCATCTTAAACGTGACCTAGAAAGCCCTGTGTGATCTTGTCCATGCCTTCTCTCCTGTAGCATACATTGGGATGAAGAAGTAAATAGATTCAAAAATATATAATAATTCAAACACAAAAGAAGTGTGTTTCTCACTCACACAAAAGCCCAAGCAAACATTACATGATGCTTCATGGTTTTCCTAGAGGACCTGGGGTCAGGCTTCTCCTTCCTGTGGGGCTTCTTCATCATCTTCATCCCACAGGTCAACTGAGAGCAAGAATGTGAAAGAAGGACAGCAACTCCTTTAGGGTTAGGGGGACTTCATTTCCTTCACATCCCACTGGCCACACCCAGCTGCAAGGGAAGCTGGAGAATGTAGTCTGGCCGTGTGCCTCCAGAGCAGGGAGATATGGGCTTTGGCGTGTCTTTCTAAGTCAACCCATCATTACTTTATCTTCTTTCCATGTGCTCTAGCCATGCTGCCCTACCTTGTCTTTAAAGGCACCATTCTTATTTCTCCACAGGGCCTTTGCATGGACTTGCTGTGCACAGAGAGATGGAGCCCATTCCTGACCTAGTTACCACTTCTTTTCAGCCCTCAGCCTGTGTGTGATTTCCCCAGGGGAGACGTCCCTGATAACTCCCCCAGATACACTGTCGTTGACAAGACTCTTGTTTGTTATATGCATTTACAGAACCAGGTTCCTCTCCTTTATACCACTTATCTCCGTTAAAAGAAACATCTTCATGTGTACCACAGTTTTCATTAATGTCTGACTTACCCTGTAGACCACAAGTTCCAAGACAGATGGGAAATGTCTGCTCTGCTCATAGTGAATTCCAAGTCCCAATCACGATTTCTGTAGCCAGTCAATTATTTGTTAAATAAAAAGAAAATAAGGAGTTAGAGTCCCATCAATGGATTCAGGCAATGCTTCACCGATCACATTCGTTCCTACCCTGAGAGTGCCGTTTGAACAGATACTGAGTTACTCAGGAACCAATTGGGAGGTAGAGTCCTAACACATAAACCAAATTTCTTTTTGTAGGTCCCTCTCATTTTGCTCCTTTGCTCCCATTCCATGTATTTATTCATCAAACATACACTGAGTCTACATCAGCCTTTGTACTGGGTCCTGAGCATGGACAAATAAACGAGCCACAGTTTCTGTCCTCACAGAATTCTAGATAGCAAAGGAAATTGACACATATTCAAAAACCGAGACAATGGCATTATTCTGGTTGTAATGGAGGCATGAATGAAAGGTGATGTTTTGAGCCAGGATGGCAGAAAATGATTGTGTCCCTACAACAAATACTTTACATTATCTTTGCCAACAGGCTCTAAGTGCAAAAAAATGATGTTAGTTATCTTATGTTAGCTTAGAGTTCTATATTTTATAAAGTGCTTTTAGATATGTTACTTCCTTTCATACTCCAGGGCCTGGTAGTCCAAGTATTACTGGCAACATTTCACTGATGAATAAAAAGAAACTCAGGGAAGTTCTGAGTTTTGCTGAGAGCTTACGGTTGCTGAATCATGGGGAGTTTAGGGGAATGGGTGGGTCCTGATGGATGGCCTGGCTGACAGGGGAGACTTTAGATGTTCAGAGCAATGGTTATTGATCACCTAGTCTAGATATATTTTGGCTCCCCTCCTTTGTAAGCTTATTTGTTTATTTTTTTATGTTTTCTATTTATTTTTGAGAGACAGTACAAGTAGGGAGGGTCAGAGAGAGAGGGAGATACAGAATCGGAAGCAGGTTCCAGGCTCTGAGCTAGCTGTCAGCACAGAGCCTGACGCGGGGCTCGAACCCACAAACCGTGAGATTATGACCTCAGCCGAAGCCGGATGCCCAACTGACTGAGCTACCCAGGTGCCCCTATTTGTTTATTTTGAAAGAGAGAGACAGTGAGCTGGGGGGGGAGGGGCAAGGAGAGAGGGGAGAGAGAATCTCAAGCAGGCTCCATGCTGTCAGCACAGACCCTGATACAGGGCTCCATCTCATGAACCGTGAGATCATGAGGAGCCAAAATCAAGAGTTGATGCTCAACTGACTGAGTCACCCAAGTGCCCCTAGATGTATTTCAACAGTTAAATAACTGGCATGGTCATCCTGGCAAGGATGCCAGCTGCCCAACTTTCAAGCCTTGTTATGTTACTAAACTCTGCTGCCTCCTTCCATAAATTGTATTATCTTTTTTAAAAATCCCTTTCTGTGTCCAAACATTGCATATACATATGATAAAAAAAAACAACAGTGAAAAAGAATAAAAAAGGGAAGTGAATTTTTCTCTATTTCCCCAGGAAGTCAGTCCCTCAGTCCCCTCCCTAGAGACCATAACAGCTTCTTCTGTATCATTTACAAAACATTGCGTGAAACATGTAAATTGTTAAACACAGATGGGACTGTACTATTCTCACGAGCCTGCCGCTAGCATTTTCTCCTTAATCGATGTTTGGGATTTTCTATATCATAGTACATAGATTTCCTCATTCTTTCCCACAGCTATGGAGAATTATTGTGCAGAGATTTTGTTTATTTAATCATATATGTCTGTTATATAATAAATATGTGATCTGACACATATACATAGCATATATATATACAACATGATATATTTTGTATAAATGACTCCAGACTATCTTTTCATAAATAAATGCACACATATCTATATATTTGTATCCATATATCCATAAACAAATATAGATGGTTTATCTATAAATAAACCCGTAAGTAATACAGATAATTTATTTATTTATAAATCTATTAAGCCAGGGAGAGGAAAACTATGGCCGCAGGGCCAGATTCAGTCTCCCGCCTGGTTTTGTGGATAAAGTTTTATTCGAACACAGACACATCTATTTGCTCATGTAATGGCAGAGTGGACTAGTTGTGATGGAGCCCATGTTGCACGAAAAGCCTAAAATATTTACTACCTGACCTTTTACAGCAACTTTTTGACAACCCCTGTGAGGTGTGTGGTTTACTTACTTAATTATTTAACCCTAGGCATCTGCATGGATTAAATAAGTAAACTTTACGTGGATTTTAACTGTTTTCTTACCAGGAGGCACTTAGATTGTTCACAGTCTTTTACAATCAGTGCCACAATAAACACCTTTGTACACAGGTTTATTGGCCAAAAAAGGGGCTGTGTCTATAGAATAAATATGCAGGAGTAGGATTTCTGGAACCACCAGTAAGTGCATTTGATATTTTTATCGATGTTGCCAAAAGTTTCCCTCCGGAGAGATCGCACCGGTCTTCATTCGCACGACAGGCTTTGAAAATATCTGTTTATTCGTATGCTCCCCAGGCACTGTGTATTGATCTTTGCTATTATCTTTAAAATTATGAATGTGGGTATCTTTATATCTGTTCAAAAGATATTGTCCCCCTACGTAAACAACAGTTTATAGCTTTGTCTCCCTTTTGTAAACTGGGCTGATGATTTAAATTAAGTGTTCTTTTGAGTAGAGAAACTAATATTTTGTCATACAGATTTTAAGTACTTTTATTCTGTTGGTCATTTGTTTTTTTGATAATACAGGCAAGAAATTAGTCATACCTATAACCCACTTATTAGGAAGACAGTCCCTATTTCAAAACTAGAAGGATCTTGCTTAGAAACTAAGATTAATTTCTTAAACTCCTATGTTTTCTTCTAGCGCTTTTAAGATTTCATTTCTTACTGTTCATATCCCTTAGATGATTTTTGATAAAAGCAACGATGTAGAGATTCAGTTTTATTTATTTTATACTTAGAAAACTTTGCAGGAGTCCAGAATCTGTCCATCAAATAATTCATCTTTCCCCCCCACGGATTTAAAATGTGAACTTTATCATAAACTAAATCTCCATCTGTATTTGTTTCTGTTTTTTTTTTCATTCAATTTTGTTACATTAATCTTTCTCTCCATTCTTGTGTCAGGCATTGTGTTAGGCAATTTACATTCATTATCTCATTAAATTACTCTAACTTTATAACGTTTTATCTTTTGAGCCTTAGACTGCCAACCTACTTACTCTGCTTTTCAGGGGTTTCTGGTTATTTTTGTATCATTATTTTTTTCTGAGACCTTGTTTTCTTCCTAAAAAAACTTAAATAGTCAATGAAATAGTCTTCTTGAGATTCTAATAGAGATCACATTACCTTCATACTTTAGGGAGATTTCACTTTTTAAAATAAGACTGGCTATTTTGAAAAGAATAGCAAATATCTTTTCCATTTATTGATACCTTCTATACTAATTAATACTTCCTATATTCTATAAAGATCCTATATATTTCTTATTAAATTTATTTGCTGGTATTTAAAAATCTTTATTCTTTTTTTGCTTTTAAAATGAAGTCCATTTTTACTTTATGCTTTCTAAATGTTTATATTATATATACATTACATATGTCTAATAAGTGTCCACTATTCCTAAAATAATAAATGTGGAACTCAAATATCTTTTTTAAATTTTTTAAATTTATTTTGAGAGAGAGAGCAAGTAGCAGAGGGGCAGAGAGAGAGGGATTGAGAGAGAATCCCAAATAGGCTCCATATTGTCAGCTCAGAGCCCAATGTGGGGCTCAGTCTCAGACTAGGAGATCATGACCTGAGCCAAAACCAGGAGTTGGATGTTTAACCACTGATGCACTCAGGTGCTCCTCAAATTTCTTCTTATCATGTTTAGAATATCGTAAGTTTTGTGGCCACTGACTACCTAATAGGGTAATGAAATAGGTTATGATCTGACTTGGGCATAGTGAGACATTCTTTCAATAGGTAAATTTGTCTTTGTTGCTAATATTTTATTTAAAAAATTTGCATCAATATTTATATGTCAGATTAATTGGTTGTTTTCTTGTGCTTTGTCAAAGGTAGGTATCAGTGATGTCAAGGCCTCACAAAATGACTTTGGATGTGTTGTTTTTTTCCCTTCTGTACATTCTAGAACAGTTTAAATAGATTTGGAGTTACCTGTTCATTGAAGGTGTATTGAATTGTGAAAGTTTCCGGCCTCTGTGGCCCCATTTGGTGAGGGTCATGGGGATATCTTGGGTTGTGTTCCTTAGAAGCAGAGCCTGAGACAAGGATTCTTGTAAAAGACTTTTTGAGGGAGTGCTCAAAGGAGAAGGGAAACAGGGAAGCAGGATGGAGCAGGGGAAGGATGTGGTCACAGCTGGACTGGAGCCTCAGCCTGATCCCAGCTTGGAGGGTGAATTACATCAAAGGCTTAGTCTTCTTGAGACTCGGTGGCCAGGGATTCAAACCCCCATGTCACTGCCCCCAGAGGCTGCTCTCTGCCTCTTTAAGCAGCTTCCATTCTTTCAGGGAATGGGGCCTGGGTATAAAAATAACCTCCCTGGAAAGGCAGAAGGCTCCCACTGGGCAGGGAGCAATTCTCTGGAAAAGGGCGTAACTATAATTCAGTAGCCAACACTCTCAGCCTCTGGGGGACAGGTGTCCTGGCCCAGTGCAGGGGGTCTGGTGGGGCCTCAGTGGCACCCACTGCATGGGGGAAAACTCTTTGACAACTGGACCACTGAGATTCACTGTCTTCCTGAAGACAGTTTTTCCTATGACAAAATTTGGAGCATATTCAATCAAATCCCTCCCAACAAATTTGTCTTCTCGATACGACTAATTACCAGTAATTATTCTACGTTATTTAAAAAAATCACATTAAGACATAGGAGTATTTTTTAAATGTTTATTTATTTTGAGATAGGGAGAGAGAGCAAGAGAGCCAGGAGGGACAGAGAGAGAGAGAGAGAGAGAGAGAGAGAGAGAGAGAGAGAATCCCAAGGAGGCTTCCTGCTGATAGCACAGAGCCTGGACGTGGCGCCTGATCCCATGACTTTGAGATCATAACCTGAACCGAAATCAGAAGTCAGATGCTCACCGACTTAGCCACCTGGGTACTCCAGAATCATAGGAATATTTTTTTTTATAAGAAAGGTGGCTCAAAATAAAAAAAAAAACTATTCAGAGTAAAATGTTAAAATCTCTCTTTACCTTCCAGTTCGTCACCATCCCGTGCCCATCTCTTCTCCAAATCACACTGTCCTACAAATAATCACTGTGGCCAAATGCTAGGCATTTGCACAAATACTTATTTTTAAGAAAGCTAGGAAGTTCATTTAAAGAGAGAACAGAGCTGGCACAGTCTTGGTCACGTTCATCGATGTGGACTTTGACGATGCCCCCCAGGGAGGAGTGATAACCTCTGTGGCTGAGGTTCATGGTCTAAGGGGGGAAATGAGCGTCTGGATGTTTGAAATGTGAGTCGACACCAGGCTCTGTGAGACTTAGGACGCTCAGCGTGGGCGTGGAGACGGTGGGATGAGGCTGCAGAGCAAATCTCTCACGTCTCAATGGCTAGAATGGTCTCTTCTAAACTTTAGGAGAGTCATGTCTTTGGGGTTTTATTCCCCATGGTTCTCACTTAACTTGACATTTGACCCTTGAACGCCGTGGGGGTTGAGGCACCAACCCCTTATGCAGTTGAAAACCCGAGCAAAACTTTGGACTCCCCCAAAACTTTACTGATAGCCTAGTGTGGACCAGAAGCCTTACTGGTAACGTAGTCGACTGACACATATTTTGTACGCTGTATGTATTTTATGCTACTTTCTTATGCTAAAGCACGCTAGAGAAGAGAAAATGTTACTAAGAACATCATAAGGAGAAAAAACATTTCAGCACTATACTGTATTTATGCAAAAAATCCACATCTGAGTGGATCTGTGCAGTTCAAACCCACGTTGTTTAAAAGTCAACTGTATTAACCTGGCGGACATTTTCTTGTTGGCTTAAAAATCAGACGACCTGCTTCCTTTGCGTATTCTTGGTGTCGCCTTGGACAGGTTACTTACTATGTCTTCACCCCAGCTTTTTCACCTATCATTTGGGAATAATAGGCACCTTATAGAGTTTCTGCAATATAAATGAGATGTTGACTCACTTAATGAGTTATTAGAATTAAATGAGTTATTATTGATTTATGACCTGTGTGTTTTCCTGTCCTTCTAACTGCTTAGGGATGGCATTACGCTTCACCCAGGATTTCTCTCTTCTGTGTTAAGGGAGGGTACTTGGTTTACATGAACAAATACTAACTCACCCTGCCCAAAAATAAGAGAAGAAAAGTACCATCTGCTGTAACTCAAGTGACCCACACAGTACTGTGCAGCGGATCATCCACGTCTTAGTGAAGCCATTTCTGCTTGTAAATGAATAACCCAGAATAGTCCAGTGAGTGCCTTGCACTCTTCCTTCCTGTTTTTTTTTAAACAATTTTTTTTATGTTTTTCATTTATTTTTGAGAGATACAGAGAGATAGCACAAGCAGGAGAGAGTCAGAGAGAGAGGGAGACACAGAATCTGAAGCAGGATCCAGGCTCTGAGCTGTCAGCACAGAGCCCGATGTGGGGCTCGAACCCATGAACTGTGCGATCATGACCTGAACTGAAGCCGGACACTTAACCGACTGAGCCACCCAGGTGCCCTTCTTCCTGCCTTTTTGGATACGCAAAAGATCATCATCAATGGAGAGATTGCATGCCAAAATGGCAAATAAAATCTCCACAAATTGGACGCCAACCAGTTCCTTGATTAAAAAGCAAAGAAGCGAACAAAACCTTTAAAGCAGCCAAGCGGCGTTAGGGTGGTTTTCTCTTTGTCCACCGAATCATCTCTTTGTTGCGGGGAGTTAGGTGGGGAGCCGGGGACTCGGGGGTTAATTTTGTTTGCAGCCTGTCCTCTTCGTGGGCTCTTTGGAGTCAGGTGGCATGCTTGTAGGAGAAGGAACCATTTGTGGGAGCAAATGCCCCTGGCACCCAATTCCAGCTTCTGCTAATAAGTAATTCCATCTCTGATCCTTTTGAGGATGAGGCCTTTGAAGTGCATGTTTTTTTCAAGACCGCTAATTGTGTGCCCTCCTGGGGGAGATGCCAGCGGACAGGATTCTCCTGCTGCTTCTCAGGGTGGGAGGAAGCGTAGAATGAGGGGAAACCTGTTTGGGTTTTGGGGTAAGTGAAAGATGTTCCCTCCTCCTGGTTGTTACGAAGGGCAAGTCCACAGAAGTGCCTTTGGTGCCTCTTGGCAGCTGTGTCATTTGGAGAGGCCACAAAACGCTCGCGAGGAGTGTGCCAGTTGCCACTCACAAAGGCTTTGCCTAGAGCTGGTGGTCTTGACTTGAATTACAATTGTGCCTCTGGTCTGTGTCTGGCTTCTACACCTCCCAGCGGATCTTTTGATGTGTATGCATTTTCCCAGCTTGGAGATTTGCTGGCACACTGCGTGGTTGGCGGAAGGGAGGCACAGCGCTGGCCCTCTCCAGAGCTGGCAGGGAATAGGGTAATGTACTCAGCCCCTGCAGGGCCCAAAGTCACTTGAAAGAGACAACGATGGTCTCTGGATGAAGTTGGCGTGAACAGGAAGAGGACGTTGGCCATATTGTTTGGTTTCAGCTGATGATCCCAATAAACATTGAATCAGATTTCATTCTCAGAGATGAAAATGTCTTTCCAGCCCACATGGAGGGAAATGTGAAACGACATGGGGAGGGGTCATGAGGAAGGGAAGAGATGCAGAGAATGCACACCTCCCCACTGGTACTGTCTGAATGTCCATGCCCCCCAGTTCTTACGTTGACATCCTAACTCCCAATGTGAGTATTTGGGGGTGGGGCCTTTGGGGGGTGCTTGGGTCTTGAGAGTGGAGCCCTCGAGCACAAGCTTAGAGCTCCCTGGGTCCTTCTGCCACGCAAACACCCAGCGATTAGGCACTGGCTATGAGTGAAAAAGGGGACCTTCATTGGACCCTGGCTGGTGCCCTGGTCTGGGACTCCAGCCTTCATAACTGTGAGAAATACATTTCTGTTATTTACAAGCCACACAGTCTGTGATGTTTTGTTAAGGCCTCCAGGATACAGATTTTCAGCAGTCTTCATTTCAAGTCTCCTGCTTACCATAGGAGTTCCCATTTTATAAACCAGGAGCACATTGCCCTTTGCTCAAGTATGTCTAGTGATCGCAAGCTCTGTCTTTGTGAGGTCATATCCGGTTGTGAGCCAGTTAACAGCTGTGTTCTGTAGCTTTCACTGAGCTTCTCTTTCTTGCAAATATTCTTTTCCCACACAGGGATCTCCCCTGCCTGGTAGCCAGGGCCACCGCTTTCTGGAGAAGAAACTGCATGCCAACACGTACATCCCTCGTGGCGTCTGGCACTGCCCATGGCCTCTACTGGGTCTTATGATTATCTCAATACATGAGTGTTTCTTAAAAGAGAATCTGCATTTTTTTTTAACTTCTGTGTGACTAGCATAAGGCTGGCGTATTCATTCATCAATAGAGTAAAAGTAGCGAATGGTTACAAACTCTTACTGCTGTGCTAAGCACGCCATATAGGCTACCTAAATTATCCTCAAAACAACCCTATGAGGTAAGTATTCTGCTCATTCCCAATTTACACATGAGGACACTGAGGCCAAGGGAGATTAAGAAATGTGTTCAAGAACACATATGCAAGCAAGTAGGGATCTCATTGGACCCCAGATCCTTGCACTTTGAGTCACACCACAAAATTTAATTGTCCAGAATCTACTTAAAAAAATACAGTGTGTTGTGGCACCTGGATGGCTCAGTTGGTTGTCAACCTCGGCTCTTTTTTTTTTTTAAGTTTATTTATTTATTTTGAGAGAGAGCATGCACACAAGCAAATGGGGATGGGCGGGGGGGGGAGAGAGAGAGGGAGAGAGTGAGAGAGAGAATGAATTCCAAGTAGTCTCTGCACTGTCAGAGCAGAGCCTGATGCAGGGCTCAAATATAAAATATTTATAAGAATAAATATCTTTAAAGAATTTAAAAGTGTTTATTTATTTTGAGAGAGAGAGCGAACGAGCATGGGAGGTATAGACAGAGGGAGAGAAAGAGAATCCCAAGCAGGCTGCATACTGTCAGCACAGGCCACCATGGGAGACTTGAGCCCACAAACAGCAAGATCATGATCTGAGCCAAAACCAAGAATCAGAGGCTCAACTGACTGAGCCGTCCAGGAACCCTGATCTTGATGCTTTTGAGATGCACCGATTAGCTGTTTATAGAACATCCCTCAACTTGGGACATTCTGTCATTTCCTCATGATGGTTCAGGTTACTCATTTTTGGAAAAATAACATAAATCATCTTATGGCGTCAGTGCTTTGAATGAGGAGGCACATGGCGTCACTTCTTCCCATTACTGGTGGTATGCACTTGGATCACTCTTCCCGCAGGTCTCTCCACTGTGGTTACTAATTTTCTTCTGCAAATGATAATCTTGTGAGATTCTATGAAGTCCCCTGTAAGTAACCTGATCCTGATCATTCTTTTGTCCACTAATTATTATTAATTATTATTTTATTTGCATATAATCCACATGCCATGAAATTCACCCTTTGACATGGACAGTTCAGTGGTTTTTATGGTATTTACAAGGTGGTGCAATCATCCTCACTGTCTGATTCTAGAACATTTCCTCATCCCAGAAAGAAGCCTCCATCCATTAGCAGCCACTTTCTACTACTTGGGTCTTGTACACGGAAAGACTTGTAGGGGGCTGACCGATGCTTTGTTTCTGAATTGAATAGAAATTGTTGCTAATTTGAAAATACTCTTACATAATTGAGAAGCAGAGTGCTTTTCATATTTCCACATGATGTTAAGGTAGTATCTCTCTTACTTCCCTACGCTCAGCAAAAGTACTACTTTTCTAATATTTTCTACTTACTCGACACAATCCAAATGGCCCACCAAATTTGTTTCTAGGTCATAGATTTATTTGTAGTTGCATGAATAAACCTTCAGTTGTTGCAAAGCTATATTACACAGTGAATAAAATTCTGTATACTTTGATGGCTCTTGAACCACGGTTTTAGTTCTGTTGAAATCTACAGATGTGCAGGAATGCATCATTCATGGATTTACATTTCTTTTCTTTTCTTTTTTATCGTTTATTGTCAAGTTGGTTTCCATGTAACACCCAGTACTCTTCCCCACAAGTTCCCTCTTCCATGTCCATCACCCACTTTCCCCTTCCCCCTCCCCCATCAGCCCTCAGTTTGATTTACCTTTATTTTCAGCGAAGCTCCCAGCCTCCCCTGTTGGTCTGTAAGGCTGCTTATGATTTCTTCCCATGAATCATTGCTAAACTGGATCTCTAGATCTTATACTGCTACAAATGATCTTTGAACACTCTTCAAGGGATTTATATCTATTCCTAATAAGTTTTATCCTTTTAGTTTGGTCAGTTTTTCCAAATCTTAGAGATAGATTTAGCTTGAGTTCTTTAGCTTGGCGCATTCTGTAAGTTAGGTGACCAGAGTGATGCTTGAATAAGTGACTGTTTATTAAGCACTTATTGTATGCTGAGAGTCATGCTAGCTTTTCTTCGTAAGTTATTCCATTAACATAAAGTTTCTTAACATAAAGTTAAAGTTATTTCATTAACATAAAGTCTCTGTGTCTGTTACTGTATTACGTAACAATGACTGGATGAATTCACATAAGATTTGGAAGTCAGAATGGCTAGAATCAGACAGACAAGAAACAACAAGTGTGGTGGGGATGTAGAGAAAAAGGAATCCTTGAACTCTGTTGATGGGAATGCAAATTGGTGCAACCACTGTGCAAAATAGTTTGGAGGTTCCTCAAAAACTGAAAAATACAATTACCACATGATCCAGCAATTTTACTACTGGGTATTTACTCAAAGAAAACAAAAATACTAATTCAAAAAGATATATAATATGCATCCCTATGTTTATTGCAGAATTATTTATAATAGCCAAGATATGGAAGCAACCTAAGTGCTCCCAAGTAACTTAAATGATAGATGAATGGATAAAGAAGATGAGGTACACACACACACGCACACGCACATGCGGGCGCACACACACTGGAATATTACTCAGCCATAAAAAGGATGAGCTATTGCCATTTGCAATAACACGGATAGATCTAGAGGGTGTAATGCTAAATGAAATAAGTCGGCCAGAGAAAGACAAATACTATATGATTTCATTCATATGTGGAATTTAAGAACTGAAATAAATGAGCAAAGATAAAAAGAGACATAATCACTCATAAAGACAGAGGACAAACTGGTGGTTGCTAGAGAGGAGGTGGTGGGGGATGGGTGAAATAGATAAAGAGCATTAAGATAACATTTACCTTGATGAGCCCTGAGTAATATGTAGAATTGTTGGATCATTATATTGTACACCTAAAACTAGTATCGCACTGTATGTTAACTATACTTCCATTAAATAAGGAATTTGGAAGTGTCTTAGTGGTTGTACTTTTACTCTAGGCTGTGTGCCACGGGGTGGTGCAGGACTCGGGGAGAGAAGACCAGGGCAAGGGCAGTTAACCTTCAGAACAATGCAAGGATGGGTTTATAACAGAGAAACTTTACATAAACTTTACATTTACTATCCTGAGCAATGTTAGGGAAGCCAGTTAAATAAACTAGGATGGTAAAATATCTTTGAATTTTTCAAATCCTTACTGCAATACTAGGACTAGGCATTGTTTTATCCATAGTTTATGGTTAAGGAAATTGAGGCTTAGAGTGGATAAGCAAGGTGGTCAAGGTCACATACTTATACTATGACATCGTCAGGATCTAATCTGGGATCAGGGTCTAGAATCCTTGCTTTCAACCTCTGAGCTCCATGGCTGAGGGTGTTAGAGTTACAGTGACCATACAGTGACAGTCTTAGTGTCCCATGACACTTATTATTTGTTTCAGACAGAATCATTTTGTTTGGACAATGACTGGTCACTCTAGTCATTACCTGGATTATTTATAATAAGGTTAAAGCCATTTCACCACTTCCCTGGCCCTTTGTGGGTCTTCCTGGGAAAAAAGATTTGTAGGGGACCTGTTCAGCTCAATTTTATCATATTCTTTGGCTGTATTTGCTAGCTCAGAAATGGGATGCCAGCACATAGATGACGGTGTTACTCATGGCTGGGGCTGGGCTCTGGAGGACCGGCAGGGGCTCAAGGACCTGGAGAGCTGTCGAGTGGTGTCTGCATTGGAAAGCTTGGGGAGGAAGCAGGTAAGTCATATCAGGGAGAGGGGCCAGAACACCCGGCAAGTTTTCAAGGTTCTAGGTGTCACGATGTGTTTAAGGAACGGTGCCAGGGGTGCCCAGATGGCTCAGTCAGTTGAATGTCTGACTCTTGATTTCAGCTCAGGTCATGATCTCATGGTTTGTGAGATCAAGCCCCGAGCTCTGCACTGATAACAGGAACCTTCTTGGGATTCTCTCTCTCCCTCTCTTTCTGCCTCTCTCTCTCTTAAAATAAATCAACATTAGGTTACATGTGTGGTTCAGTTGGTTAAGCATCCGACTTCGGCTCAGGTCATGATCTCACAATTCACAAGTTTGGGCTCTGTGCTGACACCTCAGGGACTGGAGCCTGCTTCAGATTCAGAGTCTCCCCTCTTCTGCCCCTCCCTTGCTCACGTTCTGTCTGTCTGTCTCTCTCTCAAAAAATAAACATTTAAAATAAATAAATCAACATTTCTAAAAAAACAGCACCAATAGGTATGAACGAATGAGATATGGGGAAAGATGAGTACCTGTGGATAGAATTATTTCAAACATTAGGTCTCAGAGTTTGGGCTGTTTGCAGTGTACAACATGGCTTACTGTGTGGGCTTTGGAGGCACACACAACTAGAGTGGAGTTTTGAGCTTGATGTGACTTTTACAAGTGGAGGTAATAATCATAACTCCTTATATAGTATAACACCTCACTCTGGCTTTCTGAGCAGCATTGTTTCCCGTGTTGTTCAGGAAGCATGTTTGTGGTTTGTGTTTCATTTGAACTACAACCACACGGATGGAGATCATTGGCCCGAGTTACAGCTTTTTTTATTTTATTTTTTTAATGTTTTTATTTGTTTTTGAGAGAGAGACAGCATGAGCAGGGGAGGGTCAGAGAGAGAAAGAGTCACAGGATCTGAAGACAGGCTCCAGGCTCTGAGCTGTCGGCACAGAGCCTGATGTGGGGCTCGAACCCACGAACTGCAAGATCATGACTTGAGCCGAAGTCGGACGCTTAACCGACTGAGCCCGCCAGGCGCCCCTGGGTTACAGCTTTTAAGGAACCAAGTTACACTGAACTCAGCAGGGCTCCCCTTACTGCCCTGGGAACCCTGCCTGCTCGCACTGTATCAGCTAACTCCCAGTGAGGAATACGGTAATTCAAACACCCCAAAAATATGTCTCTCACTGAACACCTTCCCAATGGGACACAGGAACAACTCAGGCATACTGGATGGATAGGCAGTAGAGAAAACCTAATGGGCTTAGGGATAGTCTAATTTATGCAAAAAAACCTTTTTATGTTCAAAGATAAAGTCATAAATCTCTTAGTTATTCATATGCAAATGTCGAAAGGCTCACATAGTCCTGTAATGGATGAGAGTTCATAATGACTTACGTCCTGTTCACGTTTAATGGAGGAGAAACAGACACGCACACCCAGAGTTTCTTTGGGGTTGATCAGGGTCCACAGAGGTAGAAGGTGTTGGTGGAAGGCACACATCTCTTAGAGCATATGCACCAAACAGAGTCTAAAGGTTTAAGAGCAAAATAATTATTTACAGTCAACAATTCTCAATTATTTAAGGACCTTGCCTTGCTGACTCTTTCACTCAATAATTTCACTACTTGCTTTCTTTCATTAGAGACTAGACAGGGAAAATAGCCGACAGTAATAACTTCAGTTTGCTCTTTTGTTTTTGCATAGTGTGATTATACAGTTCAAATTATTCTGAGACTTTTTGTAATTGTTTCTCTTAACAGCCTTGATAGTAAATTAGTTTTTATGTAATTGCCAAGACTAAGTGGCTTACTCCCCAGCAAGTAAGTAAAAGAAATAGGACCCAAAACTGGTCATTTAATTCCTAGTACTAGTTCATACTAATATTTTTATATATACTAGTATATATAAAATATGTATTTTATATACTCAAATTTTTATTTGAATATAATTGACAATGTTACATTAGTTTCATGTGTACCACAGTTATTCAACTTCTGTATATATACTCAGGCCATTTTCCCCATAAATGTAGCCTCCATCTGTCATGGCACAATGCTGCACTGTAACGGCATCATTGACTGTGTTCTCTATACTGTGTCTTTTATTCCTGTGACTTACGTATTCTAGAACTCGAGGCCTGTGTCTCCCACTCCTCTTCACCTGTCATGCTCATTCCCTACCCCTTTCTCTCGGTCAACCATCAATTTATTCTATTTATAGATCTGATTCTGGTTTTTGTTGTGTGTTTATTCATTGGTTTTGATTTTTAGATTTTACATATGAGTGAAATCGTATTGTATTTGGCTTTCTCGGTCTACACGTTTCACTTAGTATAATACCCTCTTGATCCGTCCATGTTGTTGCAAATGATAAGATCTCATCCTTTCTTGTGGCTGCATAATATTTCATTGTATATATGTACAGCCCCTGTGGGAAATGGTATGGAGGCGCCTCAATAAACGAGAGAGTGAATGCTGGTAAGACAAATCACAGTTGCCCACTATGCTATATCAGTGGGTGGGAGTCAAGATGTATGAAATTATCATCTGAAAAAAGCTATGGGGATGGGTGGTCAAGATAATCCCCTGGGCCAAAAAGAACTAACACTGTATGTCCCAAAGATTCCCTCTGGGTACCCTCTGTATTAATTTCCCTATAGTCCCAATGGTTTTTTTTTTTTTTATGTTTGTTCATTTATTTGTTTATTTTTGAGAGACAGAGAGAGACAGCACAAGCAGGGGAGGGTCAGACAGAGAGGGAGACACAGAATCTGAAATAGGCTCCAGCCTCTGAGCAGTCAGCACAGAGCCTGACGCGGGGCTCAAACCCACAAACAGTGAGATCATGACCTGAGCCGAAGCCAGATGCTCAACTGACTGAGCCGTGCCCCTAGTCCCAATGGTTTTAAAGATGATTTTCGAAATACATTGAATTTCTTAAGTAATAGTTGATTTTCCTATTTTCCTATTCCTATTCCTGACTAGTATAATTTGGGCCACACCGAGTGGCTATAACATAACCAAAACAAGACAGTCAATGCAAGATGCGACTTCTATGTAAGGTTCCTAAAAGGATCTTTAAAATGTTGAAGGCAGGTCACAGGACCCAGTGATCTCTTAGGTACCTGGAGCCTGGGCTCGATATGCCTGGTCCAGATAAATTGTCTGTTTTAGAGCCGTTGTGTTGTAGCCACTGATCCCCAGCCCCTTGTAACTCTGTTCTTCCATTGCTGGAACAAAAGGCGACAGGAAAAGGAGGTTGTGGATATCACTTGAAGACCCGGCTTGATTTTACTGATCCAAACTTTCTCTTTCCTTTTTATAAATAATCTACTGATTGTTTAAATGGATCCTGAAAGTGAGTCTCCCAGGGACAATATTTAGACTGCCTGGGGTGTAGGATTCCAGAAAGTGATAAAGGAAAAGGCAAAACTGTGAGTGGGAGTTCTCTCTGGAGAGAACTTTCATTCTGGGGTGTCAGAACACTCTGTGCCCTCCTGCCCCCCACTTTGAAAATAGATTCCAGTGTCCAACATCAACTCTTGGATGGAGGTCCAAGGGACCTTAACGTCTTGCCTAAATTATTGCAGTAATTTCCTGACTGTCTCATGGTCCCTTCACTAGTCCTTTTATAATCTCTTCTCAGCCTTATAAATGGAATGATCTTTGTAAAACGCACCCAGAGACCCACCACTCTGTATTGCCCCCATCCAAGCCATCATCGTCTCTCATCTGGGTTATTAAAGTAGCCCCCTAACTGGCCACCTTGCTTCTTCCCTTGACCCCTACAGTCCAGTCTCCTCCAGCCTGTCAGACGTGCCCCTGCCTCAGGGAATTTGCACTTCCTGACCCTCTGCCCGGAAAGCTTTGGGCTCAGATACCCACATGACTCTCCCTGCCCTCCTTAGAGCTTCTTCCAAAGGTCAACTTTTCAGTGAAGCCATCCACGGCTACCATGTTAGTCTCCGCTTCTGCCCTGGAAAATCACCATGAAATTAGTGACCTAAAACAACACAGGTGTATTATCTTACCCTTCTGGAGGTTAAAGTGCAGAGTGGTTTTCACTGGACTCGAATCAAAGCATCGCCAGATCTCTGTTTTCTCTGGAAGATCTGGTGGCGAATTAGTTGCCTTGCTTTTTTCCAGCTTCTGGAGACTGTTCACCTTCCTTGGTCATGGTTCCTTCCAGCGATCACATCGGCTCAACATCCTGTCTCTCCACATCTTAGTTGGCCCAGACCCTCTGGGATAATCTCCCCAGCCACAAGATTCTTAAATGAATCACATCTGCAAAGTTTCTTTTCCTGTATCAGGTCACATACTCACAGATTTCTGGGATTAGGATGTAAGCCGATTCTGGGAGACCATTATTCTGACCCCCTGTGTAAATTAGCATGCTTCTGAGAACACACTCAGTCCTCTCCATCTGTCATGCTTTTACTTGTTTATTTTTATTATTTTACTTATTTGCTTATCAACTGTCAAGGAGCTTAGAAAGTAAGTGACTTGAGGCCTGTGATTTTATCTGCTACATCTCTGGGGCCTGGAACAGAATCTCACATATAGTAAGCGTTCAATATATATATTCAATATATACATAGATACTTTTTAAATAATTTTGTCATCAGTATGTGATTTCCCCCCAAACATAAACAGCATCAAAGACGATTTTGCAAGGGTTCTAATTTGGATTTCTTTAAATGCTGACAAAGAGCAAAGCTTCAATGCCATTATTCACCCAGTACTTGGCTTTTCTGCTTAATATAGACAACAGGGAGGAGAGAGCTGGGTGTCACTTACCTGGGAGTGTCACTGCCTCAGCCATGCTGTGCACAGTTGGACCTGGAGCTTCAACATAGACCATCTGACACTTGTCTCATTAGGCCCTCCATCTGTGATATGATTCCTGTACCTGGGAGAGAAAAAATCAATTTTAAAAGAGCAACTTATTATTAGTCTTTGAAATAAAACTAAGGCTTTGTACTTCATGATTTTAATTAATGCTTGCCTTAAATTCTTTTTTAATTGTTATATTTGCTCTAGGGAAAACAGCCTATAATAGGATTTTTGAATGTGGCTATTTAAGGATGTGTTTGCAATCCTAGTAACCCCTAATGAAAAATGGAGGAGTCCTTCTGAACTGAAGTACAAATTATGTAAAACAATGAAAAAATTATTACTTCAAAAAATTTAAATATGTAGTAATTTTAATTTTTGAATCAGTAATACATGCACATAGTACACAATTTAAGAGGTCAAAGAGTATACTGCAGCCTCTTGCCCAGTACTGTTTTTTTTTTTAATGTTTTATTTATTTTTGATACAGGAGAGACAGAGCAAGAGAGGGGGAGGGTCAGAGAGAGAAGGAGACACAGAACCGAAAGCAGGCTCCAGGCTCTGAGCTAGCTGTCAGCACAGAGCCTGATGTGGGGCTCGAACCCACGAACGTGAGATCTGACCTGAGCCGAAGTCTGAGGCTTAACTGACTGAGCCACCCAGGTGCCCCCCCCAATACTGTTTAATAGAACTTTCCAGAATGATGGAAATGTTCTATTTCGGTGCTGTTTAATATAGTCACCACTAGCCCCATGAGACAATGGAATGCTCGGAATGTGGCTAGTACAACTAAAGAACTGAGTTTTTAATTTTAATTAATTTTAATTTTAAAACTTTTTATAGCTGTAATATGGGACAACTTAATTCTTGCCATTAAGACTTTCTTTTGCGAAGCTAGTTCTGTTTCCAGGTTTTATATATTCTTCCATGGGTACTCTACATGTTTATATACACATACGCTTATTTTTATGGAGTTTGCTTTTCTTTGTCATCCCCTTGCCTCCTCTCCCGCCATGTGATCCTGATCTATGGCAGCTAAGTCATATGGGTCCACTGGGGATGATTCTGCCCCTCTGATTGAAACCATAAACTTAGGATTTGCTTGTAAAGAATCATGGACACACAGTAAGGGATACGAATTCTTGATGGTGGCCAACTCCCTTGCTGTCCCAGACCAGGAAATGCCAGCCTTCTTGGTCAGTCTTTTCCACAATGCCTTCCTGGATCTATCCTAAGAAACTGATGAAACAAAATTCAAAGCAGAAAACCTCTCTGGGGACATTTCAGCATCACATAAATGACAACAAGTTACTTCATGGGCGTGACTATAAAATACAGCCATTTTACCTGGCTGTCAGTCCAGGCAATGGATCTTTCATTCGTCACAGACTCGCTTGGCAGGTTAGCCTTTGTGAATTCCCTTGGTGAACAAGCTGGTTAGTGATAGGGTGCAGTCTGATAAGAAGCCAAAGAGGAACTGAGCTCTCTTCATTTTTCTTGTTTAGATTTGTCCCGCTATCTAGTAGCAGAGATTTTCTAAGAGGTCACTTGAAATGGGTAGTTAATGTTTCTTTATTACATGGGAGTCTCTGAGACACTCCTTAAAGGACAGTTGGATGGCAGCACAGGAATGGTGAGACAGTTTCCTTTGTGCCCCAATGAGCAGGGAGATCACTCCTTCGTACCTTTCACCTTTGGAAGAGGCCTCTGAAGATAAATAGCTCCTGATGCTCCTTTCTTCCTAATCTCTTTCTCCAGGAAGACTTCAGCCTTGTCCACTGAATATTTAGATAAATGTTGAAACCTGTCTGGTGAATATTGATTTTTTACATCCAGCTTAATAGTTTTTGTAAGATGGCGTATAGAGAAAAATTCAAAGTAATGAGTGATGAGCACTAGAAATATCATTGCACAGAAGTAAGGGTTGTTTTCATTAACAACCTTCCATATAGCTCGTGTGCACAAAGACATGTAGAGAAACATGCAGGGAACTCACGTAAATGAAATTATAGTTTATATATCGTTCTGCAAATGATTTTTTAAACAAAATTCAGCAATATCATGGATATATTTCTAGCTCAAAAGTATTATGAAAAGAGCAAACGTGTATTAAGTATTCATTCATTCGTGTGATAAATATTTTTGAGCAACTATCAGGCTGATAACAAGCTTTTTAAGTGCATTATCTCCTGTAATTTCTCAACAACTCTGAGATGATTACTTCAAGAGAAGTGGACTTGTTCAAGGTAGTGTAGCTGATGAACAGTAGGATGGGGACTTGAACCCTGGTTTATCTGATGCCTTGTCTTTGGCCTTGAACATTATGGCTTACTGTCTACATGATGATTTTTAAAAACTGGTTTACTATCCATTGTGTTATGTCTCATAATTTATTTAGCATGGCTGGCCAAATCTTTATCACATTCAATTATCTAACTCTGGAGACAGGATCCCATCCAGAAAGACAGCTGGTCTACCCCTTGGAGTCCAGTTCCTCTGCTTCCTCTCAGAGTTGCCAAGCTTTCAACTTTCTAAGTTTTTTGTTGGGTTTTTTTTTTTTGCACCAAGAATTTGATAGAAATACTCTTACGATGATATGAAAGAGAATGAAAGCGATTTCTCCATGCTGCTGGGATTCATCTTTTCCATCTATTGAAGTAAAATTACTAGTAGCAACAAAAATACCCTGACATACAAACTTGCAGTTGTCTGCGCTCCTCCTCCCAGAGCATTAAAAACAAGATTCCCGAATAAGGAATTGCCAACCCATCCGTCATTACGAGATGAGTAAATCTTCTTTGTCTCCAGATGAAGCTGTTAATCACCCATTTTTCATTCTCCAAATTCCCCCAGTTGTTTCATTAGCTGACAGGAGCAAATGCCAGTTCATTTCCTCTTAAAATACAGGACCAGTGTGAAATTCCGTCTTTTACTAAGAGAATATATTGGTCTTTGTTTGATGGATAATGTTTCAGATGAGAACAAAATCTCCACTGTCACTGTCTGTCACCCCCAGACCCAGTAAATTACAGAAGAGAAAAATATCCCATGGTGAGCTATTAAGCCACCAAAGACTTCACGTTTGTTTAGTATGTAGGGGAGATTTTTGAAGATACAATTACATCTGGACTATTGAATACTTGTCAAGATATCATCCAAACACCACCATAAAATAATTCCACTTTTAATCTGTTACTTTGTCTAATATCCATAATAATATCTAAAAACGCTTTGTGTGTGTTTTTACCTTTGTCTTACAATTAAAGGATAAGTTACTGTATTTCATGTGAACTGAGCCCCCCAAAACTACACCTTTGAGAGAATAAAAGGTATGTAACTGAATTTCAAAGTAGGTCACACACTCCCATTGGCAAAACATTAACATAATCCAAGTTCATAAGAATGAGAATAATGGGAGTTTATTTGTATGTCTGTATTTTAGTTAGGAAATAAATTGACCTCAATATAAATATAATGAGTCTTGATTAAAGCCTGAAGCCTGAAGTGCTCTCCCTTTTCGATGAAGAGAGAACCAAGGACTTCCCTTTGAGAAGAGATCTTACTCACCTTAAAACACCTTAGCTAGAGGTTCAAGGGCTATTTTAATATCAACAACACATTTACTGTAATGGTGAAAGATAAAAATGGCTTGAAATAAGGTTCTAAGCTTGGATTTGGATAATCACAATTGGTAATTACTTTGGTGTTGTCTCACTTTGCTTTTCTTGGTCTTCGAAGCCCATCTCAGAACATTTCTCCTTTCTCTAGAGATTGATTAGAAGATTAAAAATAGACCCAAAACAAAACAACCAATACAAATGTGAATTACCTAGACATTTTTTTTAACCTAGAATTCTCTAGGGCCTGAGCAGTCACTTCTTTGTTACTTCAATTCTGAAATATTACCCATTCTAGAAAGGCAGGGAGGCAGTCAACCGGCAGAAGTCATCGAAAACTCTGGAGAACCTAGTCTTGTTGTTTGTTGATGGGCTTGTTGCTACTTTTTATTTTTACACAAATGTAAACTTGCTTTTGTCTTGTAAGAGCTGATGTTTGGTGAACCAACTCTAGACTCCTGAAATTCAGCTTTACCCCTTAATAATGTCTAACTGTTATTAAACTTAGGACTTTATAAAATGATAAAAAATATTTTGACAAGAAACAAAGGATGTATTGCTGTAGGCAAAGTGCTCTATGTCATTGACAACCCATTTACTGCCAATTTACTACCAAGTTGCTTATATAATTATAATATAATATACACTCATATATAGACACACATACAGACTCACACATTGATTTCAATATGTAACAACTAAAGTATCTATATGTTAATGAATATTGTATACCTAGCTGTACCTAAGTGAGGAGATAGTGCACACTGATTCAATTCTAAACTACATGTATCTGTGGAGGTGTGTGTGCGTACACACACACACACACATATGTATGTACACACACACATATACCTCAAAATCATCTAGATGTCAGACATTGGATCTTGTTCGTCATTATTTCAGTAGAACTTAGAAAAGTGACTGGTATATAGTAGGCATAGCATAAATATGTGTTGAATATATACCTGAGTGACCACAGTGTAGTTTTGTTATAAACTATCAGCTGTCTTTCCCTAAGGTGTTAGCAAACCTTTTGCCCTTAAAAGGTAAAAAAAAAAAAGTATTTCAACTTCTAACAATAGTGCAGAAAAGATATTTATAGAATCTCTTATTATGAGACAACTTGAAAAGGTAGATAAACATATGCAATAAGCATCTTATTAATGTTGGGCTAAACTAGAAAAAAAAAAGAAAGAAAATTCCTAAAGAGGGATCTGAAAACCAGAGGCGGGTTCCCCACAGAGATGTGCATAGGCCTTGTTACTATGGTGACTGTATAGGTACAGCCTGTGGCTCTGGGCTCTATTTCCTCCTAGTTTCTCTTCAAAACTGGTTCTTTGCGATCCCTTAAAAACTGGTTCGTGGCTTGTCTGACCAATGAGAGGCATCTATAGAAAACCGGAGGGCAGATGGGGCGCAGGGGTGGCCCAATCAGTTAAGCGTCCAACTTCGGGTCAGGTCATGATCTCGTGGTTTATGAGTTCGAGCCCCACGTAGGTCTCTGTGCTGACAGCTCAGAGCCTAGAGCCTGCTTTGAATTCTGTGTCTCCTCTCTCTCTGCCCCTACCCCACTCCTGCTCTGCCTCTCTCCCTCAAAAATAAATTTTAAAAAACATTAAAAAAAAATAAAAGAAACTTGGAGGACAGCAAAGGAGAACCCAATGTGTTTCTCTCCCTCTCCTGCTCAAGCAGGCATTTTCAGACAATAGTTTTCATATTTTCTGTGACTCCAGCTTCTGGCTGGAAAGCCTTCTCTCTGTTGCTGAGTTCCCCCAGAGCAGTCCCTGCCGTGGTTCTGGCTTTTACCTAATGGTCCTATTTTCCGGGTTGTGGTAACACTACCTCCTCCAAGGGTCTATCCAGACCTCTGTGTGCCAGCAATGTCCTGCTGCTGAAAACCTCTGGATTGTTTCTACTGTTTGTTTCTCCTCCTCTTCCATGACTTAGGTAAACAATAGGTTTAGCAGCATTTTTGGTCTTTACTCTTACTAGGTGCTATTAGCACCAAGGTTTTTTAATGCTTATCTTTTTTTATTTTTGAAAGACAGAGAGAGAGCAGGGGAGGGGCAGAGAGAGGAAAACACAGAATCCAAATCAGGCTCCAGGCTCTGAGCTGTCAGGACAGAGCCCAATGAGGGATTCAAACTCACGAACCCTGAGATCATGACCTGAGCCGAAGTTGGATGCTTAACTGATCGAGCCACCCAGGTACCCCAATTAGCACCCAGTTTTGACAAGCAAGAATGTCTCCAGACGATGCCGAGTGCCCTGAGTGGAGGCGAAAGTGTCCCAGCTAAGAGTCACTACCCTGAAGTCCTACCACACGTTACCTCATAATCCGAAATGATAAGATCTATGAGGAAACAAGGCACCATCAGCAGGAATCACCAAAATGATCACCTCAATACATTTATATAATGGAGTTATTGGGAAAAGATTAGGAGACAGTATTCAAGATATTTAAAGACATTAAAAAAAACCCCAAAACCATGAGGTAAGAACAAGGTGACCAGAAAAAGAAGATCAGGTGATGATGTTGATAATAATAGTAAGGAGCGAGAGAAAAAGGAGAGGGAAGGTTTTAGACACAGGATTTTTAAAAAAGCATAGACTGTACACCAAAGGGACAAAGGGAGGGTCTCAAGAATAGTGATGATGGCTGAGACTTTCAAGGATTGACAAAGAACACACATTCTTTTAGGTTTATTCATTTATTTTGAGAGAGAGAGAGAGAGGGAGAGAGAGAGTCAGAGTCTGCTGACAGTGCAGAGCCTGACTCGGGGCTCGATCTTACAAACCATAAGCTCCTGACCTGAGCTGAAACCAAGAGTCAGAGGCCTAACCAACGAGCCACCCAGGCACCCCAAAGAATGCAAATTCTTCTAGATGTTTTATGATACCTAAACCAGGCGTTGGCCCATGGCCAACAGCAATGTTAACGACCAGTATTATGCCACTGTGTTAATTTAAACATGACCGCAAGCTGCTGTTGGCACCGTGAAGTTGTAACACTTTACAGGATGAAACTCGCTTCTGCTCCTGCTCTGAAAAAAACTCTCTTCAGACTTTTGCTTTCCTCTCCTTTTTCTCTACTCTCTCTCTCCCTCTCTCTCATGGACGATAGCAGGAAAAACATTTCGTAAGCTCATTATTGGGAAAAGTCCACCTCCACAATAGAGGCTTCCTTTTATTCTATTTTAAAGTTTATTTTTACATTAAAATGTTTTATTTATTTTAAGAGAGAAACAGGGAGGTAGAGATACAGAGGATTCAAAGCAGGCTCTGAGCCATCAGCACAGAGCCTAATGTGGTGCTCAAACTCATAACCTGAGCTGAAATCAAGATTTGGGCGCTTAACTGACTGAGCCACCTCTAAAGGCTTCCCTTAAAAATCACCCTAAAATTCTGTGATGACGTGTGTTCTGGGACTGCCTGGGTGCTCCTCCTTCCGCAGACCTGGTATCCCCAACGGGTTTGCTCTTTTCCTACTTTGTGATTGCTGATATGTTTGTTGGGTACACATAGAATGGTTGTTTCTGAAATATAAACTTTCAGTCCATCATCTGTCAACTTCTGGGTAGCATGTGAAAAAAGAAATTTAATTCTAGTCCTTCTCGAGTCTTCTGGATCTGAGTGACTGAAGATAAAAATAGGAACCATGTGGTAACTCGAAAAAGGACCCTACGTGTGTCAGACATTTTGAATACACTTAGCTGCATGGTGTGCAGGTAAAATGAATTTAAATACTTGAATCATCATACAGTTTCCAGGAAATAAATAGCTGAAAATCATACAGAACTATAGGCTTCTGCCTCAGCAGGTGTAGGTGAGCCAGAAAAGGGCCATTAAGGGACACTAAGAGCTGGCACACCTTTGTCGTGAAAGAGAACATGGAATCTTCTCGTTTCAATGAGCAGCCCTGAAGCATCAGAGGAAAAGCCCCTGTAAGACATAGATTGGCTGTAAGAATGGAGGAATTTTGGGGAAAAGAATGTTGTATTCTCAAGAAGATTCACTAGAATAGTATATTCACGCTAGGATAATAAGCAGGGAGAAGGACTGATGTGCCATCGGAAAAGTCTGCCTGGACATTTAAATCATGACTGAAGTTTGGGGCACCTGGGGGGCTCGGTCAATTGAGACTCCAACTCTTGATTTCAGCTCAGGTCATGATCCCTACATTGTGGGATCAAGCCCCACAGCAGGCTCTGTGCTGAGCATGGAGCCTGCTTGAGATTCCCTCTCCCTCCCCCTCTCCCTCCCCCTCTCCCTCTCCCTCTCCCTCTCCCATCCCCTTTCCCCCCGCCCCCCTCCCCCCGCTTGAACTCAGATAGAGACAGTGTTCCATAGAAATCAAATCAAGAAATCCACCCGTAATTTTGAATAGAAAGATCGAGACTTAAAAAGGATGAGCAAAACAACAAGGTACTCAGGGTAGTTCGAGGAAATTTGTGAAACAAGAATTGTAGGTATAGGATATGGAAGCTTTTCCTTCTTCCCTTTCAGCTTCTTTGGCTGGCCTTGTAGTTAAATTGATATAAGACAGATTCACAGGAGAAAAATGAAGTTAATTACATACCAACGGGAGACCCTCAAAGACATGGGAGGCTCCCCACAGTCAGGTAATGGAAGCTGAGATGCTACCAGAGCTAAGAAGAAGCCAGGAGTGGTCCAGGGTCTCAAAGAGAAGAAGACAAATCATAGGAAGGCGGAAAAAGCAAATGTTTGACAAACCAGTATTTGCCACACCATGTAGAAAAAGTTATTTTCTTATGTAAAAAATGGTTGTTTGGTAAAAATTCTCTCTCTGGTACAGACTCCCTATCTAAGTTTTTTTTATGCAGTTAAGGGGGAGATGAAAAGTTCTTCTTGAGTCTGTTGGAAATAATCTGCATGCCAAAATGGCACATTCTGGGGCAGCCTGCCCTGAGCCTCCCACGGGAAGAGAGAGCACAAACATAGTGAGAATAAATGCCAGACACAAAAGAAACTTCACTAAGCTAAAAAATTATAAAATTTCCAAATCAAAAACGGATCTACAATTATCATGCCAAGTCAAATGAAGCCGTTTAGACAAATAGTAATAAAATATTTGAATCTCAAAAATGAAATATTTCACGTTTGGAGACTTTCAAATACACAGGTTAGCAAAAATGAAGAAAGATCCTGTAAATAAATTGAAGACTCTGAATCAAAATAACAATAAAACAAGAGATAAACATTTAGGGGGATACAGATAAGGCTATTCTTCAAGAATAATCTATTTCTGTACATGCTTTTATTGTTAAGAGAGAAGAACAGAAACTGTTGAGCAGATTGAAGAGTAATTTTTAGAAAGCTTCTAAGAACAAAGTAATGAATAGTCTTGTGTGTGTATATGTATGTATGTGTATATCTATCTATCTAGATATATAGTTTTGTATATTCTTTTTCACAGTCTCAGCAATGTATTGAGATAGATTTGAAGAAGTGGGATTTCTGGGTTATAAGATAAACTCACACCCTACTCAAATTCCTTGCTGGAGGGATTGAATCCTTTATAGCCTCACTATCCCCATTTCAAAGAGCCTCCTTCCCACAGCCTCACCAACAGCCGGTGTGGTCGGTGGTTGACTTTCTGCCTATCTGATAAATGAAGAGTGGATGGTAGGCTACAAGCACATTATCATGAGCAAAGTTACCCTTTTATTCTCCACCCTGTTAAGGGTCATTTGTATTCTTTTCAATGAACTATATACTTTTGATTCTTAGTACAACTACAAGAAATGAAGAACTTCAGAGAATTATGTAAAACTTATTAGAAGAATTAGCATTTAGTGAAAAGGATTAAATATAAAGTAATTATGTGTAAGTCAATGTCTTTACATATAACAGTAAAATGTAGAATAAAATTTATTAAATCTGCATTAGGCAATATACTGCAGCCCCCTCCAAAAAAAAAAAAAACCTCAAAAAACCACCTAAAAGAAATGTATACTTTTAAAATAAAGATAAAGAAAAACCTTACAGAGACATATATAGTTAACTATCATATAACAGATCATATTTTTGATGGTAAATATCAGTCTTCTAAAGATGTAAAGTCTTTCCAAATTAATTTGTTGGTTTAAAAGAATTTTAATCAAAGTCTCAGAGGAATTCATGTTTTTTCCACTCTCTGTAGTTGACAAAGTAGAATCTAATATTCACTTGAAAGAATAAATGATACAGAAGATTGATGAGATTTCTAAAAAATAAACAAAGTTAGGGGCGCCTGAGTGGCTCAGTCAGTTAAGCATCTGACTCTTAGTTTTGCCTCAGGTTGTGATCTCATGGTTCATGAGTTTGAGCCCTGCATTGGGCTCTAAGCTGACAGCATGGAGTCAATTTGAGATTTTCTCTCTTTCTGCCCTTCCCCCACTCATTTTCTCTAAAAAACACATAAACTTTAAAAACTTCTTAAAAAAAGAAGCATAATTAGGTGCAGCTTCATTAGCAGTTATTTAAGTGTTTGTAAAATGGTAGCAATAACCCAGTGTGATTGTGAACCAAGAAGATATGCAGAGATCAGTGGACAAGAAAGGAAATCAAAGAAATTGACTCAATTATTAGATACATGATGAAGGGACCATTTCAAGTGCGCTCACAAGTGGGATTTTTTAATGGTATTTTTGCTTGAAAGTAGAAAAACAACCTTAGGCATATATCTTTGGTTGTTGGGAACATTCACCTATCCTGCAATTCAGGTCCTGAAACATGCAGCTTCCTTAATTTTTTCATAAACGATACTTTCTCAACTCTTAAGCTCTTATTTCTCTGTGTGGTGTAAAGGTTAGTCACTGTCAGCATACAGACCAAGAGTTAAATGGACAGGAGACAGATTAACAGGCATACAAGTCAGTAAGTTTCATTACGTGTGTACTGTGGCCCAATAATGAAACTGAATCCTACAGAAATGACCAAGGCAGACGGCTCCTTTACTTTTTAGACAAGGAGACAATAAATCTGTGAAGAATTGACAGGACAATGAAAACTTAACTTTGGGAGCCTCAGTTAGTAAGAAATTCCAGATAGAGGTTGGGCTGGGGATAGTAAATTAGTAAAAAGTAACCAAGATTGTTTATAGAGCCTTCCTGGCTCTAAATTTCCTATTTTTGGTGATAAGGATGTCTCCTTTCCTCTTGGTATAGGGAGTGTACTCTTCACATGGGACATTTATTTCCTGCTTTCAGGGGGACAGAGGAGGGTCTCAGTGTTCTACTTGCATGGGGTGTCTCTTTTATGACAGGCTGTAACTTTTATTTTGAATTATCAGTCTTCCAGAGTGGCGTATTTTGGGGTGGCCTGCCCTTGGCTCCTATAATACCAAGAAATAAAAAGGATACTTAGCAAAAGCAGAGACTCTTGAAAAATGAGTTCATTTCCTTATATTCTGTATGAAAATAAATTCAAGATGGTGTAAAAGGTTACAGGGGTGCCTGGGTGGCTCATTCGAATATCCAACTCAAACTTCAGTTAAGGTCATGATCCAGGGTTGTGGGATTGAGCCCTGCATTTGGCTCTGCACTGAGTGTGGAGCCTGCTTAAGATTATCCCAGGGCACCTGGGTAGCTCAGTCGGTTGAGCGTCTGGCTTTGGCTCAGGTCATGATCTCGCATTGGTGGGTTCGAGTCCCACGTCGGGCTCTATGCTGACAGCTAGCTCAGAGCCTGGAGCTTGTCTTCAGATTCTGCATCTCCCTCTCTCTCTGACCCTCCCCTGCTCATGCTGTGTGTGTGTCTCTTTCTCTCTCTCTCAAAAAAATAAATAATAATAATAAAAACATTAAGATGATCCCTGTGCCCCTCTACTGTGTTCATGCATGCATGCTCTCTCTCTTTAAGATTAAAAAAAAATTTAAGTAAAGAGAAAAAAAAAAAATAACAATGAAAACAAAAAAAGCAACAAACACACGTGAAAACAATGACATAGAAAACCAGAAGGGGAGCGCCTGGGTGGCTTAGTCAGTTAAGTGTCTGATTTTGGCTCAGTTCATGATCTCACAGTTTGTGAGTTCAAGCCTCACGTCAGGTTCTGTGCTGATGGCTCAGATCTTGGAGCCTGCTTCGAATTCTGGGTCTCCTTCTCTCTCTCTGCCCCTCCCCTACTTGCACTCTGTCTCTGACTGTCTCTCAAAAATAAAGGAACATTAAAGAAAAAAAACAGAAGGAAGGTTTGATGAATGCATAGCAAAAGGTACAGAAGTGTACCTGTGTAGACACTTGGAACTTCAGTAGGGCAAAAATAAACACCATAAAATTAAAACTCAAATGAGAAACTGGAAAATATATTTTCAGCCAGGGACTGATTTTAATATGGAAAGAGTTCTTACAAACAAGTAAAGGAAATCTTAATGAAAAAAATAGGCAAAGGTTATGAAAAGAAATAGAAATTCACAAAAGAATATACGCAATGACCAGAAAATAAATAAAACCTTTATCTTCGCTAGCCTTCAAAACCATTGGAAATTAAAGAGCAACCCGTACATTTATTACTTATCAAATCGGCACAGAAATTTTAAAAGATCCTACGTTGCTCAAGGAAATAAAAGTTGTTATCTTTCTGACAGACTGTTTGCCAACATGTGTGAGAATTTTAAAAAGGCTGATACACGTTTCTCAAGTAGAAGCTATGAGTCATCTGCATAAGAATTGCCTGCGGTACTTAACCAAAAAAATACGGATTATCTGGCCTCACCTCAGACCTAATGTATGAAAACACTTGGAGTGGCAGGTGGACCTGTGGTTTGTAGGTACATCAAGAACACAAAAATGAAGTTTAGAGAAAATAATGTTGGAATTACTAGTCTCCCCAAACCCGGTCATTCTACATAACAATAATTACACATACACACATTTTTATATTTTTATATTCTTATAAAAGTGAAAAATTGAAGCCAACCTAAATGTGGAAAGATCAGTATAGTTAAATAAAAAGTGTAGGTTTATGTAACAGGTATTATATATCTAACAGAACTATATTACTCAAAATATATGATGATATAAAGATATTCCTGATACAATGTAGATTTATTTTTTAAAAAGGGTATAAAGCTTTATGTACTGTGTTAACTCAAATTCATAAAGTGTGTATTTACACAGGGAAGGGAATTAGCTGGAATAGCCACATTGTATCAATACTTTTTTTTAACCAACTTTCTATTTTTCTATATTTCTCTTTTTTCTGCCTTCAAAAGGATGGCTTTCCATATAAAAATATAAATGGGCATTTTCACGAAAAGCATTACTTAAAACAGATTAGAGCTGTCTTTGTCAGAGAAATGGGATACAGAGCCTTTCAGTTGACCCTGCAGGGCAAGGAGGTCTTACAACCGTCTTCCTGGGGCACAAGTGAGCTTTTTACTATCTGTAGCATCGTGCTTGCCTCTCCTACGAGCTCTACGCCTTTAAGCAGGACTCCTTCATCAACCTTGCTCACCAGGAGCATTGTAATTACAGTGTTTATGGACTTATAATTGTGTGGGCTGAGATGCCCAATGATTATGCACTGCACTCCTTCATCTATTCTGAGTTCATCTCATAGGACAAGGTATACAATTAAGTGTAGACCCAATATATGACTCAGTGCCCAGTAGAGCTAATTGTATATATCCCATGTTGGCTGACAACTCACCTCGTGAAATGATGACATCTGGGTGAGAACAACTTGTATAACTATTCAGTTTCTTCCTGTCTTTTTTGTCCTTATTGGTCAGTAGATCTGAGTCGTGATTTCGCAGTACATTCACCTGGGAACTTCAGACAAACATCTGGACACCAACCTAGGCTAATTGGGTCAGAATCCTTGGGAGTAGAACTTTTGGTTGTTGTTGGTTTTTCATAATGTCCCTCAAGTGATTGCACCCAAGGTTGAGACTCTTTCATTTACACAAATACATTCATAGCCCAGTACTTGAGGCTGGATAAATGGAAATGACTAAGGGTATTTGTCAAGTGCTGTGGAAAGTTAAGTACTGGGTTAGTGTAGAAAGCATAAGGTGATGTTTCTTTGTCAGGATTTCTTTTAATGATCTAAGAAAAATGTTTATTTACTTTTGAGGGGTGGAGAGAGAATGAGTGGGGGAGGGGCAAAGAGAAGGGAAGACATGAAACCTGAAGCAGGCTCCAGGTTCTGAGCTGTCTGCATGGAACCCAATGTGGGACTCGAACACATGAACTGTAAGATCATGACCTGAGCTGAAGTTGGATACTCAACCAAATGAACCACCCAGGTGCCTCTATGTTACTCTGGGTCTTCATCAAATGGCCAGGGGAAGCTCCTGGAGCATTTCAAACCAGACGGTCCAGTGGGTGTGCTTTAAAAAGATTACCAGGGTGACAGGATGGAGAGCACATTTGGTGAGGACAAGAATGGAGTCTCCAAGACCATTTAGGAGGCTACAGCACAGAGCAGGTGAGAGGTGATGACAGGCTTGGTTAGGGAGGCGGTGATATAGGCGAGGAGCAGAGATATACTTGGAATGATTTTCCAAACGCTTTTTTAGATCAAGATTTTCATTTTGAGCTATTCTCAAATTATTACTCTAGCCCCCACGTAGGGCAAGTGGGGCTAGAGCAATCATTTCTATCGGACAGATGCATAACCAAAAACATCAAGACTGGAGGCCACGTGGCCAGCTCAAGGTCATGGAGAGAATATAGCCAAGGAAAATGCAAACAGACTGGAAAAAGTGTATCAGGGAATCACCTTTCACCTGCCACCAACCAGCACTATAAACATCTCATTGTCACGTTCTTTAATTCATTCTCCTTCATAACCTCAAATGGATTTGATTTAAAGTCCTACCGTAAGCAAAATATATGTCTCCCCTTTCAACAAAGCCCTATACCCAAGCTATTTCCTATTTTCAGGGCAGCGGTCTCCCGTTATTCTCCAGGTAGTTAGGAAGAAGTTGATTTTGTGGTCTTACTATTTTTGAAGAACAATATAAAAAATTCTCATTCCTTTCCTTAATTTTTCATTTCACTTCCATATTGAGTACAGACGTTTTCAAATGAGAATATTAGGATAGTTGATCAAAGTATGGTGAGTTGGTATCATAAATCAGATGTTATAAAATGGGTGACAAAGAGTTGCTAAGGTCAAACCACAGATGAATTTAATTACTGTGTGAGTCTGGGCAAATACATTAATGGTTTGGGGGCTGACTTCCATCTGTAAACGAAACTCCCTTCTTGGAAGATTAGATGAAATGCTTCCTGTCAAGTTGTGCTGCACTTAACTCATTATCAACGTCCACTGAAAGGTTAATTATTATGATCATTAGCAGTGGTGGAAAGTAAAACAAAGAAGAGGTATCAGGCCTGATTTTCATGCATCTTCCCTTAATGGGCAAACAATTTGGTCTAGAGACTTGTTCTCAGTGTGGAAGAATGCTTCAGTGTGCAGAAGACACTTTGTTGAAACATGTTCTTGGGGACAATTGGTGTGGTAAAATGAAAGGAGCCAGACTTTGACATCAGGGAACACTTCTGACTGCTTTTATGTCTCCAGAAGTAATTACCCTCTTTGATGGGAATCACTAGGATTTCCGCTGATAATAGAGACACTATACAGTCTTGATTTGCTTAGCAAATGCTTGAAATTTTACTTGTTTGGAAAGTGGAATAAACCATCAGGTCATCCTGTTCTATAACAAACACACGAAGAGACTCCGACGGGATTAGACCAGTTGTAATTCTCCATGTGTCCTGCAGGAGGTCTTAGGATTTTAATGATTCTGTACTTCGCCGGAGAGCTGGACAAAACGTTATAATGCTTTTCCTTATGCCCTTTTTTTTCCCTTTTCATTCGTTTTTTGGTCTTGCCTCTTTATAATTCTGTTTTCTTTTTTTTTAAATCACTTTCCCCCTCTCTGTGTTCTTCTTCCCTCATTAGATTTATGCCACCCCCCTCTTTCTTTCATTATTCAAAGTTGTCCTTACATTCAACAGCACTTGTTTTTATTTTACCCAAGAATCACCAGCCCGTTGTTCAGAAGTATAGAACAATAAGTAAAGCTTACCTTTCTTTGTGAATGGTGGAAATTTATTGCAGATTTATTGCAGAAGATTTCCACTTTATTAAGCTGACAGATTTTGCTTGAAGGCATACTACCCTGTGAAATTCTAAATTTGATTTAAAGGTCAGAGGAAAAGCCTGGCACCTACAGTCTGCCTTCGGATTGTTTTTGTAACAGTAAATAGAGTTTACAAGGAGAGGAAATAGCAATTGGTCAGCACAAGGCATGCCAGTCACAGCCTCTGTCAATAAACTCTTTGCCTTTAACCAAGCTCGGAGATGAAGGAAGCTACGAGATTAACATCATCTTGCAGAACGTGGGAAACGTCAGGTTCAATTAGGTGTGTCCAACTGGATGAACCACTTTGTGGGAAGAGTTAGGCTATTTCTCTGAAAGCTAGCGAAAAAGAATCCTTAATCACAGTTATCATTGACAAGGATATTTTCATTTACGTAAATAAAATAATGACTTTGTAAAAGGATATATATATATATATTTTTTTTTTTAAATAAGCTCTCTGGGGGTGCCTGGGTGGCTCAGTCAGTTAAGCCTTGGACTTTGGCTCACTTCAGATCTCACGTTCATGGGTTTGAGCCCCGCGTCAGGCTCTGTGCTGACAGCTAGCTCAGAGCCTGGAGCCTGCTTCTGGTTCTGTGTCTCCTTCTCTCTCTGCCTCTCCCCCTCTCATACTCTGTCTCTCTTTGTATCAAAAATAAATAAAACATTAAAAAAATTAAAAATAAGCTCTCTGTTTCTTCCTGAACATATAGTAGCTCTACCTGGTACTGGTGATAGGCATAGGAAAATCTCTATTTCCAAATGACTTTTATTATCACAGTAAACAAATTACTTTCTTAATTAAAGTTATTTTGTACATAAATATACATTTTAGCAGGAAGGATGTTTAGTAAACATTTCAAATTTATTGTATTAATCCATTAAAATGTGCAGTTTAGCTTTCGGAGAATGGATTCTTGATAGTAGTAGTAGTAGTAGTAGTAGTAGTAGTAGTAGTAGTATGTGTGTGTGTGTGTGTGTGTGCGTGCACGCACGTGCACATGAGAGAGAGAGAGAGAGACAGAAAGCACATGAACTCCTAAAATCTGTCAACATCAGTCTTGTCAGAAATCAGGAACAAGACTAAAATACGAACACAAAAATCTAACACCCATTTTGATGGCTGCAGAACGACTCCTTTGCACCTGTACACGGTTCTGATGAGACTGACTCTCTAAAGGTGGCTTGAGGTTGAACAAAGAATATGGCCACGGTGGGACCAATGCAGAACACCGGCTACTCAAACAGAATAATAGTGTATCACAGTAGGTTTTTACCTAATTCCAGTCTCCTGCCTCAAGTCAGGCCCGGGCGAGCGAAAGTCAAAAAGTGAACTCTCCTTGGTGACACGGCTCGTAGAGAGTCAGCAGCAGCCCCGGGCTCTCCCAGCGAGGCCAGCGGCCACAGTTATGACAGCGGCCCCCTTCTTGCTCTTTTTAGCTGGTGCCCTGAGCCCTCAATGGAAGTGTCTGCCATCTAGAAACGTAACGGTTGATTCCATCTGGACCTTGTTGTGGTTTTTGAAACACTTATTTTACTGACTATAATAGCAGTTCATGCTCGTGGTTGAAAATCTGGGAAATCTGGAATAGCTTAAGGCAAAATGAAAGCGTTGCCCCTAATCTCACCACCAAGAGATAAGCGGCATGTAAATATTTTGGACTGTTTCTTCCAGGTTCTCATTCTGCGTGCTTCAGTACACATGCGTGTGCATACGCTCAGGGTGTGTATCCGTGCGAAATGTTATCAAATTGGCAGCACAGAACACATATGATTTGATACTCTTTTTAGATGTCACATTATATTGTGAGAATTTTCCAAGTGATCAAGAGTTCTTGAAAAAAATGGCTTATGGTAGCAGATAATATTGGGTATTAAGGTTGTCTCTAACTTTTCATTCAGAAATTGTTCTGGGGTACATACCCTTATACCTAAGTCTGTGTATCTGACAATTTTTAAAAGGATATTTTCCTGAAAGAGGAATACCAACTTCAAAGGACAGAAACCACCTTGAGACTCTAGATGTAGACTTCCGGAATGTAACCATGTCCACACTGGGGGGTAGATTTGGGGACTTTTTTTTCCTTTTTGATGTGGGTTATGCTGCATAGTCAGAAAGTGTCACCCGGGCAGGGGGTGAGGGGGTGGGGAGGAGCTTAGTAAGTGTCATTGGAACATTCCTCTCTGTTTTTCCTTCCTGTGAAGATTCCAGGCACATTTTCTAAGTTTGTTGACAGAATAGATTTGGATTCTTGTAACTTTCTCAGAAATGGGATGAAGAAAACTTGGTCTGACTTTAGAATTTTACATATATACACATATATTTTATGTAGGTAAACAATTAAAATGGGCCAACAACTTTATGCCTTTATGACATCATATTCATGGAAAAAAATCACTCCCGAAAATTGTTATTTTGAAGGGACGATGCCCTAAGTAAAAAGCTCAAAATGGGGTCCAAGAGGGGCGTCTGGGGGGCTCAGTTGGTTGAGTGTCTGACTTTGGCTCAGGTCATGATCTCACAGTTCCTGGGTTCGAGCCCTGCGTTGGGCTCTGTACTGACCCACTAGTTCAGAGCCTGGAGCCTGCCTCTAGATTCTGTCTCTCCCTCTCTCTCTGTCCCTCCCCTGTTCACGCTCTGTCTCTCTAAAATAAATAAACGAAAGAAAAAAAAAAAAAAAGAATGGAGTCCAAGCAGTCCAGCTGGAATTTTCAAGCAATTCGCCAACTTCTTGAGATGATGTGTAAGCAACATATCACTATATGTGAAAGCCTGTATGGGAATAATCAATAGCATAAACACAGTAAATAATACTTCTCAAAATATGTAATAATTTATATTATTCTATAGGAGAACCCACAAAGTGGGTATTATTAATAGGCACATTTTACGTACAAGGTAATGAAACTGGAAGAATTTAAATAATCCACGTAAGAAATTACCCAGATAGTAACGAACAAATCTGGAGTCAGAAACCAGGTGGATGTGACTCCCACACCTGACCTTTCTTCACGGTACTACTTTAGGGTACTGCGTGATGGTACTACTTGATAGTGCTATATCACAGTACTATTTCAAGGGACCACCTCACGGTGCTAATTCAGAATCCTGCTTCACGTGAATGCTTCATGGGACTTCATACAGTACTATGTCATTCTGTTACTCCCTGGTACTACGTTACAGTATTGCTTCAGAGTAGTACTTCAGGTTAGTCCTTGGTTTGTGAGTCCAGTTTGTTCTGGAAACACGCTTGTGATCCAAAGCACTTGCATATCAAAGTGAATTTCCCCATAAGAAATAATGGAAACTCAGACGATTTCCACAACTCAAAAGCAGTCACAGAAAAACAATTACAACACTGTGATATAATACAAGATGATAAAGAAAATACAAAACATAAAGAAAAATAACTTAACCTGCGCTTCCCTTTGAAAGCCTTCGTGGCTGGTGTGAGGGAGACGAGAGAGGAGGGCTATCCTGTGGGATGACTTTCACTATCACTAATCGAGTCACCGCTATCTATTGGCTCAATGGACTCTCTTTCTTTTCATGCAACTTTAACGAGGAACCTCCCCAATGACACTTGCTTTTGCCTCCTTCTGAGGATTTTGTGGAAATGTGACATTGCGTTGATGTTCGCCCACAATCCTGCAGTGAGCAAGAGGGAGAAGAAGCATCAGCTCAGTTGTGATCATGTGACATTCAGGGTCACACACTACTCATATTGCAAGGCATCATTTATTTATCAAGTTAAAACTTATCAGAAATGTTTGCTCATCTTGAGGGACACTTGCAGCCCAAGCTAACCTCAATCCCAGGCTTTACAGTATCTCATCAGTGCTACACAGCTGTAGGTCAGCGTGACTGTGTCACACTCGTGAGTCACAGTAGTCCTTCACAATACTATTGTACAGCGGAATTTCAGAGAAGTGCTTCACCCTACCACTCGAACATACCCTAATTTGGGAGTTTTTCTGTGGAGATTAAAGGCTGTTAAAAAGTGGGGCGCCTGGATGGCTCAACTGCATCTCACTTCAGCTCAGGTCATGGTCTTGGAGTTCGTGAGTTCAAGCCCCACTTTGGGCTTGCTGTTACCAGCACAGAGCCTGCTTCAGATCTTCTCCCCCCTTCTCTCTCTGGCTCTTCTCTTTCTCAAAAATAGGTAAACACTTAATAAAAAGCTATTAAATAAAAGTAAACCACAATTCTCAGGTAGAAGATGAACACTTTTTAGCAACTTTTTAACTTAGTCGATGAGGAAACTAGATGGATCTTATAATTGGTACAGTGGAGTCGTCTAAAAATCACACATTCAACATGGAATAAAGTCATGTTGAAATGAATGTGTAAATGGAGGCAAAACTAGCTTCTTCCACAATGGAGAGAAGTCAGTCAAACTTCTGCTGGATAGGACAGCATTGTGATGTACATAGACCCGGGTTACTCTGCTTTGCTATCAGTTACCTAGAATTTATAGAGATGTAAGTAACTCCTATAGAACAGACAGTCCTCTAGTCTAGACAGCACAAGGGTTTACGTTGAAGCACGAATGTTGCACTGGAGTGTGTACTCTTCAAACACAACATCACAGATTCTTGTCATAGAGGACAAGAGCTCTGTCCTTTCAATTCCTCTAGCTTAAATTATCTAGGCAACTGAAATAAAAGGGAGTCACACACATTATCTACATTTCATTTTCTCAGTGAAGGCTTGACCACATCCACATCGTGCAATGACTTTACCAGAGCCATCTAGCAAGGGGATGAAGGGGGGAAGTTTTATATTAATTCTCTGACTTTCACCCACAAATTTTCTTGGCTGACGAAGTCACAGGATAATTTTTCTAAATGCCAGCCTTGCAGATTTGAGCTGGGAATGAAATTCAAGCTGTGTTTTTTCTGCTTCTTATAGTCCATCATTGCTAGTAATAAAGAGCCTGCAAATTTGTCAGCCAAGTTCTGACAGTAAAATCTTTATTACTGGTGATGATGTAAGAGGAAAGAGAGCACAGCTTGAGTTTTAGATCCCAGGTTGAATATAGAAAAACTGATGTGTAGAAAAAAATAAATGAAACATCTTACACGGAACCCATTTGATCATTAAGGCAAGATAAATGTAGACTCCAACAAGGCCAATTTTACACTCATGGAACCGACCATAACCATTGTTAATTGTTAATCAGAAGGTGAAGAAATTAATGTAGGGATTAAGTAGCCCAACAGAAAGAAGTGAGAAAAACCAGAAAATTAATTTAAAGCAACAGCTAGCAATACAAGTCGGCTTCAGTGTATGGCTGCAGGGAAACATTGATAAAGCAATTTCTCAGAAAATCTATAAAGTTCTACAAAATTGCCTTGTGATAAGAATTGCAGAAGAAACAAACATTTAGCCTGTTGAGAGTTAGAGGATTGTTTAATTAACATTAAACCTGATCCAGAGGATAGGTTAATTACCACAGGTCTAGATCAGGTAGCATTAATAAGAAAGTAAGAACTAAATTGGGAAACAAAACAAAGCCATACCGTATAAAACAAACAATGAACCCAAACACATTTTACCTGTAACCTCTCTAGCAAAGGGACATGAAGATTTGTGGTTAATCCAACATGTTAAACAGTAGTCTGAGATAGATCTTGGGTAACTCTTCACCCCCCACCCCCACCCCATATTGGCTAAGGGAACCCTATATTGTGCTAGGGGTTTTTTTGTTTGTTTGTTTGTTTGGTTGGGTTTTTTTTTTTTTTTGGCTTTTTTTCCCCCTCCTATTGCTGCATTGCTCAGAGTTGGGGACGATGCCTTCTTTTCCTTTATTCCCTATTTGGTTCGCTTTGCCAGAATGCATTTCTGCTGCTTGCAACCAAAGGTTCTAATATATATGACAAATACTGGAATGCTTTTAGTTTTGAATTTTCTGATCTCTCTATCTCAAAGCCAGCATGGGTGTGGAGCAGGGGCCTGGATGGGAAAAGTAAGAAGTAGAATGGAGGGATACTTTTTGGAGGAGAGACAGAAGAATGGACTTGGGAGGAGGTAACAGTTGAGTGCCGTTCAAAGTTAATGAGATACCACAATCAGTTTTTCTCTCATCAAATAGTCTGGATTCTCCAGCCCCGCCCCCCAACACCTTTTAAAGTAGAGTCTATTGGTCTTCTCTTTCATAAAGTGGCGTGGTGGGCATGGATTTCAGTGATGTGCTTTAAAGGCCATACCAGGTTGATTTTCAGAAATACCTTTGTAGTGTTTGCCTTAACCTGATACCAGGAACACTCACTGTCCACAGTGCAGGATCCTCCTGCTTGTAGTAGGCGTGTGTAAATATTTGTTGACATATGTGAGGATAATATGGGTATTGAGATATTTGCAAGGATACGGCCCATGAAATTACTACCCTTGAAGGAAACCACCTTCAAGGTAATGATTCCATTAATGGTATGAAGGTCAGACTCCTAATATGGTCCCGTCCCCACCTCCTGCCCCTCCCCCACACACAGGTGTGTGACCTGCGAGATCCTTCCAGCCGACAGAGTACATACAGCAAAGGTAGCTCGTGGTTGGAAATGTTCGCGATTATGTTATATAAGGTTGTATTCTGGAGTCTCTCTCTTGCTAGCTTTGAGGAAGTAAGGGGTCATGTTGGGGGACCCCATGGGACAAGGAACTTGGGTGGCCTCTGGGCACTGAAGATGGCTTCCACCTGATGGCTGGCAACAAACTGTGGCCTTCAGTCCTCCAGCTGCAAGGAAATACATTTTGACAAGAAACTGAATGGATTTGGAGGCTGATCTTTCCCCAGGTGAGCCTCAGATGGGACCACGGCCCTGGGTGATACCTGAATTAGTCTTGAGACCCAAAGCAGAAGACCCAGCTAAGCTGTGTACACACCCTTGACCCAGAGATGCTGTGAAATAATAAATGTGTGTTGTTTTAAGATGTTAGGTTTCTGGTGATATTGTTACTTAGATAGATCACTAAAACAGGAAGGTTGTGTTGCAGAGGAGAGCCTAGTTTTGACACACCATTTGGACTGGGAGAGCCCACCATTGCTCTTTGAGGCTCATGCCTTTGCACAAATTAGCTAACTAATCCTCGGTTTTATAGTTGGAATAAATCAAGAGTTCTCAACCTTGGCACTTGACATTCAGAGCTAAGAGGTGCCGTTCTATGCATGTTTAACCTTCTCTGGTCTCTACCCACTAGATGCCAGTAGCACCCTCTCCCTTTTATGACAACCCAAAACATCTCCAGACACTGCCAAGTGTCCCCTGGTCAGGGGCAAAATTGCCCCCACTTGAGAACCATTGGTCTAAAGGTTAGTGGGGATGGTAACAGTAATAATAGCTATGCCATGGGTTTGTTGGAAGCTTTAAATCAGAGGGTTAGACAAAGACCTGATACTCTTAGTCATAAGAACTTCAAGAATAAGATCTATCAGTGTTGGAATAAATCAGGGGTATTTTTATTCTCTTAGTTACAGCCATTGGCTCAAGGTGGGCTTTAGCTAGTACCAAATCTTCTAAGAAGGGGTTGCTATCACTTAGTGTTGGGAAACACGAGGTCCTGAGAGAGAGAGAGGAGGGGATGAGGAAGAGGGAAGAGCCTGGTGGTGGAGGCCACGGGCTGCACGGACTTCTGGGTTCCCTGGAGGTGGACTCGTATGGACTTGGGAATGTGGTCAGGACAGCAAAATCACACGGGCACTAGCAGTCCTGGTGGGGAGCCTAAGCCTCCCTAAGACTTCCCTAGGTTGTGAAGTGTGACATGTGACAGTCCTGCCAAAGTCTTGGGGAGGGGCAGGGACCCCAGGTGACTCTTGGCAGCACTCTGGCCAGTGCCGTTATCATTATTATCAGCCTCAGCATGATTACGGGGGAGGACAGGTACGAGCTAGAAGCACTTGCAATCCAGGCGCTTTAAACTTCTTCCCAACTGAACGCAGACGTGTTGCAGTTTTATTTAAAAGTGAGTGAATGAGCGCCTTGGGCCTACTGGTAATTAGTTTAAACCTGAGCATCACTGGCCAAAAATAATAAAAAGAGAATCTCCTATCTCTTTATTAAGCTTGGTTATAGTGATTGGGCACAGCTTAAACCAGCCTAAAGGGACAGAAAGCTCCCTGAAGGAAGAGAACAGAGAAAGCAGAAAAAAGCACTTTTACTACTGAGTCAGAAGATAGTCCAGAGAGTTTCCCTTCTATTGATTTGTTTTCTCTTTTCACCCCTTTTCCTAGCTTTCGTTTCTGCCCCCTTCGCCTGCATAATATGTTGCCTTGTCAAATGAGAGTCCGAAATGCACCTAAGTCCGCAACATCAGCTTCTAAGAGGAGTGCATACCATGGATGAGTTTCAACACTGTTGTTTTTAAGTTTATTTATTTATTTTGAGAGGAGGGGCAGAGCGAGCATCTCAGGCAGGCTTGTGCTGTCAGCGCAGAGCCCACCCGGGGCTCAGTCTCATGAACTGTGAGATCACGACCTGAGCCAAAATCAAGAGTCGGTCGCTTGACCCACTCAGCCACCCAGGAGTGGCTCTCCTGGGGGACAGGAGATTGTAATAACCCACAGCTGCCCGTGTGTGGAGATCCTTCTAGATGCCGGGCTTGTACTAACCTATCTCCCTGCACAGCCGCTTTGTCACATGCGTGCTGGTGTTTGTTCATTTTAGAGAGAATTATGAGATTTCCTATAAATAGCCATGTAAGTGGCAAGCTCTGATCTAAGGAAGCTACACCTATTAACCCAATTTAATCCACATGTAACAACGCTCTGAAGTTATGATTACCCCATTTTAAAGCTGAGGAAACTGAGGCACAGAGCGGTGAAGTAGCTATGTTAATTCTCCCATCTGACAGACTGCGCCATGCAAACCTGGAAAGTTTTAGGTATTTCTAGAGCTAACTCAGCACAAAGCAAGAGTTAGGGGAGAGAGAGAGAGCACAAGTGAGTGAGCGTTCCCAAGGAATGAGAGATGAGTGCCTAGGTAAGACCAAATGACATTTATTTTTGGGTGCCTCACCATCCCAAAGAGAATTGCTTATGATACTTTTGCACAGTGGAGGGGTAGATGTTGAAGCTTGTTTCCAGCAATAAAATGCTGCAGTCACCTATACCATGACGTAAATCGCAAACCTGGAGTTAAACGTTCCTATTTAGATATTGACGAAAGGGTGTGACCGCTAAAAGCAAGCTTCTACTTCAGCTCGTCTAATTAAGCCGAGAATGTGTGTAAAATCATTAGCATAGACTTATCAGGCTCTGGCTTGAGTTACCCTTTGGCAGCTGGTGACACCCAAAGACAGTTCTGTGATACTTGTATTGGCAAATGTGATCTCCGGCAGCATCTGTAAAATGAGGCAATAAATAGCTCGTGTCTTTTGCCGGAGGCAGCAAGCGCCACTTTGCACGGGGAGTAAAATCGCAAAGTTGCAGGTACATCAGGAAGCAGCCGTGGTGTCAGATGGAAAGGACTCATACCTGAATGAGCAATTAGCATCAAGCCTATCTGAGGGGAGATGACATATGTACATCCACTTTCTTCCGAAGTAGCAGAATTTTTTTTCCATCTCTAAAGAAATCTCTTAATCAGGGATTCTAAACCTTTTAGAGAACACCACCTCCTTTGAAAGTCTCATGAAAAGTGGGAGTTCAGGCTCAGAAGAATTTCTATAGGCATATGTGACTAAATGAGAGTTTTGACTTCTCTCCCCTCCTTTTGGCTTTTTTTTTAAAAAGTTTATTTATTTATTTTTGAGGAGGGGCACAGAGAGGGAGAGAGAGAATTTCAAGCAGGCTCCATGCTGTTAGCGTAGAGCCCAAGGTGGAGCTTGAAGTTACAAAATGTAAGATCATGACTTGAGCTGAAACCAAGAGTCCAACACTTGACTGAAGGAACCACCCAGGTGCCCCAGGTTTTTTTTTTTAAATCATGTGAGCAGGTGACTATGCTTTATTCTCTTCTATCCCCACAGAAGACTTCATTTCCAGAAGGCTGAATGTGTAGGGAGAGGGAAACAGTTGGTGGGGAAGGGTCGTAGGGCTTGTCCAACTCAACCTTGTTAGAACTCCAGAAAGAAATTATAGACTACACGGAGACAGAACACTGAAGGTGCCACACGCACAGTTTTCCACGTGCAAGTTACACACACACACACGTCGTGATGCCCTCCAGAGTGTGAGTTTCTTTAGTGGTCTGTTGGATCTTGCCCACAGGGCAGGTGGCCGGCTCGTCCAGGGGAATGGACCCCACGTGCATGTCCAAAGTCCTGGTGATGGATCAAGACTGTTGGAGCCAAGGGGACGGGAGTGGGCAGAGTGTTCTGCCTGCTTGTGTTATTTTTGTCGCACATGGCGACTTCTGGTCTCAAGTCATTTGTCTCACTGGGGACATTGAGGAGCCAGCTTCCCTCCGTCCATTGGGAGAAATTTGAAATGAAAAAAGGGAAGATACTGTCTGAACAAAGAGGGATTTTGAACAGGGATGTTAGAGACCACTTTTCCCATGTGCTGTCCCGGGAAGGGACCTCTGGGTCCTAGGATACTTTTTTTGGTAATGGTTGTACTCCATTCATCCTGTCTGTTTCTCTACAGAAGGGAGAAGAGAATAGGTGATGGCTGGAAGGGTGGAGTGCTGTGAAGGCGGTTTCCAGGGTTTTCTTAACAAGGAGGAAAATGTCAGAAGTTTATGGTAATGTGCAGAGTTCTCTGCAAGAAACAAGTTCAGGTGAGAAGTTTTAAGCAACACACATATCACCTCCCTCCCAGCCCATACAACACACACATACTCACAATACACACATGTACACACAAAGTCAGAGAGAGAGGAAGAGAGAGAGAGAGGGAGAGAGACAGAGACAGAGAGAGAGGACGTCCTATTCCCAAGGAAGCTGGAACTCAGCATGAACTTCTGGGCAACACCCTAGGGCTTTGGTGATGCTTATTCATGCAACAGGCCACACATCCAGGGTCCCCAGGCTTCACAGAACAGTTTGCTCTGGATTCCGGACTATTGAAAATTTGAGAAGTCCTCCTGCTAGTTTAAACTCTGCGTATACCTTCCCTCTGCCTACTGTGCCCGTTCCCCCGCCCCCAGGCCCAACCCGTTCTTGATCCTGCTAACTCCCACCATCTTTCAGACTTCAGCTCAGGCAGCAGCTCTTTCTCCAGGATCCCAGTCCTACAAAACAGTGTGATGTGGAGAAGCCTCATCTGTGATACTGCACCCGCGTGCTGACATCTTAGGCTGTGCTGTACTAATTAGTTTAATTGTTGTTTCTCCTCTGAATTCCAAGTTTCTAGAGGGCAGGGGCCATATGTTACTCAACTTTGCTTTGCTTGGTGTCCTTCATAATATATGCAGATGTATGGTGAAGGGGAGGATGACAGAAGAGAACCTGGAGGTTGATGAATATTGGATGAAGAGTTGGAATAAAGTGGCGGTTCAGTAATAGCTAGCTTTTGAAAAGAATCTTTTAGCTAAAATGCCTGATTATACTTACAAAGATAGGAGGAATAAAAATGTGAAGCATGAGTTTGCATTTGGTCCCAATAACATTGGTTATAAAACTGCCAATGGTTACCAAATGGAAAGGTATGTAATGGCTGGGAGCTTAGGATCTAGAACCAACTAAGGGTTCAAATCCCAGCCCCAGTACTTACTAGCCATGTGCCATGATTTAGTTGTTGAACCCTTCTGAATCTCCATTTCGTATCTATAAGAGCAAAAGGGTAAATATCAACTTCCTTCAGATGTTCTGAAGATTCAATGGAAAGGTTAGAGGTACAGTGGTTAGTTGGGTGCCTGGCATATGGTTAGTCATTAATAGAGGTTCAAGTGTACAGGCAAATGTAGGCTGCCAAGGACAAGGGGAGCTCGGACTGAGTTCCATTGGAAAGGTGTTGCATTTATGTGGGACTCCCTGGGTTGGGATTCCAGGACAATACCAGAATATTGATCCATGGCGGGAAAATGCCGTCTTATGTTCTGCTGAATAAATTAATTTTATGGTCTAAATTTTGAGTAAATAACTGCAATTTTCATTCATTTGCATTCATAACATTGTCCATAGCTCTAACATTTCATAAACATCAAACCACTTCATGTCTGCACATGATTTTATAAATATACATATTTAATTTATATATACATAAATCAAGTTTTGGTAGCAATTATCACCAGCAATATTTTCTGCTAAGGCATTTCTTTTCAGCCAAAGTCATCGAAGTTGTTTAAAAAGAAGGATGCTAAGAACATTTCCTGTTTTTTCTTTTCTGGAATATACAAGCAAAGTCGGGTGTCTGAATGCTTATGCATTTGTACTTTGCATTGCATAGGAGGTCCAGAACATGCTTGTTAATTTACTTTGCTAGCTGGAAATGAGTATAAAATCCTTGAATTATGGCAATGGTGGCATAATCATAATAGGGCACTCTAGAACATTAATCTGGGAGCAACTGTCTGAGATATTGGAAAACACTAGTCAACCTCATTGTTTTCAGTGTCACTTGAGCTAGATTCAGTCAATTCCATTAGTAGGTTTGGAAGATCAGGTATGCCTGATAGGTCTAACAATGATGATACGAATATGACTTGGGGCCAGATAGAAATAAACAATGGGCAAAGAGATTTTTGGAATTCCTAAATTCTCATCTTGGCTTTGACCTCTAGAGCTATATGACTTTGGGGCCATAATTTCTTCAATATGTACAATGGTCATGGTAGATTAGAAGGCAGGGTGTTCAACTTGGGTCCATGAATTTGTCAAGAGGTTTGTGAACTGCATGTGACTATTTGTGTGTAGACATACCTCTCCGGGAGGGGGGTTGTTGTTTTCATTAGATTCTCAAAGGGGCTCATGAATACAAAATAATTATAGTCACTCTTCTGTTCAGTCCTTAAGATTCCTTCTCAGATCCAAGATTCTGTGGTTCTCTCTAAGGTGCAACTGAAGCTTAACAGTATAACAGGATGAAGCTATATAAAAAATATAAGACTTGTGCGTGTGAAAATAATACCTTACCTCCAATTTCTTTTTTATTTTTTCCATCTTTCTTCAAGCAGGAAAATGGCTGAATGTCATATTCAAGGCTCACTCGATCTAGAACAGTGTAGCTCAAAGTGTGTTTTTCATAATCATGGTGATACTTCAGTAACTGTAGCATGGACCATTGATTCTGTATTCAAATTCATTTTGGGGAAATCTCATATCGTAGCTCTGTCTTAGAGATTCATAGAGCATGTTGGCAAATAGGAAGCTCTGAGCAATTCTGCACTTAAGAAACTGTTAAAATTTTTATACATAGTGCTTCCTAAATTACCTGACCATAGAGTGCCTTAAGCACCTGTTCACATCATAAAGGATAATTCTTCTGAGGGATGCAATATTAGAAATGCTGACCTAAGTCATCTCAGTTTTAATTCTTTGGAGCACATTGGTGGCCTGCACTGGGTTTTTTGAGGTCTAATAATGCTTACTTAATGAAGCACATACATTTTGGGTATCATTTCATGATGTTTTAGGGAGATTTAAATAAATTTAAGTAAAAATAACTCTTTTTTATGTGGACAAGGGAAGCATAATTAGCAATAGTTGGTATTGTGCTGGATAAAAAGAAAAGCAGGCATGAGGGAGAGGGTGTAGAGAGTTGTAGATATCTTGAGAAGTTCATCCATTCATTTACTCATTAATGAATGGTTATTGAAACCCTTCTAAGGGATGGGGACCATGAGAATTCCTGATAATATAACAGAGACTGGGAGACAATGTCTAATCTTAAAAAAATGTCAAAATAGAATGGTACTGAGGGCAGGTGATGGAGAATTTCAGTACGTAGTGATGCATGCTATGGTTGAGGTAGGTACCATTGATCTAAAAACACAGGAGGAGCCTATTGTTTTGCAGATCTGAAGATATTTTCAAGGAAGACATGAAGTTTGAATTGGCTTTAATATTTGCAGTTGAATAAATCAAGTCTATGCTCTCCTTGGGGTGCTAAAATGAGTATAAGAGAAACAAAGGCAAGAAGGTAGGCTGGTTTACTGAAGTGACGGTTGTACCTGAAGTTTAGAGTTGGGCCAACGACGCTCTGGCTGCAAACATGAGCGACTCCAACTCAAATCAGCTTAGACAATAAAGAAATGGCTTGTTAACTCATTTCTTGCCATTGCTTCATTTTTGCCATCTTCCATTTGGAATTTATGCTCAGACGGTTAGCAAGTGGCTGCACCACCTTTAGGCATTACATCTAGGCAAACAGTATCTAGGAGGGGGGAGCCTTTTCTTCCCCCTTCTGATTCCTTCTTAGGAGTAAGGAAACCCTACACAGAAGCCTCTCAAGAGACGCTACTTCATGTCTTATTGGCCCATCTAGGTCACAGGCCAATTTCTAGGCCAGTCCCTGGTGAGGAAGTCTTACACCGGTCAAGTCCACCTGGAAGGCTGCGTGTTGTCATCTGGCCCCAGAGCACAGGGTCTGCATGGAGGAGAGGTCCTGGACAAACTCAGGATCCTAAGAGGAAGGGAGAATAGGCAGGAGATGCTCAGGAAGCAAACCACAATGCCCGTCCCAGAAGGTCTGTACAAGAGGGTACTGCCATCTTCAGGATAACTTATCAGCAGTAGGTAGTATTTTCTTTCCCCAACCTCCACCTTCAGGACCAAGTAGCTACCTAGGCTATGTCTCTATACTCTTATCTATATTTTAATCCAAAGGACTGTGCAACATAATAATGCTAACCACTGTGCTTTTAATTTTTTTTAAGTTTATTTATTTATTTTGAGAGAGCATGAGTGTGTGCAGGGAAGACAGAGAGGAAGAGAGAATCCCATGCAGGCTCTGCACCATCACTGTAGAGACCAATGAGGGGCTCAAACCCACAAACTGTGAGATCATGACCTGAGCGGAAGTCAGGTGCTTAATGAACTGAGCCACCCAGGTGCCTCTCTAATCACTGTGCTTTTAAATGTCTCCCACATGGCACACCATAAGGTGTTATGGAACCATCGCCACCCTTGAGGCTTCATTCTGTACTAGCATTTAACGTGAACATGAACTCTAATGTCAGATGTGCTCAAAGTCTCTCACAGTGCTTTGCACAGTTAGGTTTGTAGAAAAATTATCGGATAATGATGATGATGATTTGACGGTAATTGTCATTTCAGCTAATGACAAATCTCAAAGGCTGATGAACTAATTCAAATAAATAGAGTTTCAGCATCTTCATTGTATGGAGAAAGAAAAAAGCCCAACCACATCCATCTTTTGAGCCTTCATATTGATTAACATTAATTGCTTAAAATTCTAATGCCAGCAATATCTTACTGATTTATGGTTTATGAAAGCTATTGACATATGTGGAGATGCAATAAGGAACCTTTTTTAGACATGACTACAATAGATTGCTATAGGGATTATCTAATTATTGAGTAAGCACTAGTGATGAACTCCAGCAATAAAAATACCGTATGCTCACCGGGGGGCTGTGGGACTAAAATAATGGCTAACTCTGACAGCATAAATTGGCTTTTCTTTTTCTTCACTCTTAAGTAGAAATTCTCACTAGTGTTCTTTTGGAAACAAAGAATGGATGAGTCAACCATTACCCCACTCCACACCTCAAATTTCTTTCTTATAAATATAAGTCCTTTAAATTTCTAATTGGAGTCTTATTGTTTCCTTTTACTTACTTTGTTTTTTAAATTAAAAAAATGTTTTATTTATTTTTGATAGAGAGCGTGAGCAGGGGAGGGTCAGAGAGAGAGGGAGACCCAGGATCTGAAGACAGGCTTCAGGCTCTGAGCTAGCTGTCAGCACAGAGCCTGACATGGAGCTTGAACCCATGAACCGTGAGATCATGACCTGAGCTGAAGCTGGAGGCTCAACCGACTGAGCCACCCAGGTGCCCCTCCTTTTCCTTACTTTATAAAGAACACTCTTTTAAGTATCCAATAATAGAAATGACCAAAAGCCCTCTCAATTGAAAGGGAAAGTGTTTTATATTTTTGTTTTTGCCTTCATAGTTTATGTTTCTTGAGTGCTGACTAGGTGCTGGGACCTTGACAAATGTGTTATCATCAAAAAGACCAAGCGGATCTGGAGTATAACTAACTCCCTGTGATAAATCCCTACAATGGAAGTACCTGGAATGGCTTCTGTCTTTCTAACTGGTTCCTGCCTGATGTCACTGGGTATTATGGTCCCCGCCCCCCCCCCTCCCCGGCCCCCTTTCAGGTAAAGAAACATGCTCAGAAAGGGAGATGTAGCTAATGGATGGAGGCCATGTTTGAATTAAGGCAGCTTGCCTCAAGCACCAAACTCCCTTTCCCCCATTGCTCTTCTGAATCTCAAGTTTGGAAGTCCAGGTTGGGAGGAACTGTTTAGTCCGATGTCTCAAGTTAGAAAGAGCTCACAACTTTAGGGAAATGAAGCACTCGCCAAACTAGGTCACACTCAGAGAGCAGTGTTTTCACTCATTCATTCACCAAACAAATATCTATCCAGTGTTCCTGATCCCAGGCATTGGTAACACAGTGGTTGGTGGAAAAACCAACAAAGCCTCTGTTCACATGGAATTAAGAAATTTATAAGGGGAGAGATAGATGGTCGATAAACAAATTTGAGGCCAGCGTGAAGGGTACGGTGAGTGCTTTGGAGTGGTGGAAATGGGTGGTTTGCAAACTGGGGTGGAATTATCTGGACAGACCTCACTGAAAAGGGTGAAGAGGCATCTGGGTAAAGATTAAAGGTGTTGCTGAGATGAGGCGAGAGGCTATCCAGAGAGAATTTGGCAGATGGAAGAGGCCAAGGGGAGGCCTGAGCCAGGAACATGGCTGGCGGGGCTCTGACACATCCAGAAGGTCCTGGTGCTGGGTGGAGGGAGAGTGGAGGAGACGGGGTCTCAGAGGGGCTGGGCTCTGGAGACCATGCTAAGGACTCAAGATTCCCTGTCAGAGGGGAAACTAGTGAAAGTTGAGCCGAAAAGTGAGAGGACCTGACTTATATTTACAAAATTATCCTATATATTGCTTCATTTTATTGAAAAAGCCAATTTCTGTCCCAAGGCATGTCCTATCCTCGGAGTTCCAGGTTTAGATAGATCCCAACAGCCTTCTAGATATTAGCAGGCATCTCAGTCTTAATGTGGCCAAATGCAAACTCTGGATTCCCCACCAAATAGCATCCTTTCCCAGATATCCCTTCTTAGTAAGTGGCAATTTCTTCCTTTCTATTGCTTAGGTCCAAACCTTGAGGGAATTCTTTATTCGAGCCCCAGACCCAATCCCATTCCTGTAGACAGTCCATCAACCTATCTCATGGGCCTGACATTCTGAACGAGTTAAAAACCCCAGCTCCCTGCATGTTCTGCATCCATCCAGGTGGCATTGCATCTGCCTTGGACCATCATCCCTTAGTGGATCTTCCCACTTCTACTCTTGCCCACGTGTGGTGTCATTCTTATCAAAGCAGCTGGAATAAAACTCCTGACACATGAGTTAGGTAATGTCATAACTGCTTAAAACCCTACCCTAGCTTCTTATTGCAGTCCAGATAAAATCCAGCATATTTATAGTAGCTGATATGGCCCTATGTGACCTTATGCATGCCTTTTCTCTGGTCACATGTTCTACCATGCTCCCTTTTAGCGATGTTACTTTAGGCATACCTGCCTTCTTGTTGTTCCTTAAACACATAGCAATGCATTTCCCTGGGTCCTCTGTTTTCATTATCTCCCCTTCCCGGAACCCACTTCTCTTACACATCCACCCCTTGTTTGTCATATTTTACGTTAGTGGCAGGACAAAAAGCATCTCATCTGACTTGGTCTTGGTCATTGCTTCACGTACAGCACTTGAAAGATAGGCGTGGGTTTTGATAAATTGTTGAGTGGATAGAAAGATGAATGGATGATGGATAGATGGATGGATGGATGGGTGAATGGACAGATGGATGGGTGGGTGGATGGATGGATAAGTTGATGGAATGATAAATGGGTGAATGGACGGATGGATGGGTGGGTGGGTGGATGGATGGATAGGTATGTGGGTGGATAGATGGAGAATAAATGGTAAACTGGTAACACATACCCGATTCATCTGGATGCCATTTGTGTGAAGAAAGCTCTCTGAGATAATGAGATGATAAGTGAGAGAGACAGAGACAGAGAAACAGAGACACTAATAACTCCTGGGGGGGTTCAGTCTTTTATTCTGTTGGATGACCTGCTCCTATGAGACACTCTCGCAGTTGGTAAATGAGCCAATAACTACCTCACTTATTTAATTATTTTTGGCCTGAATTAGTTTGAATTTAGTTTTGTCATTTGCTGCCTAAAGAATGCTATTGCCAGACTACCTCACAGGATTGTCTTTATTCATTTGACAAATATTTATTGAGAGCCTACTGTGTGCTAAGCACTGTTACAGGCATTGGGAACAGAGAAGAACATAAAGCAGAATGTTTGTTTCATGGAGCTCACATCCTAGACAGGATGACAGCCATATATATAAATAATAGAATTTTATAGAGTGATATATTCTATTGAAGATAAACAGTGAATGTCAGAGACTGGAAGTATGAGGGTGATTTTCTAAGGATCTTTAGATAAAGCCTATGAAAAGGAAAGGTGTTCCAGAATAGGCAAACCCACAGAGACAGAGAACAGATTGGTGGTTTGCCAGGGACCAGGAGGTTGGGAGAAATGAGGAGGGAATGCTTAATGGGCGCATTAAGGTTTCCTTTTGAAGTGATGGAAATGTTTTCCAACTACACGGAGGTGGTGGTTGCACAGCATTATGAATGCAATCAACTAAGTGTCACTGAATTATTCACTTTAAAATGGTTAGTTTTATGTTATGTGAATTTCATCTCAATAAAGTTAAAAGAAAGGGAGGATGTTAAAGCAGAGACCTGAGGATGCAAAGCTGAGCCAGGAAAAGGGGAGAGTCTGCTGGGATGCTGGAATGCTCCAGGCAGAGGGAACAGAACAAGTGAAGATTCTTATCTGGACAAGCTTGGGATGCTTGAGTGACCCTTAGAGGACCCGGGATGGGGGCAGTCAGAGTGAGAAGAGAAGGGTACAAGAAGAGCACAGAGTGGTGGCCCTGCTTAAATGATCAGGTTCATGTGCAGAGCAGAACCTGTGTATGGCTTTGCCAGGCAAGTGCCAAGAGAGTGACCACAGGCTGGGGGAGGGCAGTGGAAGCTCACCTAGACAAAGAGGGAAGTGAGGACATGAAGGTAGATGATGGACAAGTGACTGAGTTGGTGGGCTGATGTCCCAGTGGGTTGGGGATTTGCTGTAGTGGCAGCACTAGAGAAACGGAGCTGGAAAGACTGGTGGAGCTGGTCAGAAAATGGGACCCATGGGATTCATGGGATTAAGATATTTTTGGAGATGGTGCGGTTGTTGGTGATACAAAGTTCAGTGTATAACTCTACCTTGCATGACTGAAGGAGGGGCAAAGGACACTGCTGTGTCTCATGTGCATTCAGGTCATTGGATGGGAAGGCAAGTGGGTTAGATAGAATGCTTGGGTATTTGTTAAAGGAGTCAAGAGGATCAGTGGAGGAAATGAAGATGCAGGCGAGGGGCTCACCATCTCCACTGAGTGATGCGGAGTGGTCTGTGTCCAGGAGATGGCAACTAGGACCACTATGAGGTGGCCTCAGTTAGATGGCCTCTATTTCAAAGAGGAAGGTGGTGGGGCATCTTGGTGGCTCTATTTGGTTGAGCATCCAACTTTCGATTTCGGCACAAGTCATGATCCCAGGGTTGTGAGATCAAGCCCTACATTGGGCTCTGCACTGAATGAGGAAACTGCTTGAGATTCTCTCCCTCCCCCTCTGTACCTCTTCCTTGCTTACATACACTCTCTCTCTAACATAAAAAACACAGAAATAAAAAACAAAGCGCTGGAGAAATGGTTCTGAGAAGCCTTGAGGAGTCAGAAGGGCACACATGTACCTCACTTGCAGGTCTGGTGGGCATGGGTGTGCAGGAGAAGTCATGAGGATTTACAGTCAGCTTCAGTTAGAGCCAGACGAGGGGATACAGGGAAGAGGTCAAAGGTTGAGGATTCTTTTCCTGATGACAGGTCATGAATGCCAGAGGCCCCATGAGGGATTTCGAAGTTTGAGATTGGACCAGATTAGGGATGTGCTGACTTTCTGGGATTGAAATGAAGGATGCTTGGGTGCCTCTTAGTAACCAGTTTAAGGAAAAGTATAAAAATGGTGGGTCTGTGTGTATTACCATCTCCATTTTGGGGTTGCCTTTGTGGCATTTTGTGAGGCTATGGCTGATGGTGTGTGGGTTGGTGGGGGCAGGAGCTGCTGGGTTAAAGACCAATGTTTCCAAACTTCTGCTCTGAACAACCTGGAAATCTTCAGAGGCTCTTAAAGCCTACCATCTGATACTAGTTGATGGCCAACCTTATAAATGGTTTCAAGAAACACCATTTTGGTAAATTGATTCATTTGGTAAAGGACACATTGATTTCTGGCAAACGGGCCTTCAGTGAACCCTGGTAGGTGAGTTGAGCTGCATCCCACAGCTGTGCTCAGCAGGCGAGATGTGGAGGCTCCTGAGCCCTTCCTTAGATGCCACCCTCCTTCCTTTCTCTCTACTTTAAAACTCTGGTTGGCTTCTGTTGGACACCTGCTGTCTCTGTGGCCAGAGGTATAGTTTTAGGATGAGCAGCCCCACTGGGAACTTGAGCCATTGGGGAAAGGAATTTCTCGGAAGAGAAGGGTGGGGTAGATATTCCTCTCTTAAGAAGGAGGAGATGTGGGGCTCTTAGGTGACTCAGTTGAGCAACCAACCTCAGCTTGGGTCATGATCTCATGGTTCGCAGGTTCAGTCCCTGCATCAGGCTCTGAGCGGATGCTTCCTCTCCAGTTAAGTTTCCCAGATTATGACTCCTCAATCTGACCACAGAGAAGGGGGAATGTACAGGGTTAAAATCAGGGATTGCTTTCTGTGAGAACCAGGGGACGTTCGTTCCCTGCTGTTTTTCTGCCTTAGAAGGCTCCGAAAACATCTGCTAAACTCCCACTATAAATTATCAATTTGTGTGCTCATATTTTCTCCTGAAGTTCACACAAATCCATCTTATGAATTCACCCACACGACTCAGTAGCCAAAATTACGTATGCGTACGTCCCCATGTCTGCTACAGCTGATGAGCCTTGAAAACCCCTGGTGTGGAGTCGGAGCAGCAAGGGGAGCTGGGCGGTTGGAGACTGATGATAATTAGCCAGGGCTCCCTGTCTGCACGGCGCCTGGGGGGATTTTAAAACATGGAAAAGAGCCCCGACCTCTGTGCTCGGTGGGTTCAGTGTGTTCCTCTCCTCCGTGGTGAGGAGTCTCTATCAGCCGAGTACAATTTATTTTCCCTGTTGTTTGAGCCAGCTGCTCTGGGAGTAGATGTCCCGATCACGTTTTAAATAGGAAGAAATTGAAGTGATTTGCTTTCCTGATATCATTTAATATGTGAGTATTTGAGTTCATACCAAGTTCCAGGCATTCCAGCTTATCCTGAAGCATGCTTTGAACTTCATTCCACCTAAAATACATGTATAGATGGAGGGTTCTTATATTTATCTGGCCTTGAGCATCGCTCAGACAACAGATACTAATTTAAGATCTCTAATACCATATCTTCCACTGTGATTCAGATGAAAAATGCTTTCCTAGTGGGCTGAGTCAAGCCAGGATTACACGGAAAGCACCCATTAGCTCAGTGCTGGCTGTTTTCATTTCTTAAAACAATTCTTGTCAACGAGGGCTAGCCACAATATCAAATGGCAGTTTATGGAGGTGTGGAAAACATCCTCCTTTCTAAGCGAGGGAAATAAATCATTGCTCACTACCAGTGATATTTAGTGAGATTAATTTGAATGGTTTCCTCCTCTGGCTACATCTTACAACAGCTAGTGTTTATCTTTTCAAGTTTTCCCAGTCGTCCAAAGGAGATGGATTGGGCCAAATTCATTCCATAGGCAGAAATGTAAAAAAAAGGAAATCTAAATTGGAGTCTAATGACCATGGTTTGAACAACTTCATATACAGTGCTCTGAAGACTACTAAAAATAAGTAATTTCCATGTCAGATGGGGCTTGACTCTAATCCTTGAGGATGAAAGCAAGGAGATTAGGCATCTTATGTGACCCATTTCAAGTCATGACATCACAATGAAATGCTAATCTGGGTGAAATAATTTTAACTCCTATGTGGCATGGTTTAAAAGAGGAGGGGTGTGGTGCCTGGATGGCTCAGTTGGCTAAGCGTCTGACTCTTGATCTCAGTTCAGGTCTTGGTCTCAGGGTCATGAGTTCAAGCCCTGTGTTGGGCTCCATGATGAGTGGGAAGGCTACTTCAAAAAAAATAAAAGAAAGGATTAACATTTGATGCCACAATGACACTCTTGATGATACCATACCCTCCTGACGTTTAAGAACAATAATCTGTAATCACCTTTTAGTTGTTCATTCTTGGTAGGTGTTGCATCTTGTTTGGCACACTTTGTGAAGATCAATATTATCCTGGCTTAATATCAGGGTAGAGAGTCAGGCTCCTTCAAAGACATCAGTTTGTGGACTCTTGTCACTTGCCTTGCCTGTCAGCATTCCTCCATCTTCCCTTTTAAAACTGCACCCATACTTTTCTCTGGGAACCCATTCTTTCTTGTCCATTCTTGGCCCTCCAATCTGGGAGGACTGACCTTCCCTTCAGCCCCCAGGATGCAGGTGTATTCCTGCGCTCTCTGTGGTTGGCTCAGTTATGGACCTGCGCTAACTCAGGAGGAGACCTCCCGCGGCTCCGGGAGGCATGCTTCCTCTTCTCCCAGGATGGCTGTTTGGAGTAACACGCTCTCTCCTGCTGCATGTAAATCAGCAAGAGCTGAGTCCTCAGAATTGTTACTGGTCCTTAACAGGAGCAGCAATGGAACAAGCAGGTGCAGGAGAAGGGAGAATGGAGGACATAAAGAAATGGACCCTTGGTGATTGAAGTCTTTGGTTATGTGAACCAAAACAATGTCTTCCTGGAGCTTGGAGACAGGACCTAAGGAGAAAAGCTGACCATTGATTTTGTCAGTGACCACATACATCCCATAGCAGTGAAGTCCAGAGCATCAAATTTTGTTTAGTGAGTAATTGTCTTCTAAAAAAGAAAAGAGAAAAATATTCACCAATATTCTTCTTTAAATAAGGGACACCCTTCCTTGGTTTCCTCATACAGTGTCCAACACAGCGATAGAGCAGAGAGGCTCCATAGAGTGTCAGTGGAGAAGGAGGAGGGGACAGAAAATACATGTCATATGAGTTGTGTGTAGATTCTTTTTTTTTTTTGTGGGGGAGAAGAAAATTAGAAAAAAGATGGAAGATTTTATAAAGTGTTGTGAGATATAAATTAGATCACTACAAATGTTCCTCAAGGGATACAAACAGGTAGGACTGTGATGTAATTGCTTTTGGTTATTATTCAGTGCTATGGTTTTTTGTTTGTTTTGTTTTTACATAACTTGGTTAAAAAGTTGGGTCCACACAGGCTCATAACCTTGTATGTTTAATATGAAGAACAGGGTTTGCTGGGGGTGGGGGTTTGATTGAAATTTTTAATAGTACTGATTTAGTTTTGGACCTTTCTACTTGTAGGAAAAAATGGGCACACAACAAGTGTTTTAATTTTTATTGCATAAAATTAGGGGATGTTTATGACATGACCCAGGATTCCATTCCCAGGTCTTTACCCAAGAGGAATGATAGCATATGTGCACATATGTATTCACATGTTCATAGCAGCATTATTCCTAACACTCAAAAAGTGTAAACACTACAAATGTCCATCAACTAATGGATGGATAAGCAAGATGTGATATAGTCGTACAATGGAATACTATTTAGCAATAAAAAGGAACCAGATATTAATACCTGCTACAACATTTTTGAGGATGAACCCCCCACCCCCAAATACTTTCTAAGTGAAAGAAAATAGACACAAAAGACTGTATATTATATGGGTCCATTTGTATGAAATGTCAGAAAAGGAAAGTCTATAAAGACAGAAAGTAGATTTGCAGGATGTTGTTTGGGACTAGAGATGTGTATGGATTAACGTAAGTGGGCACGAAGGACCGTCTGAAAATGTCCTAAAGCTGGATTCTGGGGGCGCCTGAGTGGTTCAGTCAGTTAAGCGTCCAACTCTTGGTTTTGGCTCAAGTCATAATCTCGCATATCATGAGTTTGAGCCCCACGTTGGGCTCTGTGCTGATAGCATGGAGTCTGCTTGGGATTCTCTCTCCCCCTCTCTCTGCCCTCACCTGTTTGTGCACTCTCTCTGAAAACAAATACAGTCAACATGATTAATTACTTAATTAAAATTTGATTCTGGTAATGGTTTTACCAAGTTGTATACTTAAAACAAGTACATTTTACGGTATGAAAACAATACCTCAGTAAAGCTGCTTAAAATGTTTTAGGAGCTCACCGTGGAACGTGTTGTGTCTTTGAGTAAAGTATAATTTAGAATCAGGGACCTTATACAGTGCCTGGCATGTAATAAGTACCTGATCAATATGTGTGAATTGAATCAAAATGGAATGCCCTCTAAAGGCTGGAGAGGTCTATGCATCCGGAGGGCAAACTCCGCAGTCAGTTGGAGAGGAAGGGGAGCAAAGTGTCTGACTTTTCTCTTCCTGAAGTTTCTACATCTGCTTAGCCAACTGTGATCATCAATTATAAAATCCACATGATTGTAGGGAACATATGCTGTTTTATAGCCACACGGCATCCATTAGCTCTGCGTTTGGCTGCGATGTCTGAAATTTCTTCTAGGGCAACACCCTTCTCTCTTCTCAGTCCATTTGGCTTGAGTGAGGCTGACTCAGTACCTGGGACAGGCAGGCAGGTCAAAACCCAAGCATGTCATCGGATCCCACCCCCCTGGCCGCAGCGGTCAGTCTGGGATGGGCAGGGCCCTTGCTGGTTCTTTGAGATCGGGGCTCCGGACTGTGGCCACATTTCAGGGATAAAGGACTCTCTTTCCCTGTGAATTTGGACCATCGAAGACCTAGTACTTAGAGCTCTTGGCAGGTATTTTCCATCATGGGAAGCTTGAGAACGAAGCCATCCTGCGGGGGAGGGGAACCATAGTCAAGAAGGGGAGAGAAGACGGATCCTGGTGGCTTTCTTCTGGCCTCTGGAGTCAGCCTTCCCCAGATGCCCCCTAGGCTGATGGCCATCCTCTTCTCTTGGGTCCGTCTGAATTGTGCTTTCAGTCAGTTACCACCAGATCCCTGAAATGCACATGTGTCCTACCTCCTGGGAGAAGGAACGGACTGGGGTTATAAAGGACCCACAGTGTACACGTCTGCCCATTTTTAGATATGCATACCAAGCAGTGCACAGGGAGGAGCTAATGCGTTCCAAGCTGAAATCCTTGTCACTTGGAAGCCAGAACTGGGGTAGGTCACCCACCAGCCCTTATTAGTATTAATGCCAATAGTTAGAGCTACGATTTACGGTGCTTAATCTGAGCCAAAGTCTATTGACAGGGCTCTATGCACAGATGCCATCTGCGTGTTTACTTGCTTCGTTTCACTTAGTTCTCCCACTGCACGTTTGTGGGTTGGCGCTACTTTTGTTCCCATTTTACTCAGGAAGAAACTGAGGCTTACTAGCTGAGGGCAAAAATAGGCAACACTCAGTGGGTCCTTGTTAAGTACCAGCCACAGTTTCAAACAATGTATGTTTGAATTCATTTAATCTTAAAAAATTTTTTTTTAAATGTTTATTTTTGAGAGAGGAAGAACTCACACAAGCCGGGGAGGAGCAGAGAGAGGGAGATACAGAATCCAAAGCAGGTTCCAGGCTCCAAGCTGTCAGCACCGAGCCTAATGCGGGGCTCGAACCCACATACCATGAGGCATGACCTGAGCCAAAGTCAAACACTCAACTGTCTGAGCCACAGAGGTGCCCCTGAACTCATTTAATCTTACCAGCGGCTTTAAGAGACAGGTACTAGCATTCTCCCATTTATCAGATGAAGAACTTGAGGCCCTGATTGGTGGACTACATTACTCAGGGGCATGTAGCCTGTGAGCGCTGAGCCAGCCTATAATAGAAGTCCAAGATACAATGAAGGATCGGACTTAAAAACTCATGCTTATAAGTGGTAGGCTCTACCGCCATTAAAAAAAATCTATGGAATAATTTTAATTTTGGAATGACTTTAGACTTATAGAACACTTACAAAACTAGCAGAGCTCCCGAATGCCCCTTGCCCAGTTTCCTGCAGTGGTGCCATGTCACGTGACCCTGGCACGTTTGTTAAAACTCTGAAATCAACATGGATGCGCTTCCGTCAACTACCAGCTTTCCTACATATTCTTTTTCCTGTTCCAGGATCACATCTAGGATACCTCCTGGCATTTAGTTCTTCTGTCTTCTTGAGAATTCCTTTCATGTTGGCATCTTTGTCTGGAATTAATAAATGCAGTGTTTGCTCTTGGTCTTTTCCTAGCTGGAAGAACAGAAAAATGATTTTTGTTTTTTCAACTTTCAAGAGTCAGGATGTTACATACTGGAAATTAAGACCTGGAGTCGGTGCATCATCAGAAAATGCAAGCGACCATTAGCAAATGTATTATTTGGAAACTTTTTAACTTCGTGAGTTTCTTGTATTCATTTATTTCCACTTAAGTCTCTTTGGTTTTTATGCAATTGCTGCTGAATTTCACCAAGGGATCATTTCCTTGGCTTTGTCAGATGGGAGACAATGGACCTGAATGTGATCCGAATGTGCTCTAAGAACCTGATGACTCTGATCAGTGGTGTTAACTGTGTTGTGTCCCAGAGCCAACTGCAGGTGAGGTGAATTTACTTTCAGGAAGCGTGGCCCTGAAATCTGCATTTTCAGTGTGCTCTTCGCGTGACTGTAGTCATGCAGATGTTTGAGAGCCACTGTCCCCAGGACCTCACAAGCGCAGGAGACATTCCTCAAACAAGAGTCTCAAAGTAAAACGTGACAAACGCACAGCCATCACACCATTTTCCTTTATTCTGCGGACTAGTGCAATTTAGTAAGCCACACTATCGTCAGTCAACTGAAACGTACACTGGGTGGGTTGGGGAGAGCGGCAGAAAGAGGATTTTAGGATGTGCTGGCTGCCTGAGCATGGGGCGGGGGCCCGAACCTGCTTTCCCTGGGGTCCCTCTGAGGTCCTTTGTGCCACACAGGGTGCCAGTATTTCTCCAGTCCGGGGGTGCTCCTAGCTTTGTGCCACCGCTACATCTGGGGCTCAGCCAGTGGAACCACGATCTAGTTTAACGCTGCACAACGGCAAGCTAGTTCAGACTTCTCAAGAGATGTTAAGGGGCGCCTGGGGGCTCAGTCGGTTAAGTGGCTGACTTCAGCTTGGGTCATGATCTCACGGTTCATGGGTTCGAGCCCCGCGTCGGGCTCTGTGCTGACAGCTCAGAGCCTGGAGCCTGCTTCGGATTCTGCGTCTCCCTCTCTCTCTGCCCCTCCTCTGCTCACCTCTCTCTGTCTTTCAGAAATAAATAAATGTTAAAAAAAAAAAAAAAAGAGATGTTAAAAATTCATCCTTTGTGGGTGACCCAAGGGATTTTCCAAGAGCAATTTTAACCAAATAAGACTTTTGAATCTGATTCATGAAGAAGAAACAAATCCACTGTGCTTGAAAAAAATATTCTCTGTAAAGGATAATGATTCATCTTACTTATGCATATACATATATATGGATCACGTATAGGTAATATATATATACACTGAAAAATTATTACCGGGGCGCCTGGGTGGCTCAGTTGGTTAAATGACCCACTCTTGATTTCGGCTCAGGTCAGAATCTCACAGTTTATGAGTTCGAGCCCTGCATCAGGCTCTGCACTAACAGGGCGGAGTGTGCTTGGGATTCTCTGTAAAAACAAACAAACTTTTAAGGAAGTTATTACCTTATAAAATCCTGGTGGCAGCCCTGAGATAAGGGTATTTATCCTCTGCAGTTTTCAGGAGTGTTCTTCGGGCTCAGGGAAGCAGGTGGCTTGCTGGAGGGGGCTCACCTGGGTGGGGAGTCACAGTCGTGGGGCGCAGGGTCAGGTGTTCTGTGGACACGATCCCCAGCATTGTGCGCCCCTGGCAGGCAGGGTGTGAGATCGCCACCAGAGGGTAAGCCTTAGAACCCGCAGCGCGTGTGACCAGGCTGCCACATGGGGCCGCACGTTGCTGCCAGCTCCCAAGACGGGGCTCGCAAACCGAATCCACGCCTGGCACCTGCTAATGAGTATAATGAGGTTGAGGCTGCTTCCGAGAATCCGCAGAGGAGGCAGCACATGACAAGGGGAAGATGCAACAGGAGGCGACCCCTCGGGCTCCCCAGGACGTCCCGCACGCCCCCAGCCACCTGTCCCCGCAGGCCGACACTTCGCAGTCAGATCTTCCCCCAAGAGTGTGGTCCTTCCGGAGGACCTGGTTCAGTTTCTCTTGCAAACAGTCACCCTTCTGCACGAAATGCAAACAGCGCTTGCTTGTGCTTCAGCAAACGTTTCCTCCTCCTCTGAGGACATAATGAGATACTGTCATACACATTAAATAAAATATCCGCGGCTGTGTAAACAAGACCGTAATGAGTTCTGGGGTGGTGCGGGGGGCGCCCACCGCCCTGCAAAACAAATGCAGGTGTCTCCTGGGTTCCCGCTGTCTTCAGCTGATTTACATGGGCTGCAGGCCGCATTTTATCCTGATGGCCCTTGCTGTCCTAAGGGACAGGTGTCAGAGCCACACTGACGGATGGCGCCTCTACCTGTGAGCCTGGCCCCTTTACTGTACCAGGTACCTTTGCTGTGAGGAGCGGGATTATTCATTTTCTCTTACGGAGCTTGTTGAAAAGCAAGTAGTAATATTTTCTCTTTTTTTAATTTTTTTAAATTTATTTTTGAGAGATAGAGAGAGTATAAGCAGGGGAGGGTCAGAGAGAGAGGGAGACACAGAATCTGAAGCAGGTTCCAGACTCTGAGCTGTCAGCACAGAGCCCGACCCAGGGCTCGAACCCACGAACTGTGAGATCATGACCTGAGCCGAAGCTGGACGCTTAACCGACTGAGCCACCCAGGCGCCCCAACCAGTAATATTTTCTAATATGCTGAGCTCCGCTCTCCACACTCTCTTCTTGGAGGAATTTTTCCTTGACACATTTGAATGAATTTACGAGCAGGCAAAGTATTTTAATATCCTGATGAAAAATAAAAGGGTAAACAATGTTTCATTACCACCAAAAGGATATAAAACAATAAATGGGTGGAAATAATTATCATTAGGTTTGAGAGAGATATTTGATGTCTTTTTAAAATAACCTTTTTCAAAACCTGTAATTATAATACATGTTCCTTGTAGACAGCTTAGAAAGAGCAGAGGAGTTTGAAGAAGAAAATGCTTCACTGAATGGATGACTGCATTGAAACACACTGCTTGTGTTTTCTTTTTTTGAAATGTTTATGTTGAGAGAGAGAGGGAGAGAATGAACAGGAGAGGAGGAGGAGGGGGGGAGAGAGAGAGAGAGAGAGAGGGAGAGAGAGAATCCAAAGCAGGCTCCGCATTGTCAGTGCAGAGTGACCTCGGGGCTCAAACTCATGAACCATGAGATCATGACCTGAGCTGAAACCAAGAGTGGGAGGCTCAAATGACTGAGCTGCCAGGTGCCTGGCTGTTCATGTTTTTGTGTATTTTTATTCCTAGGTGGTCATTGCCTTTTTAAAAAAAAATTAACAGCTCACTGTTTGAATGCTCTTCACAGTTTTGAAAACCTCAGTTTTCAGCACACAGCGTACAGCTGGATTGCAGAGCCACAGTGCCGGCCAGCTTAATCGGATAAAGCCTTCCCTTCCAGGGCACCGAGGCTGGGCATGGAAGGTGCAGGAACATCAGGGAGCCCTTGCTGGTGGCACACAGCAATAGCACCAGAGTCACCAGCAGCTGGTGGTGGCATTTCCAAGAACAGGAGGGGCCACTCTGCAGAGGACGGTCGAGCTGGAGTTCAAGGCTACTGCCGCCACCATAGGGTCTCCGGCAGCGCCTGAGAATTAAGTGGAGGTAGGACAGAGCAGCAAGAGCAAAGGCAAACACATTTATTTAATAGAACCTGGGACGCCTGGGGGGCTCAGTCGGTTAAGCATCCAACTTCAGCTCAGGTCATGGTCTCATGGTGTGTGAGTTGAGCCTCGTGTCGGGCTCTGTGCTGACGGCTCAGAGCCTGGAGCCTGCTTCGGGTTCTGTGTCTCCCTTTCTCCCTACCTTTCCCTGCTCGTGCTCTGTCTCTGTCTCTGTCTTTCTCTCTCAAAAATTAACATTAAATAAAAATTTAAAAAAATTATTTAGTAGAACTTTTACATGTCACAGGAGCCCTCATAAGGAAATGAAGACCCAAAGAAGCAGTTAAAGTTGAATACTTCCACCGAACTGACAAAGAGTAGTAAAGTATGAAAACAGGACACGGGGGCGTGGGCTGGGGGGTTAATGGTAGAAAAGTAGCAGGAAGAGAAGAGTTAGTTTAACCAGGTTTGTTTGTTCACATTTTTCTGAAGGAGGCCAGGGTTCTCTTCTTGCACCTGCTGGGTGTTTTAAGTGCCTTGAGCTCAAAATAATTTTTTTGCCGAAGTGACCTGTGTTGGGATGCCATATTCTGCCACCCTTCTTCACCTTTGGCATTTAACGTTCAGAGACTGACTCACTGTGCGGCAGGATTTCGCTGTGGGGCTCACTTCCGCCCCTCCCCCTTTGCCTTAGCATGTGCTGCTATAATCGAATATCATAGACAGTGGGGGGCTTACCCAGCAAACACGGATTTCTCGCAGTTTTAGTCCAAGAGCAAGGTGCCTGCAGATTTGTTGTCTGGTGAGAGCCTGATTTCTGGTTCATACATGACCAGAGCTCTCTGGGGCGTCTTCTTTGGGGCCACTCATTCCGTTCATGAGGACAGAGTCCTCATGACCTAATCACCTCCCAAAGGCCCACCTCCTAACACCGTTGCATTGGTAATTTGAAACCCTATTGATTTCAAATAGGGATTTGCAGGGGGGGGGACCCTAACGCTACTGTCAGTAGCACCCCAGTTATGGCTATTTTCTAAACCTAATGCCAGGAACTCTTTTAAAGTTTCCTAAGCTTCCCTGGAGCCTTTGAACAGATTTTTTTTATTCCTACCTAAATCAGCCAGGCAATTTCTCTTGCTTACAACCAGAAACCCTGAATGATACATTCCAGATTTTCTATACTGGTCTGTAGCTGAGTTGGTTGTTTTTAAAACTGGAGTCTTGCAAGCATTTATCTTATCTGTTAGGTAATCCAACACCAGATCGTGTGCTTTGATCTTCTCTGAACCAGGGGATTCCAGTTCCGTACTTGGAGTGCCCCATGGAACCTTTTAAAAAATTGAATTAAACGTCCTTTTAAAAAAATCCTCAGAAATCTTCCTCTTCTTCTTTTAGGGCATCTGAGTTTGATCTGCTTTTGATGATTTGAAGTATCTTTTCACAGACCTGAATGTTTTAATCTGGTGGCACTTGGCTCGTGGCTGCTTGTGACTTTCCTCTCTCCACTTTGTATGTTATGCTGGTTTAGGGTTGTTGGATTTAGCAAGTGGAAATATCGGATGCTCAGGGACGTTTGAATTTCAGATAAACAAGGAATCATTCTGAGCATACCTGTGCCCTGAATCCTGCACAGGGACAAAGTCAGGCTATTTTACCTGACACCCCTGTGCTGACCATAACTGGCAGCCTCAAGCCTGTGGTCACCTCTTCCGGTGGAGTGTGCCACCAGGGAGCTGTCTGGGATCCACCTCCACCATTGTGCAATACATAGAGCTCCTGTCCTTTTGGAACTCAGTTTCCATTTTCTTCCTTTTCACCTTGATTCCATATGTGTAATCCATGGTAGAAATTCCTTACAGTTTCTGGTACGTGAATGCTATCTCCTTTCGGTTTCCTAAGGATGCTAATAAGGGGCTGTTTTTGAATTTCTAAAGTTCCTTTGGCCGTTTTTTGTTGTCATTGTTTATTTATTTTGAGAGAGAGAGGGCACATGCTTGTGAGCAAGTGCGTGAATAGGAGAGGGTCAGAGAGAGAGAGAGAGAGAGAGAGAGAGAGAGAGAGAGAAAGAGAAGATCCTAAGTAGGATCTGTGCCGTCAGCTCAGAGCCTGACATGGAGCTCAATCCCACAAACCGTGAGATGATGACCTGACCCGAAATCAAGAGTCAGAGGCTTAGCAGACTGAGCCACTGAGGCACTCTTCCTTTGGCCATTTTTATTGTAGCGTGGAGAGACTGTAGATTTGTCCTCACAGTCTTTTTTGTTTGGAAGTCCAAATCATTGAATACTTACATACTTCATAAAAAGCATGATATCCTGGGGCACCTGGGTGGCTCAGTCAGTTAAGCGACCGGCTCTAAGTTTCAGCTCAGGTCGACGTCACAGTTTGTGAGTTTGAGCCCCAAGTCAGGCTCTGCACTGATGGTGCGGAGCTCCCTTGGGATTCTCTCTACCTCTCTCCGCCCTCTCCCCCTCGCGCTGTCTCTGTGTCTCTCAAAATAAATAAATAAATAAACATTTTAAAACAGTTTAAAAAATGATATCGTAACACATATGATACACACATTCAGGTGTCGACTTTTCGTTTAATCTGCAGGAGTTTATGTAGTGGGTGTTTCCTCCCACCTTTTTATTATAAATGTGGAGTCTCACGCCTTGGATCTGAAACAGCTCAATGGTATCTGCGATGCTTCAGTTGCAAACACAGCTCTCAAATCATGCAATCTACCTGATTCCTTTGCCCACACGCACTCCCCTGCACTAAATAAGTGTAAACACAAACACAACCCCAGTGACATTGTGTCTTTGCCAATCTTCAGCAGGTGCCAGAAGTAAATGAGAGAAGAAACCCAGCCTCAATTTGGAAACACTCAGCAATTTCCCTTGATTTACAAAATTAAGGAAAAACCATGTTCTTTGTAAAGTTTGACACTAATTGTTGTTTTTGGTTTTTGACATCTTCTGCCCTTCTAAGAGGAAAAGAAGATGTGGCTCAAAGTAACTCTTACAGACAGATGGAGCACATTCTTTGTTTATTACAGGAAAAAAATCAATACGCTTTTTCTTCTTCAGAAATTCATTTTTGCCATTTGAAAAACTTCGAGATACTAAGCTGAAATTCCAAAAACCTACACGTTATTGGGTGACTCTCTGACCCAGGGGAGAACCTTGGCATTTCTTTCTTTCCTGGAAGAGCTGCCTGAGGGTTTTCAAGGGCGGTACTAGAAGGTTTGAAGAGCTATTTGTATTTGATTATTTCTGAGTGCTTTGTTTGGGTGGAGAGGGAAGGAAAACGGTCAAGGGAGGATAAAGCATTATTTTTGTCTTTAAAAAGAAAACATATATATAAGTTTACAGTAAAACAAATAAAGTAAAAATTTTGAAGCCTTTTAAGTATTCAAATCTGGGCAACTTTAATCACAGTGGTTCTAGAACGAATCTGTAGGGTCAGCCATTTTTAAGATGTACATCAAAAACAAGTTAAAGATAAGAATTTAGAGGTGAACATGGTCTGGCCCCTACTTCCCTGCCTGTGGGGGTTGAGCGCAGCCACGCCTGCCTCCTACTCAATATCCATGCTCTCGGGTTTTCTTCCTCATAGCATGAGTTGGTTTGGGATTGCAATATGTCCACGAAAAAAAAAAATTACCTTTCCAGGTTCCCTTGCAGCTAGAAGTACACGTGTGAGAAAACTGGCAACAGCAGAAGTCCCTGATGGTGGGGGGAGGGTGTTTGTTCCCAAAGGAGAGTGCAAGTTCATGAGACCTTTCCTTCGTCCTTGGCCTTTCCCTCAATGCAAAGAACCCAGGTGACAGGGGCAGCAGAATGGACACTAGAGCAAAAAAGAAGGTCCCTGTAGATTGTTTCTATCTCTGACCCGCCTTGAGTCCTTCTGATTTACCCTTCTGCCCAGCAGCCAGAGAACGCCCCCTGCCTGTGAGCCCTAGCTCAGTCACCGGAGTGACTGTCGTCCTGTTCACTGCTTCTGTCCACGCACAAGGGTGGGGGTCATGGGAGGGCCTGTCACTTTTAGATTTCTGCTTACTGCGTCTGCTCCAGAAAAAACCCTGCGGGGTAGGCTATGGCACAGTGTGCTTTTTAAAATGATCTATTGTATGACATATCCCCATTTCAGAGATATTAAAATGTGAAAAATATGCATTTTAATAGCAGTGAAATATATCCTTCCCAGTTTATGACCCATATCATTGATATGTTAATAACTTACTGTGAGACAATGGAGGCTCAGAAAGTAGCTTCTCTGAAGACAAAAAGCTGATCAGGATCTGGCCCCAGCTACTTGCCCTTCATCTTTGACGCCAGATTGCCAGCCTGGAAACCGGATATGGGGTGGGATCTCTTTACCCATGAGTGGGTGATGGGGTGGGGGCTGTCCTTTCTCCTAGGTCTTCTGTTTCCTACCTTCCTTGTAGCTTCGAGCCTTTCTTGCTGCAACAGGCATTTGGCACAGAAGCCCCTCCCACACCAACATTCCTGGGGACAGTAGAGCCAAGCTGAGTCCACAGGACAATTAGAGGCACAATGACAAGGCCCTGAGAGCAGCCTGGGGCAGGGGATGCCTTAGGGCTGAGTCTGTGGTCAGAGCAATGGGTACAAAGGCTTCTGGCACCACTCCCTGATAGTAACAACAGGTGGCAAAATCCTGAAAATATGCATGGGTTTTATACAGCAGTCCCTCTGGAAGAGCAAAATCTTTTTTTTTTTTTAATTTTTTAATGCTTTTCATTTATTCTTGAGAGACAGAGAGAGACAGTGTGAGCAGGGGAGGGTCAGAGAGAGAGGGAGATACAGAATCTGAAGCAGGCTCCAGGCTCTGAGCTGTCAGCACAGAGCCCGACGCGGGGCTTGAACCCATGAACCCTGAGATCATGACCTGAGCTGAAGCCTGACGCTTAACCGAATGAGCCCCCCAGGTGCCCCGTGAATCTTGAAAAGAAAGAAAAAGTCATCATTGCAGGCAAAAGAGAAAATAAAGAGATGTTCATCATAGCGTTATTTATAACATTAAAAGGGCCGGAACCAGTCTCTACGTGCTATCACAGAGTGAAGTAAAGCAGGCTGCAAATATTAACACGACGCTATAGAATGTGTTATGTAGAAATGGGGAGATGATTTATACATTGTTAAACTGAAAAATCCTATTAAGGGATAGCCGATTCAGTACAAGTCCATGTATGTATTAGGGCCAGTCACACAGTTAAGATCAGAGAGAGCCTGATTGCCTGTGTTTAAACTGATTTCTGCCACTTGCTGCCCTCTTGCACTTGGGCAAAACACCTCATCGGGCAGCGATGATGGTTCATAGCCCTTCTCTTGTCCTGCCGGGTCTTCACAGCGAGACTCTACCTCATAGGCAACCACCCCAAACCCCAGTTCCCAATACCATCGCTTTGGGGGTTAGGATTTCAATGTATGGATTTGCTGGGGGGAACACAAGCATTCAGTGTGCAACAGCCCCCTTCCCATGAAAGCATGTGTGTACAACAAACCCACACCCAGTGGTGTTCCTTATATTTTTGTGTGTACGTCCATGTACACCTGCATTGCCAGTAATTTGTGATTCACTTGATGCCAGGGATCTTCTGTTACTTAGTGCTGCTTTCTCTGCCCTCTGAGCACAGTCTCCTACAGTAATACATGTTCAGCATATGTCCGCTATCTTGGGGCAGGAATCCGCTAGCTGACAGGGATAGCTAATTTGATAAACTAAGTGCTGTTAATGAGTGAAAAGAGCTTACGGTGTCATTTTTCCCAGTTAACATTTTTGCATATATATCGGAGTCTTCTGTCAGTAGAAAAATCTCAGGGGATTTGAATGATGGGAATCTGGGGTGTTGAGATAGATCACACGGTATTCGAGACAGGCACCTTCGGTCGCCCTTACATCATATCAAGTCAGAAATGTTTGTCATAAAACGTGGTCTTCATATGCAAATGCGACATAATGAAAACTGCTGTTTGCTAAGCATTTCCTGTGGACCAGGCACTGTGCTAAGTAAGCATTTCATACGTCCTAGCTCCCTTCAACTAACCCTTGCCATACTGCCCCCAAAGCAGTATCATTATCCCCTTAAAATTTTTTTTAATGTTTATTCATTTTTTGAGAGAGGAAGAGAGAGACAGAGTGTGAGTGGGAAAGGGGCAGAGAGAGAGGGAGACACAAAATCCAAAGCAGGATCCAGACTCTGAGCTGTCAGCACAGAGCCCGATGTGGGGCTCGAACTCATGAACCACGAGATCATGACACCTGAGCCGAAGTTGGACACCTAACCGACTGAGCCACCCAGGCTCCCCTCATTATCCCCCCCCCTTTTTTTTTTTATACTGATGAGGGAATGACCGCAGAGGAAATAGGTAATTCCACCAAGGTCACAGTCAGCTAACAAGGGACCCAGTTGGTATTTGAATCCAGACTGTCTAATTCAACATCCTCTTACGTGGTCCCTGTCCTTACGGCTTCCCACAGATGGTAGGGTCTCTGCTGTGTTCTCTGGTCAGGCAGCTGAACGGCAGTACCGCACAGTTTGGGGAGGGAGGATCATGCGAGAATGTGATAAAGGCTGACACAGAGCTGGCTGCCGGCAAGGAGAGTGTTAATACCTAACCAATGGGGGGCTTCCTGGCAAAAAGCCAGTGGAAAGAGGAACGAGAGCCAGCTGGGGGCCCCAGGGGAACATCACCAACACGGAGCACAGGCAGGATGGGACAGACTTAGAATATTTGTGCTGATGGAAGAAATGGAAGGGATTTCTTTTTTCTTTTCTGGGCGGGTTGGGAGTAAATGCAAGGACCCTACAACCCTCTCTCTCTGTAGCCTGGCCTCATATTTAGATGGTAGGGGTCATTTAAAGGTTTGGGTTTTGTTTTTTTTTTTCTATCTTAATTTGATTTTCAGGTTTCTAAAAGGCTTTTCACAATAGAAGAGTAGGGCATTTCTTCTCCAGTTCTTGAAAGTAAGTAATTGAAGGCATTAGGCAGTGTTTGTCCTTGGCATTCAAAGACTTCTGTGAGGGGGTGAGTCTGGAAGTAAAGAATTTGTCTTTAACACTGAATATTTAAATGCTGTTTAGTTTTCCAAAGTGATGGATTTGTTTTAGTGACGGAGTATTACACCACAGTTCTCTGTTTGGCTTGCTGTTACTGTTGCCTTCATAAATTATTTTATGATTTTGAGTGATTTGAAAATAATGTTGAAATACCAACTAGCGACACAGGGAAGGAGTGACGGTTTGGGGCATATGTTGACAAATGTGTGCCCAAGGCAACGCCATTCTTGAAAGGAAGTTACACTTTAATTAAAAGCCTTGCCTTTTCTAGCTCAACATTTGATTGTTTGTCTTTAATGACAGTTTAGATAAAGGGGTTTGTTAATTATATATCTGTCTCCCAATGTGGTCCTTTTCCATTTGCTTTTGTTATCATGGCTTTTTGTAATTTCACTTAACTAAGGAGAATATATCAAATATTCCAAGTTATAGCAGTAAATCTTTAATAATTACTGAAGGCGCATTACCAATTAATGTAACTCTCTGACCTCAAAGTTGGAGTGTTTTGAGGGTATGTGGATTGTTTAGCCCCCTTAGTGCTATTCATTTGGACTTCAGAGAAGTAGAAAAAGTAATATTTTAGTTCAAATGAGGTTCAGTTTTAGTGGAGTACTAAATGTTTGACAAATAAAACATAAAATAGCATAATGTCATATATAATAAACATGGGCATTTTCTTTTAAAAATGCATAGGACTTAAGAAATGAATATATGTGTTACATAAAACACAAGAGAATATTTAAATTAACATATAGGAAAATACCAAAAATGAAAATACAGAAAATATCTTAATACAAATCATCTGTAATGTCATGTCCCAACTAAACTACTATTAAATAATTTAGTGTAAGTTTTTAATACATATTTTTGTGTGGACACACATAGATTTATATGTAGTCATATATCTTAATGGAGATCATAATAAATATGCATTCATATAAATATATTTACATATTCAGTTTTAGTTTATGCTGGTACTTTTCTGGTTTTTTTCTAATTTTCTAGCCTTTTAAGGTACCATGAGTAATTCTATCAGTGACAATTCTCTGGTGGCAAGCAACAGAAACCTACTTTGACTAATGTAAGTCAGAATGGAATTTGTTCGAAGGGTTGTTGAAGGCTCAGAGGGCTGAGGAACTAGATTTAGAAAGGATAGGATCTTACAACACCAGAAGGTGTTGATTGCAGAAACTGCTGGACAGTTGTCATTCAGCTGTCTCTTCTGTAGCAAATGAACTCCGGTGAACTAGAGTCTTTTTTGTCACTGATGAGAAAAATTCCAGGGAGAGTGTGCTCCACTGGCCAGATTTATTTATTTTTTATTATTATTATTTTTTACTTTTAAAAAATGTTTATTTATTTATTTTGAGAGAGAGAGAGAATTCCAAGCAAGCTCTGCACTGTCAGCACTGAGCCCAGCATGGGCTCAAACTCACAAATGATGAGATCATGACCTGAATCAAGAGTCAGATGCTTAAGGATTCTCTCTCTCCCTCTCTCTCTGCCCCCACCCTCTGCTCATTCTCTCTCCCTCCCTCTCTCGCAAAATAAATAAATAAATAAAAAGAATGCCCCCCCCCCCCCGGCTAGATTTAGGTGATGAGTCTTTCCTTTAGCCAGAAGAGGGAAGGTTTAGGAGACATTGATCAATAGTCCAGAGAGTTAGAATTAAAAAAAAAATGATAGTCTCCTTTAAAGGAATCCAAGAATTGTTTCTGAAATAAGATGGAATGCATATGATGGCCAAACATAACAAACATTTACCGCCATGATTTTGTAGCTAATTTTGAGGGGGAGCATTTTGATACCTTCAGTGAGATTTTGAATTTCTTTAGGGTGGAGATTCTCAACCGGAAGTGCTTTAATGCCCTGGGGAACATCTGGCAATGTGTGAGGGTATTTTTGGTTGTCCAGCTGGGGAGATTGCTACCGGCATCCAGGGAGTCGGGACCAGGCCCTCTGCTGAGCATCCTACCATGCTGTTCACCACTGCAGAGAATTATCTGGTCTCAAATAGCACCAGTTTGGACACCAAGAAACCTTGGTCTAAATCAGAATTTGTGTGTCTTATTCCTCTTCAATCCCTGTATGTCCAACAAGAGAGTTAGACATAGGCAGCCTGGGCCCATCGACCCGTTTCTGCCGCTGTGCCGTTCCCATCTTCACTTCCACGGAAGAGAAACGCTGTGACCTATCATTGTGTATATAATCCAGCATTCTTTTTATTTACTTATTTATTTTGCGAGAGAGGGAGAGAGAGAGAATGAGCAGAGGGTGGGGGCAGAGAGAGAGGGAGAGAGAGAATCCTAAGCTTGCTCCACACTGTCAGCAGGGAGCCTGATGCAGGGCTTCAACCCATGAACCACGAGACCATGACCTGAGCTGAAACCAAGAGTTGGCTGTTCAACCGGCTGATGCCCCATAATCCGGAATTCTTAACCGAAGAGGAAATTGCACTCATCAGGAAAGGGAGAGACCAACATTGACCAATGCAATCCAAAGTTTTTCTGAATGTAATGGTACAAGCTAGCTCCTGAATGGTCAGAGAAGTTCGGAGTGGAGAGTAAAGGGGTAGGGGAGGAATACAATTCCTCTTGTGTAGGATCGACTGGACTAGAGACATCGCAGAGGGCAGGGCTATGGAATGGATCAGGGTGGGTGGCCAAGGAAATGCACTGGGGGAGCATTGAGCGGAAGCTCTGTCTAAGTGAGGCAGAGGATGAACTTCTAGTGCCATCAGGAGACAGACGGTGGCTAAGTGAGTACAACTGTGTGGGGTTTGACAATGAGTGGTGACAGCTCGGGGACAACATGCCCTGTCTGCACCTGAATCAACTCTCAGCAGCTGTTTCATTGTAGGAATATGAGCTCAGTGTTTCTGATCTTTTGAATTTTCAAGGGAAGCTGGAAATCTGGATCTCATTTCCTGTCAATCTGGAATTCGTAAAAGTGGGCCTGGAGGCCAGTCATTCTCAAATATGAGCCCACTTCAGGGTCACCTGTAGAGCTTCTTAAAGCACAGAATTGCAGGTCACATCCTCAGAGTTCTGAGTCAGTAGGTCTGGGATGGGGCCTGAGAACTTTTATTTCCAAGGTGATGTTGATGCCACCAGTTTGGGGACAGCATCTGAGAGTCACTGAGTTAGATCAAAACAAAACAAACCCCCAAATAAGCAAAGATTGCTACTGAAATAATACAGAAATTCCCTTGGAAGTCAGAAGTAGCTATTTTTTTATAAAATTTTAGAATTTTATTTATTTTGAGAGAGAGGGGCAGAGAATGAGGGAAAAGGAAAATCCCAAGGAGGCTCTGTCACAGGGCTTGATCCCACGAACCACGAGATCATGACCTGATTCATGACTTCATCAAGAATGGGATACTTAACTGGCTGAGCCACCCAGGTGCCTCAGAAGTAGCTATTTTTAATTGTAAATTTAAGTCATGCTTTTAATCTCCCTCCACCCCCAAGACACATAAGGTCATCGGGTTCAGATGAAGACAAACAGACCCAAGGAGATTGTTTGAGTTGTCCAAGACGCCAGAGGTATTCTGGGACCAAACTCAGAGTCGGTTCCCTCTTTTTACTACATCAGGCTGCCTCTGCTGAATGGGCAACAGGGGCCATTCGAGGCTGTTTCGCAGAAAGCATCCTAGGAGGAGAGTGGTGTGAGAACCCAGCAGACGTTTCCAGAGCGGACGCAGCAGTGTTGGTGCTTTCTGCTGTCGCTAAGCTTTCCACGGAAATGGGATTGGTACCCTGCCTGTCAGATACAGTGTTCCCCTTATAGGCAAAAATGGCATCCTTGGGCTCCCGAGGACACGCTCAGCTCCCTTCTCATAAACACCGAGAAGACAGCAGAGGTTGAATGTCCTGCTTTTGAACGGGGGTTGTGGCTGAGAACAGGGGACCTTAGAGAGCTTGATTCCAAAGTAGAAATTCACCTTTTGCCAAGGTGAGTATTGAAGGATAAAACCAAACGAGGATTTGTCTTTGAGAGGCACCCTTTAATAAGGCAGGCCATCTGGTTCCCTGATTTAAAAGATCTCTCCTCAGGGCTCTTGGGAGAGCGTGTCTCTCACTTGCTTTGCTTTGGCTTCCCATGGTTTGGGAGCTGCCCAGCAGAGAATTATCCACCACCACCTTCCTCCCTCCCTCACACACTTGACAGCACTTGTCTGCGCTGAATTAATACTGAGCAGAATCCTTATTGTAACAAGGCCAGCAGCAAATTCATGGTTGCCTGCCTCCGTGTACTGCTGCCCGAAAAGTCATTGTCCACCTGATGACAAATCCTCCCCCCCCTTCCCTCTTCCCTTGATTCCCCTCCTCCTTCCTTCTTTTCTATAGACAGTCAGCGAACTTTCCTGAGCAATGGGTGCTGGGGCGGGGCGGAGGGGAAAGAGGGACGGGAAAGGCAGACTCCCTAGCCTCAAAGAGCTCTCGGTCTGTTAAAGAACTTTAAACTTGATCCTGGATGCTTAAAATGCAAGGCAGAAGGGCTAGTCTTAAGCTGAATCTAGTATCTTTTCAGTCATATGACCTTCATATTTTTTAGAGTTTGTTTTATTTTTGTTGTTGCTGCTGTTATTTCAACCTATAAGCCATTGAGCTCTAGTCTGTGGAGTGCTTGAGATGCTGAAGTGAACAGGACCAGGAAGGTCTCCTGTTGGGACTGGGTGAGCAAACAAGCAAGTCAATGAGCAAATGAGCAAGGCTTGCAGAGCCGGGGAAGTGGGGTAGGAGAAGAGATTCCTACAGGGAGGGGGGCTGGGCGCCTTGGGTATGGTGAGCCATGGTGAGTGTGGGAAGCTTCTCCGAGGGACTGATAGGTGGGCTGGGACCTGAAGGCTGGGCACGTCGGGACCTTGCCGTCCAGGCACCGGAAATAGCAAGTGCACAAATCCCCAGGGCGGACATGCTGGCAAGTTGAAGGGACTAAGAGAAATCCCGCATGGCTGGAGTGTCATGAACCTCGGGGTAATAGTGGAGGCTGAAAGGGGAGATTGACAAAAGTGGAGACCAGATCGGTGGGTCATACATACCTGGGAAAAGCCTTGGATTTTACTCTTAGTGTGAAGAGAAAGAGCCATTGGGGAATTTTGAGCTGCAGAGGTGACTCTAGCCGGCTACATTAGTAAGGTTCGGGTGTCCTGGGAACTTCTACATATCATTTTGGCCAACATAACCTACATACGTGTTCAATTATACCAGTTGAATTGGCTGTGTCCTTTTCTATAAATAGAGTATCACCACTGACTCCCTCTTGAGGTCAAACCTACCCTGATTTCATTCTTCCTAAGAAAGGCTATGGAATGTCTGTCTCAGAAAACAAATTTTTTAAGAAAGTAGATTTGGGCCATTGTTGGTTGTTTTTTTTTTTTTTTTTAAAGGCTGGCCTTTAGACTATGTAACTTTTCTAGGAATCAGATGCTCATGATAATATTCCAGTGAAAAAAGAAAAATGAGAATTGCTATGATTGATCCATCTTCTTCATGCCTTCCTTCGCCCCCAGTTCTCCTGGCTTCTATAAGTAGGTCCTGTGCTTTTCCTGCAATATCGTTAGAACACAGTCCTAAAAATTCCCCTTTCCTGGCTCCGTCATTTAATTGTTTGATATTGGGTGTCTGTGGTTGTACTATCCCTTCTCCCTTATTTCACTGCTTGGTTTGAATTACTTGGCTTTGCTGATAAGGAAAGGATTGGAGCATGAAGACAAGGTCTAGGGAAAAACAAGTTATGTCTTGTCTTGTCATATTCCCATAGCAAGCAGGAAAACAAACTAGTCAGAACCTTCTCAGTAAATGTTCAAGGTGCTTCCCCTTTGTGGCCAACTGCTCTTTATTGGTTTCCTTTATTTTTGCACCACTAGCAAAAAGAGAGAGAGAGAGTGCTTGTTGATTTCATCTTATAGGCCAGTGTTTGCAAGGCATATCTTCATGACCTTGAGAGATGGTTTGCACACGCCTACCCAGTGAGGCAGGAGTCTGGTCTATTTCCCAACGTGCCCTGAGGGGTTTTTGCTGTCTAAATTCCAAATCTTGCCCAACTGTGAGCTCCAACTTGAATCCTTCTGCGGAATGATTGCTGAATGAAGATGATATGTGCACCAATTCCTCTCTAAATGCAAGCAAAATACAGGCTACAGAATTATGAAGGAAGCGTTGATTAAGAAGTGACGGGAGAGATCTGTGATAATGAAGCAAGGAACCACAGTTGTTTGGAGTCAGGCCAGGTTCTTGCAATTAATTTTGCTCAGAAGTCAGCAGGATGCCCTGCTGTGGCTTGCAGACTGAGTGGGCATTTTGCTTCCCAGATTGGCTGGGACTTGGTTTGGTGTTTGAATTTAGGAATTTCCCCCCACCTGCTTTGCTCAACCTTTCTAAAGCAATGGGAGTCTCGTATGGCAAGAGTGCAGGCAGGGTCACTTTTCTTCCTGTCTGTGGGGTGAAATCAGAAGGAGAGAATGTATCAATAGAACGGTGGCCTCGTGTGGAGACCTCCTATGTCATCGTGACTCAAGGGGCAAAGCGCGAACGTGTGCCGCTCCCCAAATACTCCCATGTTAGAATGTGAAGGGCGTAGTTTTCAAATGTACGGCAAGGCTCACGGTGCGCATTAAACACATCAGTATGCATGTGACCTACCAGCTCAGGGCTGGCCTGGGCTGAGCATGGAATTCACTTCCACAACTGTCTAGATGAACTATTTGGCCATCATTACAAACAAAAATAATAAGAGGAGTTTGTGCTACAATCGCTGGGTGAGTTTGCTGGGGAACAGAGTATCAGTGTATCTCTCTACAGCTTACCTTGACAAAGGGGGGGGGGAAGATACCTTTAAAGCAAAGGAGACTCCAAGAAATCACCCCCACCATGAGAACCAAGTTAATATCGTCAGTAGAATGTCTTGAGACAGACATACCATTACTTACGTAACATGCATGAGTGGCTTGAATCTAATCATGAGATAATTAGACCGGAATAGAGGGGTCCTGTGCCACTCAGAACTGTCAGCACCCTGAAAGTCTGTTCCAAATTGAGAACCCTAAAAGATACAAGACAACTTAATGCAGTGCATGACCCTGGCTTAGATCCTGGGTCAGGAAAAAAAAATGATCAAAGTATGTTGTTGGTACAAATGAGGCTGTTTGAATACAGAATATCTATTAGATATTAGATAATACATCAAAATTTCCTTAGTTCAGTTACTGAATGGGGGTATGTCAAATGATATCCATCTTCTCAGGAGACATATTTGGGATGAACAAACTAATTTGGGATGTTCAGCAAACTAATAATAGTATGTGTGACTCACATGTGTGTGTTACACGTGTATGTGCACACATAGAGAAAATGGCACAACAAGTTGTGATTTAGGTGAGCCACATCTGGAATTCATTTAGAAGATGGAGTGTTAGTTCTGCAGTTTTTCTGTGGGTTGGTGTTTTTTCAAAATGAAAGGTTAAAAATGAATAAAGGGGGCGCCTGGGTGGCTCAGTCGGTTAAGCGTCCGGCTTTGGCTCAGGTCATGATCTCACGGTTCATGGGTTTGAGCCCCGCGTGGGGCTCTGTGCTGACCGCTCAGAGCCTGGAGCCTGTCTTCGGATTCTGTGTCTGCCTCTCTCTCTGCCCCTCCCCTGCTCATGCTCTGCCTCTCTCTCTGCCCCTCCCCTGCTTTCACTATCTCTCTGTTTCTCAAAAATAAATAAAAAACATTAAACAATTAAAAAAAAAGAAGCAAAGAAAGAAGGGAATGGGGAAGAAGAGGGCAAGGGGATTTGGAGACATCCAAGGCCCATCCGGTGACTCCTGCGGACAGGGTGCGGCCCCACCAGCTCTTCCCAGGGACCGTATCCTGGGCTGTTATGTTCTCATCACCCGCAGTTGCCTTCAAATCTATTGAGACAAAACAGTTGGAGGAAGGAAGGGCACACTCATCCTCTTACTTTTGCATTTGGAAGGTTTGTGTGCGCAGCAAGTTCACTCTTTATCTGGGCAGCTCCTCATTCAGCAGACTCTGTCAGTGGTCTTGCAGGGCCTTCCACAGAATTTGGATTTCCTTGAAATAGCCCGTTGGACGCCCTTTTCCTAAGGTATCGCTCTGTTCAGTGTTGCCGGGTCTAACTGACCAACCAACCAATGCAGGCTTCTTTTTCTTTTCATGATGGCCAAAGCTCATCTATCCAGCATCCTACACTAGTCTTTGATGTGTGAGAAGAAGATTTTTCTTGCTCCCACCCTTCCAAAAAGAAAAAAAAAAAAGATTCAGGAAATAATGAAGAAGCACAAAATTCCTGTCTTTAAAAATCTTAAAATTACCTTTCGTGATTTGGTGATGGTTTTACTGGAGAGTTGGGTTGAAGACCAGAGAGGAAATAGTTGTGGAAGAGATTATCTATGAGCATTTTCTTGACTATGGAGTTTGGAAAGTCTGAGAAGGAAGGAAAAGAAGTTAACTAGTTAAATGCTACTAAATGTAGTTCTTCTTTAGCCCATTATATTTTTTATCTTTGTTTATGTTGTTTTGCAGATTTCCATTCCATAAGGCTGTTTACAAAGTGTTTCAGCACCATCGTTCTGCTCAAAGGAACTACTCTAATATCGCTACTTAATGGCCTCTCATTTGTAAATGAGTGTCTAGTAACCACTAGACTCTTCCTTACAACTGGCCTTCTAGTAACTGGAATTTGATTCTTTAGAAACAGAGGGTAGAGTTTAACTCTGGAGTGAGGCACGTTTTTTCAGAGTGAAATAACATAAACTCCCATGAGGCAGCTCAGGGGCCTTCTCAAAGCGTGGTCCTTGAACCCATCCTAGTGGCTCTAACAAGTTCCTGCTTATTCACAAGTGAGGGATAGAAACTCAGAGTGTTTAGAAACTTCTATAATGATTTGTTAAATGTATTTTTTTATTAAAACATTGGAGCCTTGTATTTTGCTTTTTTCCAAGTTTTTATTTAGGGGTGCCTGGATGGCTCAGTTGGTTTAAGTGTCTGACTTTTGGTTTCAGCTCAGGTCATGATCTCACAGTTTCATGAGTTCAAGCCCCACATTAGGCTCTGTGCTGACAACTCAAAGTGTCTCCCTCTCTCTCTGCCCCTCCCCTGCTCATGCTATCACCCCATCTCAAAAATAAATAAAAACATTTAAAAATTAAAAAGAAAGAATAAATCCATTAACAGGACTGTTATCAAATACTTATTTCTGGTAGGCCTGCAGCCATCCCCCCTCCACTGCCTTGTACAGCCTCCCAGGTTGTACACTGCCCAACTCCAAAGGGCACTGTTCACACAGAGGATACACAGTCAAGGTGATGGTGATATGGATCTCAGTCCTCATTCTCTGTTAATCAGTTAATAATTCCAACCTTTAAGTAAAAGGAAAAACATGTGGTGGGATCAGAAACAGAGACTTCAATGTTTTTTAGACTCATTCTCCTTATCAGTATGAAAGGATAAAATGAAATTATGAATGCAGAAGTAAGTAGTTTAAATACTTTCATATTATCTCAAATATTAGGTGTCATCATTATACTCAATTAAGAAGGACATTTATCCAATGGAGGTGGCTTAATACATTCCGGAATCTGATTTTAAGTCACGTTGCAAACAGAAGGCACTTACCCAATGATCTGGATGGTAAAATGTTAGGAGAATGAGCAAATGGTTCCTTGATCTGCATTCCTCTTTCATTATTCTCCCTCGGATTTCTAGGCTAATCCATTAGAGCTATCAAAGACAAAAATTCATCGGGACAAAACTAGATGGGAAAGGGGTGAAATGATAACATGCCAAGGGAAGTCAGTGTCTGCTTATTTAGTGGATAACAGGGAGTATCATTAATCTCCTGGGCATGACCATGAAATGGGATAAATAACCAAATGACAGTTTCATGAAGTTAAGCCTGAATCCTATTCGTTCTGTATCTTCTCGACATGCACTAGATGTTTTGCAGTCAAATTACTGTTTTAGTCCACTTCAGGGGTGATGATTAGCATGTTTATTGGCTAATGATGAGCTATCAAATTATCGACCACTGGTCAGAAACATGTTACTTGCCAGGTCCGCGGTGAATAGCCCACAGCCAAACAGATGGCTCTTGGCTCTGTAATGCCAAAGGCTTGTTGGAAGACTCTGACTTTACCCCTAACCCAGAGCAGCTGGAAGTAAGGATTTAGGGAGGAAAAATAACCTTAGAACAGAAAAATCAATTTACATAAACAAGATGGACTTCTTTTTTGGGAGGATAGGGGAAAAGCAAAATCACTGGAAGAGGAGAGAGAGAGAGAGAGGGGGGAAGAGAGAGAGGAAGGCAGAGAGAGGTAGAGAGTACTCAGTTTCATATTGGAGCTTTTCTTTAAGATGACTGAAATGATGATAAAGGGATCTGGGCTCTGTGAAACCATGTTAAGTGGACAGGCTGAAGGAAGGATGCTTAGCCAAGACTTTGAGGAGGCACGGCAAGCATCCCAATGTCTTGGAATGCAGAGAAGGCGGTCAGCCGGATTCTATATGGTGTCAGAAAGACACTCCAGGACCACTGGGTAAAAATTGCACAAGGGGAGGAATCCCGCCCCCCTTCTTTCTCTTTCTGTCAGAATTATCTGAAATGAAATTAGATCGCCTTGCAGAAGTAAGGGGATGCCTGCAGATGGAGAGGTATTTAAGCCAAGAGTAGATGGCCCGTAATGAACACATTAATACCGCCCTCCTGAAATGTTGTGATTCTGCTACATCAGACGCTGCTAATAGATGCTCTTGTCCTTGTGAAATAGTTTATTGTTGATGAGTCTCTGATATTTTCTCAGCTTTATTTCAAAACCTTAGACCAACCTCAGAGTCAGCCTTTTCCCCATCAGGCTTTATAATTTATGTAAGCTGTTATAATTAAAAAACTGTACCACAGTTTGTATTGTATTACAATTTAAAAACTTATGGGACTCCTGGGTGGCTCAGTTGGTTAAGTGTCCGGCTTCGGCTCAGGCCACGACCTCATGGTTCGTGGGTTCCAGCCCTGCGTCGGGCTCTGTGCTGACAGCTCAGAGCCTGGTACCTGCTTCGGATTCTATCTCCCTCTCTCTCTGACCCTCCTTTGCTCGTGCTGTCTCTCTCTGTCTCTCAAAAATAAATAAAAAACAAAACTATGAAAACTTAAAAAGCTTGTCCTATTGCCTATACGCAAAACAGCTTGTGCTAATTTTTCAGTTATCATGAAACACAGACTGTTAACTTCTAGTGCCAGACGAGAGCAACACGTAGGCCTTCTGTGAATCTGCTACATAGTTATTTGATGCTGCAACATGTAAGTATGTTTGGGGTGTCCAAATAGACCTCTGGGCAGAGAGCGTTCTTTACATGAACCTATTTACTGAGAACTGAATGTTTCAACAGGCGTGGCCCAGGAGGTAAAATGTTAAGATGAAGTTACCTAGATAATTTGATAATTCATCAAGTTAATGCACTGTGCGTCCAACTTCAAATATATCTAATAATAGTATAGCAGTAGGGCACAGTTACATAAATATCTACAGATCAATATGTGAGAAAAATCACAGCTTAATGCAGAAAGTTTATCTTTTTTAAAAAAGCTTTTTGTATTCCTAATTTGTTTGTTTTCTCTGTGCTCTGGAGTCTGAGGGACCCCTTGGCTCCTCTCTTATTTTTTGACGAAAAGTATTGTTCGGCCACTGGTTATAACTTTCAAACTGAAAACAGGTCACCCTGTAATTTAAAGGAAACAAACAAAAAAGTTAGTACAATACAGTACCGGAGGAAAATGTCTCAGACCTTAATGGCTATCCATTGATGGGCCTGGTAGCTGTTTTCTGAAGTGGTACCCAGGGTCTGAGCTAGGCCTGCTGGGATCGTTCTAGAACTCTAATAAAAAGATCAGGAGGATGGGGGGTCAGGGGGGAAACAGTGCAGGCAGGTCTTGGGTTTTAAAATTTTGGTACCTTTTCCCTTTTAAGTAGAAAATACTAAAGCACTACCAGATCCCCCCACAGTCCAGATAGAGAGAGGTAAGCCAGTCCTCTTAAGATGCATTTTCAGCTTATGACATTTCCTAAAATATCCAAATTCTCAATAGTTAAACTCTGGATGTTTGTGAGCTCTACTGGTTTGATCTGACTTGTGGATTTACTCAGAAAGGAGCAGGCTCTCCTTCAGGCTCAGAATGACTTTCAGACGTGAGAACCCATGTCTGCCGCCCACCCGGGGGGCAGAGTTGAGCATGCAGCCGGTCGTTTCTTTACGTTTTTCTTTTTTCCTTTATTTGGGGGAAATATTATAGGCTTATTTTCTCAGTAATTTTAAAAGTTCAGTGAATAGGTAGCCCAGTCGGGAAAGCATCTGACTTTGGCTCAGGTCATGACCTTGCAGTTTGTGAGTTTGAGCCCCGCATCGGGCTCTGTGCTGACAGTGCGGATCTCGCTTCAGATCCTCTGTCTGCCTTTCTCTCTGTCCCTCCCTGGCTCTCCCTCTCTCTCCCTCTCTCACAAATAGCAAATAAACATTAAAAAAAACTTTAAAAAAAGGCCAGCAAGTAATATAACAGCTGTATTCTGTGTATAACGGTTGTGTATTGTGACATAACGCTATGCAGTTGTTGTGTGATATTTATCAATGTTGAGATATATTGATTCATGCTGTTCATTTTAATAGCTTCCTAAGGTTCCTTATGTGAGTATACCATTATGTATCGTAACCACTGCAGATGGGCATGGAGGTTGCTTCTGGTTTTTGACTATTATAAGACATAATTCTCCAAGAAGACTTCCTACCTAGAATATATATTTAAGAAAGGAATTGTGGTGTCCACACCTAGGTGCATGTGAATCATCTTCTAAATGTCCTGAGGTTAGCTGATTGGCAGCAACATGCTTACAAGTACCTAGGGTTCATGAGATAGGAAGGAAAGACCCCGGAAGACCCTAAACGCCTGCGTATGTTATACAAAACTTCTGAGAATTTAAACGCTTGATAAATAAGAGTCCTATTAATCAATAAGACTCATGGTGATGGAATGACCATAAACATGTAAGCTATTTAGGGGAAGATATACTGTTAGTAGAATGAGATTTGAAAAGCATTTAACACTGGATCATTTTCTTTACAAAAACATCCCATCTCCCTCTCTGTCTCCTTGGAACATTAAACACAAATGAGTCCAAGTGAAATAGTAAGTCTTTTGATGATTTATAGTTAATAGTAAATTCAGAGAAAAACACACCAATTTGAGACATTATTGTTATTAAGGGACAGTCAGTGCTTTTATCTTTTATAATCAGCATGTACGCTCATATTCTCCTTCTTGCCTATTCACAGTCATGGTCATTTAGAGGCAATATACATAACTGGGTTTTTTTTTTCATCACCATGGCTTCTTCTGTTCAGAAAGATTCCGTAATTTAATATTTTCCCCAGCAGACAATTTTACTTTTGGAGAAAAGATACAAGATGATGCTCATGCAAATGGGAAACAAGTCTGGGATGCTGTGTTCTCTAGATCTGGCCCCCAGAGGAGTTGCCTTTTTAGAATTTCATCCTGTGCCATTTAACGCGCACGTGCGTATTCTGAGGCTGTTTTGTCGCGGGCTCCTCTGTCCACCACTCCTCTCATCAGATTGGAGATCATTTCTTATCTTTTCCCATCCTGTTCCCACAAAAATGCACTATTTGTACCAAGTCCACAAAACCTTATTTACAAACTATGATAGGACAGAAAAGACCTAAACCCGAACATACAGTTGGTGGTATTCTCTGACAAATTGAACCGTTTAAGGAAGACAGAAACCTTATCAGATCCCCACTCCAGGTTCATGAGCTGAAGTCTTCCCGTGGTGCATTCAGACTTCTCTGTTGTGATTCCCGCACAGTGGCTAAGAATGGAAAACAACAATCCCAACACCCAAGAGCAAACATACTCCCTTTTCTAAACACCCAAAGCAAAGTGGGGAGTTTTAAAATGATCTGGATGGACGCTCCCAGGACAGGCACCATGAGTAACACATGTAAGAGATAATGGCGACCCATCGAGTTTAAATAATTCGCAACAATACCCAATTAGAAGAGCAAACATGTTTATTTGGGAAGAATATGACCTGAGTTTTGGAATGGCTTGAGGAATTAATTGTTTGAAGTTTCAACATTAAAATACAAATGGAGTGAACAAGGAGGGGCAGAAAATGTCCTAACTTTATCCCCAGAGAAGTTGTTCCCAGTTTGTCCCCAAAGAATCTCTTGTTTCATGTTCTCATATGACAGTCTACCTTTCATTAAAAGCACTTTGAAGTTGAAATATTTAAATGTGTTTATACAGATCCTCAAGAGCAGGGACTCAGGGACATCCCAGAGTCTTATGCTATGCTTGATACATGGAAGATACATAAATATTTGTGAATCAATGAAAATGCCGACTGAATATGGTATTTTGTGGTGGTTGGGAGGGGAACCTTAATGTTAAACGACAGGGGAATTGTTTACAATATATTTTGGTACATCTCTCATAATGAGATGGCGTGAAACCCCCAAATTAAGGTTTTCAAAGAATTTCTAAGAACATTGGCAAATGGACTTGGTACTTAGTAAAGAAAGGCAGGACAAACGTCTGAACAGCTTCAAATAATGATTCTAAGGAATTTGCACAATTATTTTCCTTTTATCATTTTCCTTTTCTGTTGCTTCAGTTAATTGCTTTAGAGTAATTTTGGTACTCTCCACACTCCTCAGATAGGAAGCTAATCCCATGGATAAGTAAAAGTGGGGCTTAAAATCTCTTTGTGGAACTGTCTGGCACCTGTATCAGGCTTGACTCTGAGTGTTATTTGACTTCCAGTGTGTCTTATAGATAAATAATTCCCTTAGGATTCTTCTGTGCACTTAATTTCCATTTAAGACATCTTGGGAGATGTAAAAAGTACGGTTTACAAAAGAGGGTTCTGTTCGCTGGGGAAAAAAACCAAAATAAACAATACATACGTTACTGACCGGCAAATGCAAGTATCTGTAGACTGTATAACTGGAGGTAAACATAGGGATAACTTGTGTTTTTATACAGTGGACTACTGTTTTGAAGACCATGGTCCAGAGAACACTAATTCCCAGAGATCCTTATCTGCTGGTCCAAGAAGGAAGGGTTTTTTGCTCAATCAAACTTGGAAAGTTCTGTATACTGTCTCTCTCCTCATAATGAACAAATTGTATTTCCATATTCCAGGTTCAAAGAAATCTGCCTGCCAATGCAAAACTCACATGTAACACTTAACATCATTCACAATTCAACTTAGTTGTGCCAGGTCATAATGTTGTTTTCTAGGTGTGTTTGTTAAAGTAATACAGAGCCATTACCATTTTCTCTCAATAACAAATTAATGACATCACTGCACCTTTGTCTTTCTGAAGCCTAAAACCCCGAGATCGTCCCAAAGCTTCTAGATTCTTGACTATCACTATTACATCTTATTTTTGTGTCTAAAATCTAGTTGTTTAATTTTTGTGAGCATGTTGGCATAGGCCTTTAGTGGAGTATGCCAAAGGATTATTGAGATAGCACTGACTCATATCTGCAGGGCTTAGTCATTTGCTAAGAAACTTATTTCCCTGTGCAGAGTATCACAGATTATATGATTCAAGTTAATGAATAAATTATAAACTGCCATGGATGGCGGACATATGGAAGGTATTTGGGGCCAGTACTGAAGAGGTGCGTTAATGCTGTGAATTCCGTAGTTTCTGTAAATAAGATGGGTTTAAGGAATATATGGCTTAATTTTTCTAAATTGTTTTAACAACCTGAAACCATCTTGTACAGGTATCACACTTGTGTTAACACTGCATATTTTAATACGTATTCGGAAAAAAATACCACCAGCACACCAAGCTTGTGATTTTCCAGATGCTATTGTTTAGAATGAGACCAAAGTAGGTCTAAGATTTAGAAAATTAGTTGATTTAATAAGTATTAATGGTATGAATGATACATGGCAAAAATCTCTAAGGGGCTGTGTAAATGACAAATTCGGGAAACTCTGAGCATCCTGTCTCAGAAGACTCATGTTAATTATCCATCTCCTACATCAAATGAAGTGGTTCCCAAATTTGACTGTGCTTTGGGATCAGTTGGGAAGCTTTTACAAATACCGGTGCAGTCTCCAATCTAAACCAATTAAATCTGAACCTCTGGACATGGGATATAGGTATTAGTAATTTTTGGAAGTCCCCAGGTGATTCCAGTATGCAGCCAGAATTGAGAACCATTGGGTTTAGGTATCATCCCAATATTGCTATTGCTCCTGATTCATTTCCTCCTTGAAGCTGCTTCTGGATCTTTCTCTGACCTGACTTATTTACGTCCACCCCATGCCAGTCCACCCAGCCCATACTAGTTAGCCATTTCCTTGAACCAGACCTGAAATATTAGCTGCAGGGAATTCTTGATCTTTCTAGGGACATGGCTCAAGTGCCAGCATTTATACTAGTTTTCTGTTTCAATTGCTTGATTTTATAATTGACTTTTTACTGCTCTAGCTATTTGTGTCTTATGTATGCCTGTGAAAGTTCCATGTAAATGTTGGAGATATAGCTTTTCTCCAGTGCAAATGAATTCTGCAACAAAACTGTAAAACATTTGAGAATGCCTTCTTTTTTTTTATAATGTTTATTCATTTATTTTGAGAGAGACTGAACGTGCCTGGCGGGGGAGCGGGAGGGCAGAGAGTGAGAATCCCAAGCAGGCTCCTCACTGTCAGCACAGAGCCCAACACAGGGCTCGAACCCATGACCTACAGATCACAACTTGAGGCAAAATCAAGAGCCAGACACTTAACCAACTGAGCCACACGGATGGCCCTGAGGAAGCTTTCTATGAGATTTTTCTCTACAAGTTTTCTGGAACCGAGGTGGTCAGTTTGTTTAGTAGATGTCCTTCATTTGGGGATAGGAAAACATCTCTGCTATACTGAAAGCGAGGGTATTTACCCTGTTGTTTAAAATTCCCAATTCTGTTCCCGCCTCTGTTCTCCACGTGCCTCCTTCCCACCCCAGAGTCTGCCCAGACTCCTAGCCTCAGATGTCTCTCACCTACCACAGGTGATGATCTGCTTGCATAAAAGATGATTTCTGTTTTACTTTTTATTCTATAAATAATTGCCAACTGCCCATTAATGCATGCAACATGTGGCAGTTATGTACGCAAAAATAGATTTTGAACTGATACATCCAGGCTGTGTGCTCAGATACTTTTAGTTCATGATTCTGGGACTGAGGCAGAATATCAACATTTAAAACGACAGAAAGCAAAGAGATAGGAAGTGATTTCCCTGCCTCAACACTGACCTATTTATTCTCTTACACCTGCAGCTAATCTGTTCTTTTCTGAATGCATGTAAATGTAGAAAGTGATTTGGGTCTTCTCTTTGGAGTCATCCAAAGTTTTACATGGCATTTTAGCTGTGGTTCTTTTACCATGAATCTTTGCTCGTCTACCTTCCACTCCTCTCTCTATTAACCCCTTTCTTTTGTGAGCCTCCCAGTTGACAATAGATTCTTGCATTTAGAAGGGATCTGCTATAAGAACTTCTGAAGTTGAGAACATCTCTACAGCAGGTGTTGTTGGACCTTTTCTGTAATGGGTCAGATAAAATATTTTCAGCTTTGTGAGTCTACTACTCCACTCTGCCATTGTAGCATGAAAGCAGCCATAAGTGTTATGTAAAGGAACGGGTAGGGATGTGTTTCAATAAAACTTTACTTAAAAAATACAGATGGAGGGCCAGATTTAGTTTGCTAACATTACCCTACGATATATAATTGTTCCCACAGAGTAGAGGAAAGCAAAACTGAGAAATCTTAGTGACATCGTCTAACACAATTTAATAAATAAAAGACTACAGTCACTTATAAAACTAATAATGTCAATTCTGCCCTTAAAAAGAGCTCTGTACATTGTACCTTGTATCAGTATGATATTGGTTATGAATTTAGCTGAATCTGTGATGTTTTATCCCTTCACAAGAACTCCTACATGTAGACAGACACGCAGACAATAATGAGGCTATGCTATAAGATACAGAGGCCGCATTGTAGGAGTGGGTCAAGTGATTCAGGTCCACAGATCTGTTCTTTCAAAGGGCCCTTGACCTGCAGCAAGTCATTATGCAGAGTCGAAACTGCAAAACATATAATTGTGTATGCAAAGACTTCTGTGTATCAGGCAATATACCACTGAGCTGTATCTGCCACCTTAAATCCTTCACTGTCCTGTCCTGTTCATGTGAACAGATCATGCCTACCTAACCAGATCAGCAACTCCTGTTTGCCCCAATACTTAGCAGAGGGCCAAACACGCTGTCAATAAATGAACGGCATTTTAATTCTACAGCCTTAGGTTCAGGCATTGTTTCGGATTCTAAATACATTCATCAATGAAAGCACTTTGGTTACATGAGTGAGTAATATAAGCCAGTTCTAGGTGAATTCATCTGCGGTGATAGGATCATTGATAGGGTGAAGTCCCTCATCTACATGGCACAGATGGTCATTTCTAATCTTGCCCTAATTCTTAAACAGTGTTGACAATCTTGGTGCAATTGAGGAGTTCAAATTACTTATTATTCTGTATGTAGGAATTCTTCACTAGGGCACTGGCATTTGCTATATACAGTACTCTGTGCCAAGTGTTAAAACAGCAGGAACGAAGCATGGTCTCTGCCCTGGTGTGCCAGAGTCCAGCTCCAGTCGGTCCAGGGGAGCCTGAAGGACGGACGGCATCGGCGAAAGGGAGCGAGAGAGCCTAGGCTTCTTTCTGCTCACCAGGCAGGCGTCTCTGCTCTGACCCGAGAGTGAGCTTTATTTATTGAAAAAATGTATGGGGTGCAAAACAGAAGAGGCAATTGCCTTAGACAGTAATTTCTGATAGCAAATTCTTTGGTATGTAAAAATTTCCCAGAACATAGGTTAGTGGAAGACTCATGCATAATCTTTACCAATAGAAATTGAAATAGGTGAATAGATGTTTATCATATGGGGAAGGAAGGGATCTTTAGCACTCAAATACAAGGCAAAATTTTTAGCATGGCAAAGGCAAGAGTTAGGTCTTTGTGAGCAGGGTTCAATAGCCTGTTTTCGAGGGGAAGAAAAACAGGTTTTCTCAGGAAATGTAGCATTTGCTCCTAGAATCACAAAAGAAGAAACTCCTGTAACAAGTTTTTTCACAAGGTACAATTCACACATTTTTAGCATAAGAAGGCAAGTCACTCCTGATATCAGTCAGTCAGGTGCCTGGGGGATTGGTGCTCAAGCGGAAATTGAGAGGGGGTTGAGTGGGTATAGACACTGGTCGCCGTCTGACGGTGGGAGGCCTTGCACACCTGTCTTACTTCAGAAGTGCTCCCAGCACTGGAGGAAGAGCTTTAGGCAAATGGGAATGTTGGGTACTCCAATGGCAACAGTAATGCCAGTTCTGCTGTAAGAACAATAAAGCCTATTGAGAAAGAGAGAGGAAGGGCACCTGGCCAGATCAATGAGGTCTAGGACTGCTTTCGGAGGGTGTGACATCTAAGCTGAGACCAAAGGAGGGATGCGTGAGGGTTAACTGGGTGAAGGATGGGCTGAAGGTGAAAGGCAAGGTGTTCCAAAAAGAGAAAATTGCTTTATGAAGCCTGAAGGCAAGTCACATGATCCCAGTATCTGTAGAAAAATATGCCCAATAACTGTGCTGACCCCAGGATTTGTGACTTCTGTGTGGCATGCTCTGGCCAACCAGCAGCCTGAGAACGGTGGGGAATCTGGGTGGCTGTTTGACTGATTTAACAGATGCTGGCACAGTGGAAAAAATTGGAGCAAATATGCCAGAAATAATCTTCGCAATGAAGTTAAAACTGGGAGTTGATTATGAGGGGAATTGGTGGCGTTTCCTCCTTTTGATGCCAGTGAGGACATGATCGATCGTAATGGACCTCGGAGGGTTTGCAACTACATAATTCTCACTTTGTCCACAGAGCTGACCTTAAAAACAAGAAGAAATAAGGAAACCATCAAAAGGCAGCTTATTTTTGCCTTCATTTCATTTCCAGACACACGTCACAAGTTTCCTGATCAGCCAGCATCTTCTCTATCTCGTGCTCCATCCCTGCGCTGAGTCCCCTAGGGGCCCACCTGTTACACTAATATCCCCTTATAACATTGACTTGTAAAGTGCTCTCGGTTTCTGAATTTTCATTCAGAAAGTCTGTCCCTTTTCGTTTTGGTAGCATATGCCGTGGTGAGTACAGCCCCCCCCCCACACCTATTCATTTTAGTGTATGTTTGAATTAAAAAGTAGGTGGTTCAGCTAAATGTTAGGGAGATGATATCTTAGGTGGTACATGGATATTTTGATAACTATAAATGACTGGCATTTGGGAAATATTATTTTAGTAAATGGATATGCATTTTTGGAGTCTGATCATAGTTTGAGTCTCAGATTTACTATGTAATATCTTGAGAAATTACTCCATTTTGCTGAAGCTCCATTTTTTTAAATCTATAAAATGGATTGATGTAACCAACCTACACCATCAGGTTTTGGTCCGGGAGGTACTGCTTTTGGCCCTGCAAAGAAAATACTGAGTAGAGTGTCTAGTATTTTGCATGTGTTATAAATGTTAGTTTCCTCCTTCATTGCTTCCCTTTGCTCTTAACTATATATTTTTTAAATGTCTTTTATTTATTTTTGAGAGACAGAGAAAGACAGTGCGAGCAGGGGAGGGGCAGAGAGAGAGGGAGAAACAGAATCTGAAGCAGGCTCCAGGCTCTGAGCTAGCTGTCAGCACAGAGCCCGACGCGGGGCTCGAACCCACGAAACATGAGATCGTGACCCGAGCCGATGCCGGCGCTTAACCGACTGAGCCCCCCAGGCGCCCCTCTTAACTATATTTCAATGGTGTTCTCTTCCAAGGAGATCTGGATCTAATCTTTATGATGCATGCACCATTACCCAACACACTGCTTTCCACCTGAATTTGCACAGAACCTTTTTTTTTCATTTTGGTTCACAGCTCTTCATTTTCATTTTCAAAATTATTGACCAAGAAGGCAAATTACTTTATCTTTTAGGGCTGTCTCTGGGAGTGCAGTCGGTATTCTGCCAAAGGAGATCACAACCCCGTGTTTCTGTTTTCCAATTGCCAGGATTACTGCAATGGTGTTAAGATAGTTGTATTGCGGGTTTGCTGTGAAAATAAAGTGTGCAGGGCAAAACGTATTGGCAGTGAAATGTGACTCATGGCTCCTACCCTCAGAAGTTATGAAGAAAAGCACTATGTCCTACTATAAGCCTATTTTCAACACTACTGTAAAATCCAGGCTTTGTTTGGATTTTACCATGTTTTTTCATTATTGTCTTCTCTCCTTTCCAGGAGCCAATCCAGGGCACCACACTGCTTTTAGTTGTGATGCCTCCTCTGTCCCCTCTGGCCTGTGATAATCCCTCAGTTGCTCTTTAGTTTTCATGACCATGAGCGTCTTGAGGAGGAAGTACGAGACCCATATCCTTTAAAGTGTCCTCCAATCTGGGTCTGTCTGATGGTTTTTTTTTTTTTTTTCATGATTTCACTGAGGTCATAGATTTGGGGAAGAAAAGCACAAAAATGAAATGTCCTTCATGTCACATCATGTGAGGTTACACGTGACATTCACAAGACCTCTCTGGTGATGTTGACCTTCATCACTTGGCGGAGATGGTATCTGCCAGGTTTCTCAACTGTGCATTGCTATGTTTACCTTTCAAGACTATTCTTTGGAAATAAGTAAGTCTAGCCTACTCCGAAGAGGAGAGGGGTGGAAACTGTCACCGAGAGGTGGAAACATCTGCATATATTAAATAGAATGCTTTTGCAAGGAAAAGTTATAAGCCCATTAAAAAGACTGAACTGTTTGTGGGTATTTTCACTCTCTAAATGAACCCAATGGAATATAACAAAATCTATACCTAGAGTAGTCTTGATATTCCCTCTGGTCCTTGTGATTTGAAGTATTTATATAACAAAGTGCTATTGAAATGTATTCCTGATTTTCATCTGTAAAACAGAAAGCCTGGTCTCAAATGCTAGTCTTTCTATTTTCTTTTGAAAAAAAAAATCCTCATATTAAAATGTTGCAAGATACACGATCCCATAGGGACTTAGCAAAGAGAACAAAAGATGGATTGCTGGCAAGTCTAGATAGCGTTTCTGTCACTATTCATGGAGCATTTTCATAATACAAATTTTACTTCTATAGAGTAATTTCTTCAGTGCTGTTTGCAGATAACGGAGCTATTACCAGAGATAACTTCTTATCCAAAAGACCTATGCGAATGGCAGGGCGAACATCTAATTACCAAATATCTGCTCTTCATATTACCTACCTGTCATCCTCCTCCCCTTTGAAACTCCGGGCCCCCGTCGACTCCTTAGCTCAGGATGGCCTCAACTGCCCACCTTGTCCTTGGGTCTCATATTTTTTATGGGGCTCTCATACATATGTATCTAAATTTGTTTCCCTCCTGTTAATCTGTCTTATGTCAATTTACTGAATAGACCAGCCAAGAGAACCTAGAAGGGAAGAGGAAGAAAATTTCCTTCCCTACACTGTGTTACGTTTATCTTTTAACGTTCGTAGACTAATTTGCCATGGATTTTTGTGTTCTGGTTTTTGAACATGTAACTTGTGGGCACATATAATTTGAAATGTGCATAATGCACCGTTGTTCTTGATTTTTCATTGTAGTTGGTTTTATAAGGTAATTTTATTAGGTGGATTTAGAGTCCCTGAAGAGAAGATCAAATCATCTGGGCAAGGTAATAATTAAGTAGTTCACAAATATGATTACCAATTATTAGTGCAAAAGCCACTGTTGGGAGTCTAGTCCCCCTAAAGATACAATAAAATGAGCCAACAGAGTTGATAAAGGATGTTATCATGAGGGTGGGGAAGGCCCAAAAATCCCCAAAAGCCTTCCAGAGATGCTTCCAATTCCTTATAATAAAATATAGGCAAATTTTCTTGATTCTAATGGATTTTTAACTATAAAATGCACCTTCAATATAAGGAGTCATTGATAAGAGAAAAAATAAAACACAACCACACTAAATAAAACACATTGACTTTTCAAGTGTAAGCTAATTTCAAAACTGTTGTTACCTTGAATATCTAGGAAAGATCATTGTTTAAACAAGAAAATAACCAAGAAGAAAATCACTTAAAGAGGCTGACTATGCGCTGAGTGCTTTAATTGGCTCACTCATTTTATATCCCAGAAAATTCTAGGTGACTAACTGCTGTTTCTATCTGTGTTGCACAAATGAGAAGCTGTCTGGTGTAGCTGAGCAGCTGAGTCAAAGGTAGAGAGACTTCTGTCATTTAAGTCGCCTTTATCCGATCACACAGAAAGTTAGCCGGACAGAAGGGAGTCAGTACAGATGCTCTCTGTCTCCATGTGGAACTTTGCAACACGTTTGCCTCCTAGCCAGTCACTTCAATGGCACGCCATCTCCCGAAGAGATGACACTGAAAAGAAAAATGACAATTGTCAACCACCCATCTCACCTCCCCCCACAAACCTCGGTTCAAACTGAAGTTCTGAGTGTTAGATTTTGGGCTTTCCAAATTAGATGGCTTTATGATATGTTAATCAGAACCATTAATCTCTTAATAGCTGTACCTGCTACAAAGCTTTTATATCAGTGAATAAGAACTTTTGCATGGGGAGAAAATGAAGATGGCTCATTTCTACATTGTCACTGTGTTTAAAAACACTGGCAGTTTTATGCAGTTTGGTGATAGGAAAAAATAAAAGCACCTACTTAAGATAAAAAATTATGGTAGACTTGCATGTTGGAAAGGAGAGACAGGGATGAAGACAGAGAGACAGAGACCGAAGCAACGGAGAAAGTAAAACAAGATAAAGAAGAAATGTGTTTATTAGGTTGGTTGGCTGGTTTTGTTTTTAAACACAGCCTGCAATGGGAAGGCTTGGCTTAAGACTGGTCAAAATATGGTCATGCAATCACTTAGGATATGCAAAAACCAAAATTCCATAATGATTGCATTGAAACACATTCAGAGCTTACAAAATGGGCATGGCACCTCTGGTTCGCCTGTGGTGAAGTTCAAATGAAACAGGCTAGGAAAAGTGTTTTTTCAACAGCAAAGAGCCATCTAGAAGTAGGGATTATTTTCACAATGGTTATCAATTTCTACCCCCGGGGCCAGAACAAGTTCGGTATGCATTTTAATGAAATGCGGTCTCTCACTGAGTCTCTGTATTCTTGCAGCACAGAGAATAGCCAGAGGCGGGACTCACTGTTCTCCATCATTTGGTTGTTTCCTGCATCTAAATCTTGCTAAAGATATTCTGATATTCTTAGCTTTAGATAGTACCTCTTGGGTCTCCAGCCATGATGCCAATTGTCAGAGAAGAAACAAATGAACCCCTGGATCAGTAGGGAAAGTTCTTTGGATGTTTTATTGCCTTTTGCCCTTGAGGTAACAGAATTAACATAGGAAGTGGCAAAGCGATATCCCAGTGCTGAGTCATGGAGTCCCCATCAGACTGTAAGCGATGGTCTTGCCTACCTACCTGAGAATGTGCTTACTAGACACTCAATAAATATCAGTGTAGCACATGACCAAATACATATTTAGAAAAGCCGACATGATCCCAATTCTTCATCAAAGGCAATATTGAAAAGAAGGCCACTAGGCTCTTGATGAAGGAAATGGGGTGAGGGGGTTCAAATTCTTTTTGTTTTAACTTAAAGGAAATAGATCTTATTGTATGTCTTTGGGCTGCTTATAGTGTCAGTGTGAAGGCTGGTGAACAAAATTAAGACAATAGCATAAGTCAAGAAAAGCTTGCAGTCGGGGCACCTGGGTGACTTAGTCAGTTGAGCAGCCGACTTTGGCTCAGAGCATGATCTTGTGGTTTGTGAGTTCGAGCCCTGCATCGGACTCTGTGCTGACAGCTCGGAGCCCAGAGCCTGCTTCGGATTCTGTGTCTCCCTCTCTCTCTGCCCTTTCCTGCTCATGCTTTGTCCCTCTGTCTCTCAAAAAAAATGTTTAAAAGAAAAGCTTACAGCCAAGAACAGAGCCTCCCGGTCATGCCAGAGAACAATCAGCTCAGGACCTTGACTTTGACAGTCCAGCTTTGGACACTTTCTGCCATTTTCACCGCTAGACTCTTAAATCTGCTGCAGCCTCAAGGATATGCTTTTCCTGTTGCCACGTCTTTAAGTACTTCCACATGAGACAAAATCCCCAGCAGGAGCATCTGACTGCCTGTATCTGGGCCTCATGCTTCCTACCAAAGAACTGGGCTAGGGGATGTCTGCCCACTTTAGGCTCAGTGGGAGCTGGGGTCTGGCCTGCCAACAAGACCTAAGCAATGAGGGACCTTGCCAGGCAGGAGGATAGCCCCAAACCTGGCAAACATCTACCAGACACCCAATCCTCAGTTTTTCCATCTGTACAGTGGGAATATCCTTTGTCAATTGTTATCCTTTGCTGTGATATTTTAACCTAATATGCTTTTTGTTCTTTTTCCATTGCTATGAGAATTAAATTAACTAATGCCTCTGAACTACAATAAATCTCCTCTGTAAGTGGGTTCAGATTCTGACACAGATACCTGTCCTCAGATTCCAGCTCTCTCACAGACCGGCTGTGTGCCCCAAGAAACGTGTGGTCTCTCTCTCTCTCTTTCTCCCTGTTCTCATTCCTGCTATTGATCTCTCTCTCCCTCTTTTGTTCTCATTCTTAGCATATTTAAAAGCTTTGCATTAGTCATGTCCCTCAGCTGATGACATGTTATTAGCATTGGTCCTTATAAAGCTCTTCTGTGTCATTCATTCATTCATTCATTCATTCATTCATCATTTCACTCCAAAGCTCCCTCCCATTTGCCTACTCAACTCATAGGTACCCATTCAAACTTGTTTAAGCTGAATCTTTCTGTTTACATATGTTTTTGCAAAACTAGTGCTAGTGAGCATGCATTGCATTTTTACTTGATATAAATAGGGATCTATCTGTCATCTATCCAATACAGGTGGCTAATACATGAAAATACACATAGACACGGGTAGATCAATGTTATTTTTTTTCTGAATTAACCTTTCTTTCTTTTACACAGGAGATTTAAGAGCCATCTATGTGGCTTTCTTATCTTCACATTTTGCCTTTTGCCCTGCCCAGTAATGGACAGACTGATGCAGTTATACACGGCCCCTCTGGACCTGAGTGAGGATCTCTGAGACCCTACACCCAGGAACTGAACTGCTGGCACCCCACTAAACACATGGCAAGTGATATGTAAGCCACCGTTGACAGATGACGTGTCCCCTCCCTGCGGCCAGGTTACGGCCTACAGCTGGTGGTGCCCCCATGGTGGCCCTCAGCCCGGAAGAGCTTTCAGCAACCTGAGAATCTCGGCCACTGGTTCTCAAACTTTCCTGAGCATCAAGATCACCTTGAGGGTTTGTTAAAAGAGATTCCGGGACCCTCCCCCAGCGTTTCTGATTCAGTAGCTCTGAGATGGAGTCTGAAAACGTGTATGTGCCACAACTTCAGGTGCAGCTGCTGCTGTGTGTTCGGGTCCCTGGTCTGATAGGCCCTGCTCAATGCAAGCGTCAGGGAGGAGAGATGTGCCTGAGGCGTCACAGCGGCCGGGGCATGTGCAGGTGACCGGCCAGCTCCGGGCTGGTCGGCGGCAGAACGAGCCCATCTTCCGGGTATCGGCAAAGTAAACTAGAGAGCGTTTTTACTCTTAGACATTTGAAACTTCCAGAAATGCATCCTTTGTTTACTTTTCCTTCGTCTCTCTCCCTTTCTCCTTCCTTCCTCCTTTCCAGTATTTGCTGCAGCACCTGCTTCTATGCACTTGACGGGGAGGGGATAACTTTTTCCAGAAGTTGTTGTTTGGCTTAGCAACATATCATGTCAAGGGGGCTGAACAAGGCTTATGTGCAATCAGAAGTTTTCTGCAACAGTTGTGACCCACTCCATTGTGTGTGTGTGTGTGTGTGTGTGTGTTTGTGTGTGTGTGTTGGGTGTGCATGTTGCCTTTGGATTGCTGGCTCTGGTGCCTATGAACTAGACCAGGTATGAGTTTTAATATTACTCATAGCCCTTCAGCAGGTGTCAGTGTGACTGTTGGCCATTCACTGGACATTATTTGTGATAAGATTTATTTTAATAATGGAGAATGTATAGTTTATTCTGTTTTAAATCAAGGTTTTCTGGGCATGTGACAATATGCTCCACTTGACTGAGAGGTGTTTTATTTTTGTTTTTGTTGTATTGTTGCTCATTGAACTTCTTATAAATCTGGAGATTCTTTTTTTTAATTTTTTAATTTTTATTTTTGAGAGACGAGAGAGACAGCACGAGCAGGGGAGGGTAGGAGAGAGAGGGAGGTACAGAATCTGAAACAGGCTCCAGGCTCTGAGCTGTCAGCACAGAGCCCGACGCGGGGCTTGAACTCACAAACCGTGAGACCATAACCTGAGCCGAAGTCGGACACTCATCTGACTGAGCCCCCAGGCACCCCAATCTGGATGTTCTTTTTTTTTTAAATTTTAATATTTTTATTTTTATTACTTTTTAATAGTTTGTCAAGTTGGTTTCCATATAACTTCCAGTGCTCTTCCCCACAAGTGCCCTCCTCCATTACCACCCCTCTCCCTTCAACCCTCGGTTCCAGTTCTGCTTTCAGTATTCAATAGGCCCTCAGGTTTTGCATCCCTCTCTCTCCCCAACTCTCTTTCCCCCTTCCCCTCCCCATGGTCTTCCATTAGGTTTCTCCTCTTAGACTTATGAGTGCAAACACATCAGATAAAGGGCTAGTATCCAAAATCTACAAGGAACTCACCAAACTCTACACCCGAAAAGTGAAAATACGGCTTTAAAGTTATGAGTGTATTTTAGCATGAAGACTATCATATGCAATTATTTTATTTTGTCACTAATGCCATCAGATATATATTAAAAGTGATTTTTTTTCATTTTTGGCCTGAGTATATAACAGGAAAACAGTTTTTAAATCATTGAGTCGAATCGTCTCTACCAGCATTGTTTGTCTAGAACAATTGCATAGACAACAGTAAGAGTAAGGATGTTCTTTAAAAAGTTTTTTTTTTTTTAAATTGGAGAGAGAATGAGAGAGAATCCTAATGAGGCTCTGCACTCAGCACGGAGCCCGACACGGGGCCTGATCCCGTGACCCTGCGATCATGACCTGAGCTGGAATCAAGAGTTGGATGCCCGGCTGACCCACTACCCCAGTGCCCCTTGACACATTTCTTTTGGAAAGAACAGGTGCATTTTCTTTATCTTGTGTATAATTCATAAGACTTGCGCAGTTTAGCACCAATAATTCCTTGAGAACTCGGACACCAATGCTCTTCCAGTCTTAGCCAGTGCTTCGTGAGAGGATGAGTGGGCGGTTTAATGGATAGACAAATGCTGATGAGCTGTTTTTGAGTATTTGACATGTCTTCTATTAGGTCATTACTATTTTTTTTCAAACAATTTGTCGATTGAAATGGCCATCCATTGCCTTTTAGCTTGGGACTCTGAGAACTAGTGCATCGTAGGCAAATTATATGCCTGAGAGCTTTTTCCACTTAAGAGTTTAGCTAAAATTAAAGGATCGTGCCTAGAAATAAACCCAGCTCGAGTGAATTCCCAATTAAATGCCTGAAATCTCTTTGGTAAGTAGGAGGCAGATAAACAAATGCATATAAAAAGGATTCCAATTATCTACAATGGTTAAAAATGAGATACTCTACGTTCGCTTCCTCATTATTACAACGTTATTATTAAGTTGGTTTTCTCATTAATGGAGAGTTATATATCCCATGCTCTATTTTCCAGTTTTTATCTGATAATTTTTATTTTTAGGTCTGATTATAAAAAGCAAAGCCCATTACAGCAATGTTGGGAAAAAACAAAAGAACAATGTAAAAGAAAAAGGTGTACACCGCTCAGATAATACCTCTGTTAATTTCTTGGTAAACTTTCTATAAATATATGAGTACATTTAAAATTCTTTTCGTATCGATATAACATCATAGTATTCAGAGTACATTGTATTTTGAGCTTTGCTTTCCTCTTTTTTTTTTTTTGGTGTTATGTAAAAATTATTTCCCCAGGCCAATAAATATTATTCGAAGTCAGCTTTATTTTCATGGCTGTATAATATGACATCACAGGGATACATCAGCATTTATTTACCTGGTCTTCCAGTCTTTGGCACATAAGCTGAATGTCATTGAATGTACGTATCTTTGTCTTCCTCTCTCCTGGCTTAATAAGAATACCTTCCTACATGTGGGGTAAGGAGATAAAGGTCAACACAATCTTACAGCATTTGATACGTGTCGATACATTTACCGGAAAGTGCTGCTAATGTTGACCAGCACCAGCCCTGTATGAGTACCCTCACTGTATTATATTGTTATCACTGCTAAATATTACTATGTTATTAAAATGGCTCCCAATTGGATGGATTATGTTCATAGGCTTCTGGTGCTTTAAACAGAATGCCCTCTAAAATAAAATATGTTCAGTCACCCTGAAAGCTGGACAGCACAATAGTGGGTGAAGATGCAATGGGGTCTTGGAAGGAATAGATTCTTTATCACATGGTGACATTTTGACTGGTTTTCAGATTAATGGTCCTTGTTTTGCTATTTTTAATTTCTTAGAAAAACAAGGGATGGAATACCTTTCTATTGATACGGTTCTTTCCTGTGACCCATCATCCCATCCTACTTTTTATAGAAGATTTTTTTTCCTCTTTGTCATCTCAACACACAGAAACCCAAGCCATCTGGATTTTATTATGGGTTTGTGGCATCCAGTAAAAATTGAACATCAGCATCTTAGAGCAATCTTTACCTTATTCATCAAAAAATGGAAGGCTTATTTGGCCAATTGAATGTGTTAAAGTGTGACTCCTTCAGAGTAGGGACCCAGTGTTTTTGTTCACAAGTATATAACCTTGCTCATTGAAGGTGCTCAAAATACACCTGATGTACAGAGAGATGCCCCTATGCTTTCTGTACAGATGATAGACTATTGTAAGACATTCAGATTCACCTGGAAACTCTCTAAATTTAGAGGATATATTGCGTCTGAGGGGTAATGAATAAAGTAGATGGGAGAGGATCAAATTTCAGTTTTGCTTAAAGGAAGAACTTTCCAGCAAGAGAGCTGATCTGTCCTTGCCGCCCCCACTCTGCCATCCATTTCAGTTTCCTTCCAAGCAGAGGACAAGAAACATCAGCCACTGATGAGTAGCCATTGGCTGTTTGTGGGCTTGCATTCCATTTTTAGCCTAATGGGGCCACCACATTTCAGTACAGGCTCTTGGGAATCTGGCTGTCGCAGACTCCCTGCTGTGTAACTTGTGACAATACGATCCTCTCACTTAATTTCTTTTCTTGTCCTGGAGCAACCGAGGAGACTGGTGTGCCGGCTCCAGAGGGGAATATCCATCTTTAAAGACTCAAGGAAAAGATACATTATCGGCATTATCATCTGCTCTCTCCTTCTCTTTTTTTATTTATGTGTACTCTTCAACATCACTTTACACATAAATTACTTAGCAGCAATTGGTTGGATGTCATTGAGTAATTTTATTTATTCCATTCTTTTGACACTTCACTATTTTAAGCACCTTCTTATGAGTAAGATCCTGAAACAAAACCACCCCATTTCCCGACTGAGGGTTACATGGTAATAAAATCCTCAACCAAATGTAAATGCAATTACTACCATTATAAATGGCTTGATGGAGATGTACATGGTGCTCTGAAATTGTTTAAAAGACTTCTTTGGCTTGGCTGGAAAAATAAGGTAGAAAGGATCATTTCTGACCCAAGGGAGTGCATCTAAAGGCCCTGAGACATTGGGGAAGTGAATGGCCTTATGGATGACGCATAGAGAGAAGGAAGGTGTGGCTCTACTGAGGGTGAACTCGTAAAGCAAGTTCCTTCAAAACCTTGTAGGTTACAGCAGGATTTGGGTCACTGGTGAAAATCCACTGAAATATTTTAAGTACAGAATCACATCATTTGCTTTAAAAAATCTTTCTATTATAATTTCAAATATACAAACATAGAAAAATATAATGCAGCCTTGTGCCCCCATTCACTAACATTTTTCAACTCAGAATCGATCATGGTTCCTCATAACCCAAGCCACATTCCCTTCCTCTCATCACATTTATTTTGAGGTAAACCCCACGACATCCTATCATTACATTACTAACAATGTCTCTAAAAGTTAAGGACCCTGTTTCCAAAAATAACCACGAATACCTAGAAAACTCGTTAATTGATATCAACAAATATCCAGTATTCAAAGTTTCCCAGTTGTATTGTGTGTGTGAATGTGTGTGTGTGTGTGTGTGTGTGTGTGTGTGTACATTTTCTTCAAATCAACATCCAACTACGATTTACACATTGCAAGTATTGATATTTCTCCTAAGTATCTTTTAATGTATGCATTCTTTTACCATCTCTATTTCTCTTCCTTGCAAGTCACTTTTTAAGGAGTTCATATTATTTACGACATCGCACTCCTCACTGTGTGAGCATTGCTCTTCAGTGCATTTCCACGGTGGCTTTAGCATGTCTGTCAGCCCCCAGCACTTACCGCAGATTGGTAGATCTCTAGAACCTTGTTCCTTTACATATTCAATTTCTGGCACATTGGCTTCATAGGCAGTGTTCTGATCTTCAGAAGACACGTAATTGTCTGTATTTCCCCTTTTCATAGCTGTTGATGATCATTGTCTACTCCATGAGTTTACTGGAGTTTTAAAAACAGCAATGTGTGAATTCTGTCATTCTTTCTTCATTCACTAGAATTATTTTAGAAATAGAAATTTCCTCATCAATTCTCTGAGGGTTCTCTGAGGCCCAGTCCACATGAGAGAAGCAGGGTTCCTCATCAGTTATCTGGGTTCTCTGAGATCCAGTCCACATAAGAAAAGCAGTGCAAATGCTTCCTGCATTCCTTATACTTAACATTCTTAAACTAATTAATTGGTCCCCTAAATCCCTGCAAAGATGAACAATGAAGATTTTTGTTTGTTTGATATTTGTCTTTAGAATCCATATAACGTCATGGATTTAAATTTATTTGCTTTTTTTAATTCATCGTATTAATTCTCTTTGTTGATGCTCTGTAGACCAAAAGAGCAGTCAGCACTAGGCCTTAAGATTATTGAGGATCCCACCTGAATTCCCAGCTGAGGGCTGGGTGCAGCATCAACTAGCTGGATGTTGTATAAGGAGGAAAGACACATACATGAAACCTATTGGCTCGTCTCTATCAATTCGTTCTTGAAATATCCATCTCATCCCTGTCAAAGAATCTAAGGATGGTCTGGCTCAAAGAGAGAGGGAAGGCAGTACTAAGTGGAAAAATCATAGAACAAGGTCATTGTATTAGTTTTTTATGATGCATGGCTTATCGCAAACTTAGTGGCTTAAAAGTACACCCATTTTTAAAAAATCTTACAGTTTCTGTGAATCAGGCACCTGGGTACACCTTAGCTTGCCCCGCTATTCAGGGTCTCACTGGGCGGAAATCAAGATGTTGACTACGGCTGCATTCTTGTCTGAGGCTCCGGGTCCTCCTCCAAACTCACTGGCTTGTGAAAGTTTAATTCCTTGTATTTGTAATACTGAAGCCCACAGCTACTAGAGGCTACCCACTGTTCCTGCCATGTGCCTTTTTTTTTTTTTAATAAAATGCTAGTTTTCTTCTTCAAGGCCAACAAGGGAAGCTATTGCTTTGACTCTAAATACTTTCTGAAAGAGATTCTTATTAGGTCAAGCCCACCGAGGATAAAAAAGTCAACTGATTAGAATTTTAAATTATATTTCCAGGGGTGCCTTGTGGCTCAGTCACTTAAGTGCCCCCCTCTTGATTTTGGCTCAGGTTTGTGGGATCTTGCACTTCGTGGGATTGAGCCCTGCATTGGGCTGTGCAGCATCTGTGCAGAGTCTGCTTGGGATTCTCTCTCTCCCTCTCCCTCTGCCCCTCCCCAGCTCATGTGGGCTCTCCCTCACTCTCAAAATAAGTGAAAACATTAAAAAGATAAAGAAATAAAATTTTATCTCCAAAATCTTTATACCTTTGCCATAGAACAGAACTTAATCAAGGGGATGATCCCATATCATATTCAGAGGGGAGAGGATCAGACAAAAGCATGATTCTTGGGCGCCAGGTTAGGATTCTGCCTACCTCAGATATTTGTAGCTGTGGAGGAGGAAAAAAAATTTTACCTTCAAATGTTCTTCTGGGTGGCCTAAGAATGGAATTGACATGAGACACATTAGCAGGAGAAAATCACATTTAATTTCCAACATCCAGGAACCCCACAGACATGAGACGTTTAAAGACAGGAAGGTAAAATGAAGTATAATTGGCATCCCAAGTTAAGGGTCGGGATAAGGGCCTGGGGCTTCAAAGAGGAGGAGAGCAATTTGCAGGCAGTAAGAAGAAGCGCAGATGTTTGGTAATTACGTGTTTGCCTTGCCACACAGATGGGTCATTCAGGTAAAAGTTGTCTCTGGTAATAACTCTTATTCTGAGACAGACCCCGAATTTAGATTCTTCTAGGTAGTTAAGGAAGGGTCAGCAGTCCCTTTTGAGCCTGCAGAATCTTGATTTGCCTTCAGCTCACAAGAGCCCATGTGTCAAAGTGGCACATTTTGGGGAGACTTTCTAGTCTTACCATGCCTTCACTGTCATGCTGGGTCCAAAACATGTCCCATCTCTGAGCTTCAGTTTCCCTGCCTGTACAATGGAAGACCTAAGCTAGATTATTTATAAGGCCCTTCTGTCATTAATATTCCAGGAGCTTACAAATCTGCTGGTGTCACAATGTAATGAACATTGGCTCCAATGAGCTTAATGTCCACACTTACCCACAAAATAAAGAAGCAAAGACAAGTCCCCAAATCAGCTGCTATAGAGAAACACTTGTAAATAATTAAATAAGCTCTGTGGCTTTGATGGGTGGTTTTTACACAGACCATATGCCAGTCATTGAGTTTAAAAGACTTGATGCACTTAAATTTAGATCTATAGAATCCATAAATTTGCCTTTTCAAGATAAAATACTTATTTTATAGGACGTAAGTGCATTCTAAAAATAAAAACATGCGAACAAACCTGTCCATTGTTTCATAGAAATTGGAACAGATGCTATAGTGAGTAATTTTTAATAAGAGCAACAGCATAATTAGTAGGAAACCCAGTTGATAAAATATCTGTTTAATTTAAGCAATTGGTATGCTACTTTTAAAATAATCAGATTAAAGTTAAATACAGCCCTTGGAATTATTTTTATGTGTAATTTAGGGCTTTATAAAATAAGAAAATGTAATATTCAAGCATTTACAATTGAATCCTGGGGAGACTGCCCATGATTGCACTATATCACACAATGCAACCTCAACTCCCAACTTTTTTCCTTCTCTGCATTTAGCTATTTAAAGAAATGACAATGTAACACAGAGCATGGCAGTGTCTGAGAGAGTAAAGGATGATTTGTGGGAGCTCATACCAATGGATCTAAGACCATTTGGTCATTTTTTTTTAAGATACTTGTCGGTAGTCATCCATAGTTGGAGCTAGGAAAAACCTCTAAGTCCAACCCACAACTTTGCTCCAGGGTGGTGTTAAAATGAAAGCAGTTTCAGCCTGAATATACCAGTGGACCCTTGAACAATATGGGTTTGAACTGTGCAGAACCCCTTCTATACGGATTCCTTGTAATAAATACAGTAGAGTACTATAAATGTATTGTTTCTTTTTTATGATTTTCTTAATGACATTTCTTTTCTCTGGCTTACTTCATTGTGAGAATCCAGTATCTAATGGATATAACACACAGAACGTGTGCTCATCAACTGTTTATGTCATCGATAAGGCTTCTGGCCAACAGTAGGCTATTCGTTGTTAAGTTTTTAGGGACTGAAAGGTTATACGGTGCTCTTACCTCCCACAATTTAAGAATTCTTTTTAGTGAGGCAGGCACAGAGGAGGCCTATAACCTGTCCTGGAAACTCAGCAAAGCCCCAGCTTTCTCCTCCTTGACCAGGGTTTCTCGTCCTTGGCACTACTGACATTGTTAATTAGATAATCCTTGCTTGGTGCTTGTCTTGTGCATTGTGGGAGATTTAGGCTTCTTCCCGGTCTTTACCTACTGGATGCCGACCCCTTCCCCGGGTCCCTTCCTCAAGTTGTGACAACCCAGACACTATAGATAGGAGGAGGTCAGTGAACACGTGCAGAAAGAACAAATGATGTGGGAAGTCTGAAAAGAACGGCTGGGCATAGAGGTGAGACTGGGTATGGAAATAAACAGTTGTGTTCTGTGATACGGGGGGGTTAAGAAATACATGTATTTGGTCATTCAGATGATCAGATATATTTCTCATATGTATTTGGTCTTCACCCATGATTCCCGGCTTACAGGTCTCTAAGCCCCTGGAATTTCCCCCAGCCTAAGAGCCACGGAGCCCCTTTTGTGTGGTCTCTTGTCCTCAGTTTCTGAAAACACTTCAGAGCCATAAAGGTGAAATGGGTGTCTATTATTCATAACAAGCCCCTTTCCACCACAACTGGGTTTATACTGATGAGGTGACTTTCACAGAGCGCCTAAGGATGGGAGCTGGTTGCCATGAAGAGAGGGTTGGAACTTTCAGCCTCACCCCCCGATTTCCTGGGCGGGGAGAGCAGCTGGAGGGTGCCAACTGCCAGTGTCCCATGAGTTAATCAATCATGCCTATGAAATGAAACCTCCATAAAAAACCAGAAGGAAGGGGTTGGGAGAGCTTCCACATGCCACTGAGCCCACGCCCCATAAGGACAGAAGCTCCTTTGTTTTTGGCCCTTGTCCTATGTATCTCTTCACCTGACTATTGATTTGTATTCTTTAATATGCTTTGTAATAAACTGGAAGTCTGGTGAGTAAGTGGGGTGCCTGAGATCTGTGAGAGATTCTAGCAAATTAATCGAGCCCAGGGAGGGAGTCGTGGGAACCTCTGATTTCTAGCCAGTGCCTCAGAGGTACAGATGACAACCTGGTCTTGGGGTTGGCATTCTGAGTTGGAGGGGGTCTTTGAAACCTCCAATTTGTAGCTCATGGGTCAGAATTGCAGGTACAATGTGGGGCTTGTGATGAGTTTCTGAAGCCAAAGGCAATCTTCTGGGGCTGAGCCTTTAGCCTGTGGAGTGTGATGCTGTCCAGGATAGATAAGGGACCGACTGAGTTGAATTCTCAGATAACCTGCTGTATCCATGAATTGCTTGTGGATGTGGGGAAACCTAAACACACACACACACACACACACACACACACACACACACACACACACACTGAATTAAGGCCAGGAGTCCAAAAGATGCTGCAAAATAAAGGCTCTATGTGCACGACCCAGAAATTCAACAACCAGGAAGCAGATGGTCCTGAAGAATGATCACCCAAGATATGAATGAGTGTCCCTGTGATTTGGAAGTGAACACACAGCAATCCAGGGTGTTTAAGCAGATGCCCATTCTGACCTCTTATATCAGCATTCAGGAAGTGTATAGGCTAAGCTAACCCAAACGCTGTTTCTTTCTCTAGTCTTCATAGCTTGGTAGTTGCTATTCATATGAAATAAGAATTTCTCAAAGAGCTTAGGTCTTAAACTCATTCCCTAGGAGAAATATTCTCTAAAATCATCTCTTATTGAATATAGACTTTCCTGAGTATTTTTAGAAGTTGTTTTGCAGATTACTGCAGGGAATTTGCATGTACAGTGCATGGGTGCAGTATTTGAAAACAACTTAAACCAGGGTGAATTCTGACAGCGAGCGCAAAGAATCAGCTGGTCTTCAATATCCTATTCTCCCCAACGTGTTCACTGGTGGACCTCAGCCTTCCCACAGCATTGACTATGGGTCACATCTGTTGATCATCCAGTGTTACTAAATAGTCAGTCTACATAAGCCAGTCAGCGATGAATTTGCTACACTCGCGATTTGTCCTTGACACTTCTTTTTAAAATTGGTTAAAAAAAATATACTCACAACGTGCATAACATTGTCTTTACTTTCCTTCATGGATAAAGGGATTGTTACTGCTATCACTTGAAATTAAAGGAAGTAACAGATTAAGTTGATGACTATAATCAAGATGATAGATTAAGATGAACTAATAGTTATTTATTCCAAATGTGAACCCTGAATGAGCTATAATCTATTTCAGTTGAGTTTATCAAAATCCTCAAAATTCTCCACTGAATTCAGCCTGAAATCAGTGGAGAATAAACTTGAACCCAGGAAAAGTCACTTCTGGGGGCCAGGGGAATGTCTGAAATTCCTTTGAGCCCTCTGGTTTTATCTTTGGTGTGCCTAGGGAGTTTGTTCTGTTCTGGAACAATGTCATGTACTTCTAATAGTTAAGATGTTTACTCCCCCACAGCCCATTAAGGCATGTTGATATTTCAGGAGTTTCTCACATGTTGATACAACATTTTGAAACCCCCCATATCTTGTGTTCACACCCCTACCTCCATATATCCCACTGGCGCTGCGTAAGGACGCAGGGAGTGTGCTGGGAGCCACAAAAATACTAAGAATCCACAGTCTTCCCCCCAAGGTGCTTAAATCTGATTCGATACTCATAGCGAATTATGACCATATTTTTAGGTCCTGAGATCAAAGACTGAGATATGTATCGGCTCATTTACTTAATGTTTACAGAATTCCATAAGGTATTTATGATGATGACAATTTTTTTTAAACTGCCTCACACTGAAAATGCTGAAGCAACTTGTCCAAAGTCACAAAGCCAGGAAGCGGTCAAACCAGGGTCTGGACCCTGGTATTCTGACTGCAGAGGCATCTCCTACATCCTGAATCCCTTATCCTCAAAATCCAGGGAAAATGAGAGAATTCACATAGTTACAGGAAAAACACTATAACATATTGATTTTTTAAATCTCATTTTAAATACCAAAGAGCAATATTCTTATTGTGGAATGTATGAATTTTAAGTGTCCCGCTTAATGACCTCTGGCAAATTCTTACATTTATCTGGTTCATACTCTCTAAGACATGGACCATTGTCCACATCTCCGGAAATTTTCTTTTCTGATGGCATTCTTCTTGGCCAGCCTCGAGACCCCAGTAAAACATGTGCTGTTCTGAATTCTACCTCAATAGGTTAGCTTGGCCTGTACAAAGGCTACTTATAAATGGACTCAGTATGTACCCCATTCCTCTGGCTTCTTCTGCTCAGCATAACGTTTTTGAGATCTGTCTGTGCTGTTTTGGGTTGTCAGTAATTTATTGATTTTTATTGCTGTGTTCATACTCGCCTCCTCTTCTATTTCTTTACAAATAAAGAAGAACTTTTATCTGCCTGTGGGATTTAAAGCCATAAAAGGGGACTCAAGAGGAAAGAGTCCACAAGTCTTCAAGGCCTGCGTGCCACAGGTGTTTGTTACTGGCCTGCCTGCTCCATCCTGCACACAGTCCTGTAGGCTCTGCTCTCTGAGCCTGTGTTTGGCCACAGCAAATGGTGGCCAAAGGACCCATGCGTAAGCTAAGGATATGTGCTAGTCGGCACCCAAGAGAAGTTAACTCCCTCTGAGGTTCTCTGACACTAAAAAAAGTCCATATTTTACAGCCAGCAATAGAATCCATTAAGTCCGTGTTTGGAAAATTGTTCCAAGGGGAACAAATGACCCAAACAAGCAATCCACTGGAATTGTGTTTAGGTCCTGTTAGTGCTGGGTTCTCGCTCTAGTTCTCTGGGACCCAGAGCCATCTGGCTGCCTACCTGTTCCATACGTCCCTCCTATAACCCCCTAAGATGGAGGGGAACATGGATGAGTAGGAGTTTTCGGGACAGTTTGGGAAACTGTGGGTATCAACATGGCTCCGAAGTGGGAAGTCGAGTGTTTGGGGCACAATAATTAAGCTAAAGGTCATGTGATAGAGTAGTGGGCAATGATACTCTGCAGATAAAATGGGTTCAAATTGGAGAATTCTTGAAAGCCAGAGTGAAGAGTTTATACTTAATTTCATAGACCCTGGGGATCCATGTTGAGCAGAGTCAAACAGCCCTCAAGGACAAATAGTTGGCCAGAAACGGTTATGAACAGTGACAGTAAGCAAACGTGGTCTTAGAGCCTGAGCTATGGCTGCACAGAGATGTAGGAAGGAAGGTGTGATTTCACTTCCTGTGAGAAGAATTTCTTTCTTTGGTTCTTTTTCCTCATGTTGTACATGCATGCGCACGTGCACGTGCACGTGTGTGTGTGTGTGTGTGTGTGTGTGTGTGTGTGTGTGTGTATAATGGACCTAAAACTAGTTGCTCTACAGCTTTGATGCATAATTAACCACACTGTGTTCAAATTTAAGTTCGTTATACTCTAGACCTTAAGCCAAGACACAAATAAACCTAATTAGGCTAGTAATAACTTTGGACTAGATTAAATTAACTATTAAAAGAACATAATTTATACATAGTCAGCACGTTTGATTCTTGTTGTAGAAAAAACCCTGAAATGGTAACCTAATATTGAAACCGGAGAGAAAACAAATATGCATAACATAATCAAATAGCTTTTACTTTGAGAGCTGGATAGGGTGTAAGTAGTGGATTTATTAGAGAAACAAACTGTGGGAACATTTCTCCAGGTCAGTGCATGGGAAGAAGGGAAAAGTCAGTTTCTTGAATTGGAGGCAACAAGCGGGCTCATTAATGAGCTGTAATTACAATAAGAAACCAAACAAATAAATAAACATAAAATAAGAAACTACTACCCATTCACTTTTGTCTCTCCAAGAGACGGAAGAAGTAAAACTAGATATTTCACACTTGAGATGATCATGTTATGTAAGAAGAGTGAATGAAATTTTAAGGAAAAAAATAACCAAGAATGTTTTTCACGTTTATGTATCTTTTTTTCCTGCTCTACTTGTAACTTTGTTCTGAAGCTGCCTCTAGAGTGAAGGGAACTTGAGATGAAACATCAGTTGTAATTGTCATCAGCTTAACTGTCACTATTATCATCCACGTTTGAGTGTTTTTCTCATGTTCTTTGTTGCAACATAAGGGGAATGCATCAAATGTAAATGCAAATATGTCCATGGAAAATCGACTAATAAAACAAGATAGCGAAGTATAAATACCAAATATTTTTTATAGGTAACATGCGCCTCTCAAGAGAAATGGACATTGTAGATTGTATTTCCTCCACAGGATTGAATAAAAATGGTGACCAAAGACTATAAGAAACAACATCATCTCTAGAGGTCAAAACTCAGCGGGTTTTAATAAAACATCCACCTCTGATGTATGAGGGTTATGTAAGATCTAAGTTAAGAAGTTTCCTCGGTGCTTTTTATAATAGACTGTTTTTCTTTATGGTCAAGAAGCATTGCAGAGTGTTGCTTTGATGTTAGGCTGACTTTCGCCTGAGTCCTGGCTGGCCGATGTTCAGTGAGTGCTTTATCTTTCTGAGATTTTCCTCGTCTGCAAACTAAGAATTCTAATGGTGCCATCAGGTCTACTCCATGGGATTTTTGTGATAGATAAATGAGGTCGTGAAAAATAAGGAAAATGTCTGGTACCCAGGAAGCCCTCAATAAATATTTATTATACTTGTCCTTAGTGTCAATCTTTGTTAGGTGTTAAGGGTTTAGAAAGAGATTTCATTGACGTACGGTAATGTCCAGTTAGACGGGGGCCTTGGGATATTTGGGCTCAGAGAGAACTTATCCACAGGCATTGAGATTTGTCCAGCTGTTTACTATGACAAATAATGTCGTAATGAATATGCTTGTAAATATTTTAATGCACCTCAAGGTATATTTCTATAGGATAGTTTCATGACATCAGTATTTGGGGACTTAAATATTTATCACCCTTATAGTAGTCATTTTTGTTTAGTTTATGTGCAGATGAGAACCTCTTATTAAGCTAGCTTAAATTGAAATATTTATATATATTTCTCTGCATCAGTTACCACACTGCTAAAATACTGGGGCTGTTGCATAGTTTATAGTGATTCTGGCAGGTAAGTCTTTTCCTTTTTTGTAATAATTTTGGTGCTTCTCCTGAATTTACTCTTCCAGATAAAATCTAGGATCAAGCTCTTTAATTCTAGAACCCATAGCATGGGGCTTTCAGGGAACTCTATGGAATTGAGATCGGTGAGATTAATTATTAATTTTGGAAGAATAGATAAATTTGCAGTATTGGATTTCAGTAAAGCTTTATGCTTTCTTCTTATAACCGTGGACTTTAAAAATTTATTCCTAGATATTTGATATGTAAATATAATCTCCTCCATAATAAACTTTGACTGGTTAACATGAGTATATAGGAAAGATAATTGTTTTTAAATACTATTAACCTTTGAGTCAACACAATATAAAACAGTAAAAATACCAAACAATCAAATGAAATTTACAGCATCTAAGTATATTATATTGAGTGTTTCATTTTGTCTTCACAGACATGTTTTCAGATGTAATTTCTGCTACTTTTGTATTTTATTAATAAAACATGTAAAGCTTAAGAGGTTGTAAAGTAGCCACAGCTACCCAGCCAGTGGCTAGGGTGTGGACCATGTGGGTTTGGGGAATTTTTTTTTTAATATGCTTTTTTTTTGGTCTACCTAAATTCATTTTAATGCATGAATATATCACAAAATTGATCACAGTATGTAACAACTGGACTCTAACACACTGACAAACTGCTTTATACATATCTTTCTATGCCACCAATGGAAATTCACATCATCATATATAAATTTTCATTATAATGTGATTTTGTACGTGTGTCAGTGTGTGTGTGTGTGTGTGTGTAGTTGTAATATAACTTATAAGTGAATTTAATTACACAGTCAACTACTTATGAATATAGAGACTTAGTCATTTTATTATATACAAAGCTATAATGAAATAAACTGTACATCTTTGTCATTATTTCCTTAGTATTACATTCTTTGTTTGGCAGTATTTAAAAAAGTTTTATTTAAATCCAAGCTAGTTGACATATAGTGTAGTAATGGTTTCAGGAATAGAATTCAGTGACTCATCACTTACACATAACACCCAGGGCTCATCCCAACAAGTGCCCTCCTTCACGTCCATCGCCCATTTAGCCCCTGCCTACACCCCACCAGCAACCCTGTTTGTTCGCTGTAATTAAGAGTCTCCACGCTTTGCCTTCTGGACCATGTCTTTAACCACTGGTCTATGTTATCTCCTTTTAGGGTAAAAAAACATAATTTCTAAGAAATTTAACTAGGTTAGCATGCATTAACTGAGATTTCACAAACTGACTAATCTCATCAATTATATGGGTTTCCACTTTGTCACTCTAGAGAGAACATTACCCCCATTGTTTTGGGGCCGTGGGCAGGACCCAATACCTTCCGTCTACCAGAAGCAAAATGGGAATTACTAGACTCTAGCTGCCATTTTGAAATTCTCATAGTTAAAAATATCTCTCTTCCTAAACCCATGGTCCCTGCAGTGTTGGTTTTATTCAAAGAAAAATGTTTCTATGCAGAAATGCATCAACAACTGGTTGAAGTGTGTGGAGGAGAATATGTTAAGTCAGTGGTGTGTATGGAGTCGTGTGTGGAATTTTAAAGGACACTCAGCAGAGGACTCAGAGAATGCTTCATCTGTGGAGAGATGAGTTATAGCAACTCTGTGAGAAGATTACAAACAATTGCACACCCCTTACAGCTGATCCAGTTTTTGGAGGCGCTCGATACGATCCTACGTATTATATTTCATCCAGAGTCACTCTTCCTATTTGAACCATCTGGTATTTCCCTGGATTCAGCTGAGCGTTGTAAAAGGCTCCTGGGCCCCATCTCGGATCTGGGCTTGGGGTGTCTGGCAAATGACTCCCAAGCTAAAGTTTAAACCCTACTAGCCTTAGACTCGTTAGCTCGACCTAGACTGGTAAACAGTAGTGGCACTCAGTTGCCACTTACAGTAGATAGTGCTCAGATTCTCTGCTGAAACAGCTCTTTTTTTCTTTCTGAAAAAAACTCCCACACCTGAGTCAACAGTACACAATTTTATTATGCGTGGTTTAAGTACAAGATCCCGGAAGTAGGGAAATTTTCTTTTTAATTTTTAATTTTATTTGAGAGAGAGAGAGCACAAGCCGGGAGAAGGGCAGAGGGAGAGAGAATCCTAAGCAGCCGCCATGCTCAGCCCGGAGCCCAGTGTGGGGCTTGATCCCACAGACCTGAGCTGAAATCAAGAGTCAGACACTCGGCTGACAGAGCCACTCCAGCGCCCCTGGGACCCGAGCAATTTCTACCCCTTGATCAACAGAATGCTGAGCTTTAACCTGCATCATAGCAGTTAATGAACAGCTCATACCTTCATTTTGCTGCTGCAAATATGAATCACTGCTTTGAGTACCTTTGCAGTGGAAAACTCCACAGGAAAAATCAAGCCCAGTCTGAGCCTCATTGTATTGCTCATGGCAAAAGGCTTTGTTTACATGGTTTTAATGACAATTCTGAGATGAATAATCACAGACAACAAATGCCTTTTCTGGTCTTCCTTAAAGACTAATTTTGTGGGGGGCCTGGGGGCCTCAGTTGGTTAAGTGTCTGACTTCACCTCAGGTCATGATCTCACGTTTGTGGCTTCGAGCCCCGCGTCGGGCTCTGTGCTGACAGCTCAGAGCCTGGACCCGGCTTCAGATTCTGTGTCTCCCTCTCTCTCTGCCCCTCGTCCACTCATGCTCTGTTTCTCTATGTATCAATAGTAGAGAAACATTAAAAAAAACTTAAAAAAACAATGATTTTGTAATATGGGAGAAATGGGCTAGGATTAACTGGCTGTTCAGTAATCACTCCCTAAAAATGGGGGACGTGATCCTTGGGCAATGCCCGCTGAAACAGAATGCCACGTGGCCATGCATGCGCATTGCTCGTGCAGTTTGCAGCAGGGCCTCTGATCTGCTTTGCTTTGGTCACTTCACATTCCTGGTTTGCGTTCGCCCAGTGTTACCGCACTCTGTTAATTTCTCACTATACCCCTCGCTGCTAGTCTGTCTACACTACCAGCGTCTCTCACCTGACCGATGGGTCACGAACTCCTGACTCCCCTTGCGGTCACTCAGCATGCTCTGTCCTGCGCACATGGGAGCCGGCCTTCCAACTTCAGCCACAGTGATCTTTTCAAAAGGCAGCCTTTTGGAAACTATTGCCGTGACTTCCTATTGCTCTCAGGCCACAGATCAAAATCCTTAATCTGGTCTACTAATCACCGTTTGCTCTAGCAACTCCCGAGTTCTCTGACTTTATTTTTTAACATCCGTACCCTTACTGCCAGCCTTGCCCCCGACCTTCATTCTTCCACCTGCTAAACTAGTAGTGTCCTTATGATCTTCACCTAAAAGTCACTTCTCCAGGAAGCCTGAGTTAGAGATAAAACTCCGTTTTGTTGTGTACTATCAAAGAGACAAATTCTTTTTTTGCAGTGACTTACATCGGTGTGTGTTTAAATATTTATTCGTGTGCTAAGTTTTATTAATGGCTATCTTTTGTGCTGCGCTATAAAATAGCATCTTTTTAAAAAATATTATATCCTAGCACCAAGTCCCTTAATGCATGTTGATTAAATGAATAAATAAATATTCTTCCACCTAAATAAAAATAACTTTTCTCCCCAACGTTACTTTCTTTAAAAAATAGTTTATCCCCAGTTGAATTTCGACATATCTGGAATCCTTAGGTTAGTTTCCACCCATAAAATGCCTGTCATCCTATCTCCTTGTGGAGCTAAAACTAAATTCAGATGATTTCATCTTCAAAGGGCTGACCTCATCATTCGTTTTCTTCCCTCGGTGATTACAAAAGTAACGGTATTTCTAATTTCCAGTGCTCTGCGCACATCTTTCATATTTTAAAAATTCAGAGAATTTAATTGACTCCTCATGTTTGCATGCACGCACCTATTTTTCTTTCTTTTGGAGCCAGAGCACTTCCTGTCCCATTCCTTAATGGGAATCCTCATGGCAAGCTAATATCGAATAAATGTTCTACGGAGCCGCTTGCAAGCGCGGTCCCATTTCTGATGCTCAGTCCGGCTCCGCACGTGGCCAGGACACAGACCCTGAAGGGCTCCCTGGCACAGCAGACCTGTGGCCGTCAGTGACAACCCAGGTTGTTTCATCATCCTCCTGCCTCTGGACATACAGGACACTGAGACAAAGGGAAGCTGTTGTGCGGCCCTTGACACTCCTGTTAGCCAAGGCCACAGACGCCTGGCCTGGGGGAGTGCTGTTGGGATAAAACACGCTGAAACATGGAGAGCTTCTGTCGCAAGTTGGTATTTTTTTCACTCAGTCTGTTCTACAGAGCAAAGTCAGACATGGGAAAAAGAAAAAAGGAAGAAAGAAAGAAAGAAAAAGAAAAACCCCACAGGCCGGAAGATCTGGGTATACATCCCCAGCTGGCAAATTCACTGAACTCACTGTAATGTACGATTTTCTTCTGTAAAACGGAAGTGGGATTTTGTGGCTGGGGATTTTTTTTTCTCGTTTTTCAATTTCCTCCTTCCCTTCCTTGTCAAAGAAAAGGTGCCCTGAGATGAGTTAAACAGGCAAAAGGAGACTTTACTCAAGACTGCTGTGATAGGGCATAGAGAAGGAACCCAGTTCCATTGAAACGGAAGGAAGAGTTTGTACGTGCCAGGGTGAACCCGTGGTGCATTTAGGGGGAGGTTGGCCAGTGCGATGGGGCCATCTGTGTTTGCTGGTTGGTACTTATCCAAGTAGGCTCCTGCTGTCCCACAGAGACTGGGAGATAGGGGCCCTTCCTTCCTCCTCCCTCCCTTCCTCCCTCCTTTCCTCCCTTCCCCCCTCCCCTCTTCTGTTCCTTCCTTCCGCCCTCCTTCCATCCTTCCTTTCCCTTTCCTTCCTTCCTTCCTCTTTTCTTCCTTCCTTCCTTCCCTCCATCCCTCCCTCCCTTCCTTCCTTAATTCTGGCAAGAACAATCAATATGAGATATCCTAAAACTTTAAGTGTGTAACAGAGCATTGCTAACCATAGGCAAAACGTTGCACATCAGATCAGCGGAAGCTACTCATCTTACATAACTGAAACTTCATACTTGGTGAACAGCAGCCCTCTACTTCTCTACCCCCCTCCCCCCAGCCCGTGGCAACCACCTCTGCTGCTGTGACTTTTTGACTGTCCTAGACCCCTCCTTCTGTGACTGCTTTATCCCACTCAGCCCCTCATTCTCAATGGTTGCATTTCAAAGGGGTGGCTTCCAGGTCCTTGGGAAAGCCATGGCATGTAAAACTGGCAAGGGGCTGGGAGATGATTTACATCTCAAAGGAACAGAGACAGAATTTATAATTGCAAGTCTTCTAAAGTAAATTCTCTTAAAAAGGTAGGAGGTGTTTGAGGGGGACTGTGTTTGGAAAGAAATGACTCAAATTTAGTCAGCCTAAGGGGATGTGTAGAGAGACCATCCAGAACTTTCTCCTTCCTCCATCCCTTCTTTCTTTCCTATAAAAACCCAAATAACATTTGTTGGGGCACCTGGGTGGCTCACTGGGTTATGCATCTGACTCTTGATCTCAGCTCAAGACCTGATCTAGCGGTTCGTGGGATGGAGCCCCGCATTGGGTTCTGTGCTGACAGCATGGAGCCTGCTTGGGATTCTCTCTTTCTCTCTCTCTGCCCCTCTCCTGCTTTCTCTCTCTCTCTCTCTCTCAAAAAAAGTAAAATTTAAAAAACCCAAATAATATTTGTTGTAACAGAATTAGACCTTGTTAAAGGATAGTTTTATTTTATGTTTTTATGGAGCTATAATTGAAATACAACACTGTATGTCCTAAGGTGTCCAACATCATAACTATTTGATCTGTGTACATATTGTGAAATGATCCCCATGGTACGGTGAGTTACCTTAGTAACATCCATCACCTCACTTAGTTACATTTCTTTTCTTGTGATGAGAACTTTTAAGATTTACTTTCTTAGCAACTTTCAAATATACGGTATGGCACTGTTAACTACAATGAGTATGCTGTATGGTACCTCCCAGAACTTACGTATTTTAGACCTGGAAGTTTGTATTTTCTGACCACTTTCAGCCATTTCCCCCAGCCCCAACTCCCACTCTGGCAACCGCCAATCTGTTCTTTGTTTCCACAAGTTCAGTTTTGTTTTGTTTGATTCCATGTTAAAGAATAATTTTAAAAAATACAATCATGATTTTCATACAGATAAGAAAGTATGCATATTAAAAACTTGACTGAGCTCATTAATTAAATGAGGAAACCAGGCAGATGTTATAACTGATGTAAAGGAAAATAGAAATTCCAGGCATTTATAGATCAGGAGTTTTGAAACAGGGGTGCAAATGGAGGTCACAGTAGATTTTTCTGCAGTAGGAGGTCATTGGACGTTTACTGGACATAGTTTTCATATCTATACATGGGAGTTATTTTCAAACTACTATTTATTATCTTCAACTTACACACCTGTAAATAAGTCCCATAGATTCAGAATCAGGCAACCCAGATATATTTGCTGTAGACATTACAATGTTTTCCAGTGAAGCACAATTTTGTTAATAGGTCCTTATTACCGTGACATATTATTTCTCTTTGTTGCTTCTTATGCTTCCTTTCCTATTTCAGTATTAAGTACCCAGTGTGGGTCCGACATACTGACGAGGGTACAAACCTATGATATGGGTCTTCTGCGCTCAGGGTGCCCAGCCTAGTTCGGATATGCTCACGAATAACTCAACTCCAAGAAACACTGTGATGTATGATAGCTGGGGTCTAAGAAAGCCCTTACGATTCCCTCGAAGTGATTTCTACCCTTGGGACTAACCCGCAACACTTCCCAAAGGAAGGGGCAGCTTACCAATAGCTGGCTCCCCGGGGAACAAGTACAACATGCGGATGAGACAAAACTTAGTTCACTGCTTGCTCCGGTAAGAAAGAACACTGTCTTCCAAACTTTGGCAGCGTTTGAGAGAGGGCAAGGTAAAGTCAGAATTCTTCGTACCCTGCTAGACCTGCCGCACAGTCTTAATAATTTTGAACAAGGGGCCCCACATTTTTTTCTTTTCCACTGTGGTCCTGCAAGTGTTGTAGTCATCCCTAACTATGACCAAGCATCGTATGTCTGATACGGCTACAGTGTTATGAGATTAAAAGTGCATTTTGTGGGGGAGGGAAAGGATGACAAAGATGGTCAGGTAAATCACAGCTCAGAGCTCACTTTGCAAAGTGAATAAAAGTTCAGAAGGCAGAGACAGGGACTAACATAGTGGAGAGCCCAACATGGTGGAGAGGACACAAAAATCACCTGTTAGGTTTGGAAACGATACATCCTTTGCATAACTTCTGTGTGCCACGGACAGTGCCGTGTCACAGGGGGGCCCAAGCCAGATGCTGGACTTTGAATGCATCAAGATAAGTGGGTTAGAGCCTCCTCCGTGGGGGGAGCCTTGGACCTGATTTGAGAAGACAACTGACAAACTCAGTCATGGATTTTTGGACAGCTACTCAAAATTGGTTGAATTGGGATTTTGAAGGGTAATATTTTAGTTCAAGCATGGCAGATGAATGCATATGCAAATTCTATTCAATTCTGTCATTTTAATGCAAAACGAACAAAAATGGTCTTCACAATTACTCTCTGGGGAGAATGCTAATGTCAACCACCAAGGGAGGAATCCATAGATTTGCAGAGAGCTGTGTTCAGAGTTTAAAGTATAAGAATTAGCCTCAAGAACCTGAAAAGAAAATCTAGAAGTGAAGAGATATAATTCAAGTTTCAGGTTCAAAGCTTTCTCATGCAGATGTCACCGTCATCCCTGAACTGTACATGTGACTGGAAAGGGGGAAGAAGGAGCAGGTGCAGCATGGTGTTTTATTGAGCCATTAACTTGTGTCTTCTTCTCCCTTTATTTTCCTCTATCTGCTGATTTGTTTCCAGCATGTAACCAGGTGTTGAGGGATAATTTTCCAAAAAATAAAAAGGTAAAACCATGACTTCCATACAGATATAAAATGAACACCTGCCAAAGATTTTACTTAACTCATTAATGAGAGACCAATAAAGTTTTACAATGGCTTCAAAGGAGAATTCGAAGGACTCTGCTTTTATAGATTCGGAAGGCTGACATAAATTTACAAATAGGGGGATTCTGGATTTTTCCACAAAAAGGAGGGGAAATTTGCTCTTCTTTAGACAGACAGCTTGTGGGGCGCCTGGGTGGCTCAGTCGGTTAAGCATCTGCCTTCGGCTCAGGTCATGATCTCATGATTCGTGGGTTTGAGCCCCGCATCAGTCTCTGTTCTTACAGCTAGCTCAGAGCCTGGACCCTGCTTCGGATTCTGTGCCTCTTTCTCTCTCTGACCCTCCCCTGCTCCCACTGTCTCTCTATGTCTCTCAAAAATAAAGAAAAACATTAAAAAAATTTTAGACAGACTGCTTGTGTGTGGACAAGCGACATTTACGTTATTATCAGTTTTCGACACAATATCTTCTATTTCTACAGACTTGTAAAACAGCCTCCTCAAAATGAAGGTGGACCCTCCCCCAAAGGATAAGATGGTTTCCTTGGTGGGGGGGGGTGCTCCAGCATTCCACTGAAAGGACATCTGGTCCTCTCTCTTGACACCTTCTGACGTCTTAAACTTTGTGCATCCAGAGGTCTTTTTGTGTCTCTTTGTCTCAGTGGAAGTCCATGTTTCACAGTCTCTAGACCAATAGCCATCTGCCATTTTCTTTCTTTCTTGTATGAAGACATTCAGCCTTGGATGGGAGTCCAGGGCCTATAGAGGAGAGTTGGGAGAAATTCTGCAATGCTGCTGAGAAAGGAAACAGGGAACCTTCGAAACTTGGCAGAGTCCTGTGCAGGTGTCAAGTCCTCTGGGGGGATGGCTTTGCCCAGGAGTGGGGCAAGAATAGCTAAGCCCCTACCTATAGATGGCCAAGGCGGACAGGGAGGGGGCATCTAGCATAACCTGCATGGACTGATGGCCAGGATGACCATGAAACTCATCATCGAAACCAAAACACATTTGAAGGTGAAAGGGGACACCATACTGAGGCAAGAGTGTAAAATAGAGCTATGATACTTTAGCATATGGAAGATCCCCAAACCACCGCATGCCATTGAAACAGGAAGATCGTATCTAGTTTGATTTTCAGGGGACAAGACTGGATGATCTTCAATCCCTGAAAGGGAATTTCATTATACTACCATGTGTGCTGCTTTTAGAAGGCCATTAGCATGCTTGACAGTCATAAAAAAATTATTTCAAAGGCATGTTTTGGGTTGTGTGATGATAGAGTTTGAGTATTTAAGAGCAATGAGTTAAATTGATTCTGAAAGACTTTTTTTTTTTAGTGATGGTAGATAATAATAATAGAAAAGGTAGACTTTATTCTTTTAAGGAGGTGTGAAGAATTTCAAATGGTTGAGTATTGAGTTATCTCCGTTGAAATAGTGCACATTTGGAACTGGGTCTCTGTAACCCACAGTTGCAACTGCTGTCCTCACAAAGGTTTGGGTACCAATACCCAAAGGGAACTCAATGAGGGTCATTTCACTAGATGGGGCCAGTTCCCCCAGGATCACTGCAATTTCTTGGTGCCAGCCTTTTAAGAGATATTTCTTGATGCTTTCCTAAGTTAGCTGGAGGTCAATCCATATTCTCCAGACCTCAGAATATGAGAGACCTGATGAACTGTCTTAATTAGTCACCTAATAAGCGTTAAGTGTCTGACTCTTGATTTCTGCTCAGGTCACGATCTCCTGGGTCATAGGTTCTAGCCGCACATCAGGCTCCGTGCTAATAGTGTGGAACCTGCTTGGGCTTCTCTCTCTCTCTCTCTCTCTCTCTCTCTCTCTCTCTCTCTCTCTCTCTCTCCCTCTCCCTCTCCCTCTCCCTCTCCCTCTCCCTCTCTCTCCCTCTCCCTCTCTCTCCCTCCCCTTCTCCCTCTCCCTCTCTCCACTTTTCTCTCTGCCCCTCTCCTGCACTGTCTCTATCTCACTCAAAATAAATAAATAAACCTTAAAAGAAAATAAATTGAATCTTGTATGAGTAGAGCATATTACCAACAGCAGATTTATGCAAAATTGCCTCTACTGATTTAGACTGAGGGTAACCCCAACATTTGGCTGAAAGAAAACAAAAGAAATTGAATCATGTTTATCTATGTGTATTGCAGACTGAGAATCACTTATGCTGGTAAGTGAATATCACCAACTCCGGAAGAATAGGACAGAGCTCTTATCAATACATTCTCCACGGACCCGTTAGGTGGTCTGGTGAGCTCGGTGGACACCCTCTCACAAGACAGGGTTTCAGAATATGCCAGAGACACATAGGGTCACACGCAATAATCAACAATATTAAAATAGAACCGCCAACATATTTAAATAAGCCCATTCCCAATATAGTGGTACCTGTAGTGTATTTCTTTAGTAACACACTGGAAAACAAGACCTTAGTAATGGATCTAAGTATTGTCATTAAAAACTAGTGATGCGGGGGGCACCTGGGTGGCTCAGTTGGTTAAGCATCCGGCTTCGGCTCAGGTCAGATCTCACGGTTTGTGGGTTTGAGCCCCGCGTTGGGCTCTGTGCTGACAGCTCAGAGCCTGGAGCCTGCTTCAGATTCTGTATCTCCCTCTCTCTCTGACCCTCCCCTGCTCACGCTGTCTCTCTCTGTCTCTCAAAAATAAATAAAAAGCATAAAAAAATTTTTAAAAAAAACTAGTGATGAGGGCAAAGGCGATTTTGAGGCATCTGAAGGGATGATATGAACTTACAGGTGACCTCCACCGGTGAAGAGTCCTAGATGTTCTCGTTCTGGTGTGGTCTGTTGCTCGTATCCCCGACTGGCAGGAGCACCACAGTTAAGTTAGATGCCGACGTCCTGTTTGCCGATCTGTGGCAGCCGTGAGTGACGCTGGCCCAAGGCTCATTTCGAGCATCAGTGGAGTTCCTCTCTGCGACCCCCCTCCGCCCCCAGCCCTGACGGAGCACCCCATGTTTCCACCCTTGGCTCTCCGTCTCCTCCAGGAATTCAAAACCCCTTTATTTGCTTTCCTCTCATGGCACAGAATATGTCATTTTTACATCTCCGCTGATCCTACCCTGTTTCCATCTCTAAATCAGTGTAGTGGTTACAAAATCCACTGCAGGACTGGTATTCAACACCAGAAGCGTCAAGGCATTCGGGGGCCAGGGCAGGGGTAGGGCCTGTCGGGACAGAGGCCGGAGAGAGTTAGTGTTGGCAGCGGCAGCAGCGGAGTTCTGGGGGAAATGATTTTCTTCTTGAGACGCCGGCAGCCGGGTCATTGATAAATGCCTATTACCCCTACTTGATTATGAATAAGAACCCTATTCACCTTTTGAAATGAGTTTTTATTTTTAGAGAGAATGAACAGGGGGAGGGGGAATGAGGGAGAGAGAGAGAGAAAAAAAATCTTAAGCAGGCTCTGTGCTGGGCATGGATCCCAGCGAGGAGCTCTGTCCCATGCCCCTGGGATCATGACCTGAGCTGAAACCAAGACTCAGACACTCAACCACTGAGCCAACCAGGCACCCCTGAACTCTGAACTACCCCCCAGTTCAAATGATAACTGGTGTGGTCATCGGAGTGGATACCATAGTGTCACTCAGATCCCTTTTCCAGGACTGAGGGGCCACTTCTCCAGCTGCCGGGAGTGTCGGTGGCCCACGGCTTCCGCTGATGTCTAATCCGCACACGGTCTTCTGTTGAAGAGAACTGCTTTGCACAGGTTCCCGTCCCCAGGGCGTAGCTGGCCGGTGGAAGAGATTCCAGCCTCACTGACCCCAGGGAGGGAAACGCGGCCAGGACATCCCAGCTCAGAGTGGCCTCTGGTGTGGCCTCACGGTAGCTGACTTTCCCCCGTGCTCAGGGCTGCTTCCCACGTCTCCCACGGCTGCTGCCCTCAAGGGTTTCCGCCCAGCAAGCCTCCATCTCCGTCTGTGTCTCCGCAAACCTGACCGAAGGCAGTCACTCCATCTCTGGGGCTCTAGGAGGTCTGATCCCTGGTCGCCACTTTGACCTGAGGTCACACGGGCCTTTTTACCCTTTTTCAAATAGGCTAAGCTCCCTATCATCCCTGGCCAGTCCACCTGCTCTTCCCTCTTCTCTCCTGGCTCCGTCCCTAGCTAGTCACAGTTTCAAATTCCTCCATCTCATCTTTTCAACAAGGTCTTAGTTTTCCTGATTCCATCACTTTTCCCAAAGACTTTCTCTGTTGAGCTTTTAAAAAATGTCCTCCATCGCCCCATCGCTAACTGAAATGTCGCCTCTGTTTAGTTATTTACTTACTGACGCTCTCCTTCTGGAACATGAAAGTTCCCTCTGGGATGGAATCTTCTTTGTCTTGTTCACCCTGAATCCCTAACAGGCAGAAGTGTGTTTGTCATACCGTCTGCTCTCGATAATGTTGGTTGGAGCAGTGGGTGAGAAAAAGGGAAAGAAACCAAAAAACACGGTACAGATTCATTTATAAAATTCTCCCTTAGCGCTGCCAAAATTGTCTTAGCTATTTGCTTAGCTTGCGGCTTTTGCTTCATTTCCTAGGGAATATCCTTGCCAATTCGTCCTGAATTTCTCACCTTCCACCGTTTCTCACCTCTACCATCTCCATTTCCAAAGCTCTAATAGTAGATATTATCCCCAAGTACTATTAAAATTAGCCGAAATAATAGCAACCAACATTCACTGAAATGAGAGACACTTCACTGACTGCTTCATATATGTTAATATACTGAAACCTTACCATAAACCTTTGAAGTGGTTGTTACTATTATTCCTCATTTATAGATGAGGAATCTAAAGTTGAGTTGAAACTAAAAGTCACACGGCTAATAAATGTCAGCAGGGCCAAGATATAAACACAATGTTTCTTTCTTATTAAATGTTTATTTATTTTGAGAGAGAGAGAAAGCATGCATGGATGAGCAGGGGAAGGGGCAGAGAGAGGAGAGAGAGAGAATCCCAAGCAGGCTCCATGCTGTCAGCACAGAGCCAGATGTGGGGGTCCATCCTGTGAACTGTGAGATCATGACCTGAGCTGAAATCAAGAGTTAGACGCTCAACCAACTGAGCCCCCCCTGGCACCCCCAGTGTTTCTGATAAGGAGCTTGCTATGTGGTTCCAGGTTGCTACAGTAAAAAGTCCACACCATTAGAACCAGAGCCCTGCAATCGATGTTCTTGGGTCCATGTTGGACTTCATGTGGCCTCCTAGACTACAGCTTCTTCACTTCTAAGTGGGGCTTAGGATGATCCTTGTTTTCTGCAATAATTAAATTAAGTGATAATGTATGTAGGCATCTAGCATACGGTAGGAAATCCAAAGGGTTTCTCCCCCTGGTGTATGACACTGTAAAAACGGGACCAGTTTTTTTTTTTAAGCTGCTATTCATCTCAGACCAGTCAGAAGCAGACAAGGACATTTTCAGGCCTGCGGGGGAAATCTGTATGTACTGCATGAACCCCACTAGCATGCATGTTTAATCATGTCCATAGATGTGTGCGTATGTATCTGAGGAGCAGCTTGTAAGCTAAGGCCTCAGGTTCTAAGGTCAGACAGACCTAGAAGAGGGTCCCATCTCTGTTATTTCTTACCCCTTCCTCCTGACTTAGGCAGGAAACGTAGCATTACAGAGTTGAAATGATGGATCCCCAAGGTACGTTTCTTCATCTGTAAGTGGGTTGGTGTAAGAATTAAATGAAATGTTGCATATTTTTTTAAACAGTTATTTATTTTTGAGAGAGAGAAACAGAGGGCGAGTAGGGGAGGGTCAGAAAGAGAGAGAGAGAGAGAGAGAGAGAGAGAGAGAGAGAGAGACAGAATCCAAAGCAGGCTCCAGGCTCTGAGATGTCAGTGTAGAGCCCGAGGTGGGGCTTGAACCCAGGAGTGGCGAGGTCATGACCTCCGCGAAAGTCGGATGCTTAACCTACTGAGCCACCCAGGTGCCCCAAAATATTGCCTATATAATGTAGGGTTTGAACTTTGGCAATCCATTTATTATAACAGCGGTACTTAATATTAGTTTTGACTCTCATATCATGACATGGCTATATTTTACCGTAGGAAGTGTTTTCTCATTGTGAATACAGAACCTTGAGATCTTGGAGTCCAAGGGATAGAAAATGTAACTGTCATGAGGACAGGCCCAGCAGACTTAACCCCAACCTCAGCCCCCAGCTCCAGGGTGCAGCTGAGGCTCAGATGAGCCAGGGTCTTCCAGGGCTGCTCAGCAGATGTGTGATGGCTACGGAGTCTGGCTCAGGGCGCAGCCACGTCAGACTCCCTCGAGAGCATTTAAAATCATAGATTTCAGGGATCTGCTCCTGGAGATCCTGATTTGAGATTCTGTGACACTGCATTTAAAAAGAAAACAAACAAGACCCCATAGTTGGTTCGGAGGCTGGCCAGACTTGGGCACCACCTGTTGAACTCACCCATGTGTGGGATCCTGGACTGACACCTTCCCTGTACCCCTTCCCTCAAACTACTGAGAGGACCTGGGAACCCTGGTGATGCCTGGTTTATTCCCTTCACAGTGGCCTCTCCATGCAGCCATCTACTCTCTCTGGCTGTTTGAGGTCGCCATCAGGGCATCTCCAAGTTACCAGGATCTTAGTTTCATAATCTTTAATGGTGACCGTCTCAGAATTCTGGAACAGGGTTGAAGGTGACCTCCCTGATCTTTTTACCTGCGCCAAAGCCTAACTCTGAAAGATCTGTCTCTGCTCATGAATGTGTAGAGAAGAATGAGCCTAGTTTCTAGGCACTGGAACAATTCAGAGTCTTCTTCCAGCTGCATTGGGGAGTGTCTCCTGATGCCTGAATTCCAAGAAGCCATTCCCAGCTCTAGAATCTGAAAGCGAGACCATGAGGGACATTTCCCTGGTAGTTCTCTAATCTGGAAGGAAAATAGTCAGCAGGGATTTAAGAGGGATTCTTCGTCCGTCCTATTTGCCTTCAACTCAAAAGCTCATTGTATCTTCTGTTTATCTGAGAAATGGCCTTGAACAGGATTCATCTCTACTGGTATTGGCATTCTTGCTGACACACTGAAAAAGGCCAGGCAAGCAACTTGCTGGCATAATGGGCATGGATATTGCATCTCATTCCATTTAACATAATTAAATCTGATTATGTATAATTCGTCCCTTCTACGGGAATATTTCCTTGAAAGGTTAAAAAAACCAATTGCTGAGAGTGGGAATTTCAGTTTCCTGTGTGGACCATACCTAGAAATAATAATCTGCTGAACCACCCTGATCTGATGTGTTTTATTCAAATATTCATTCCCTTTTTCCCGGAGAAGTATTTAACTTCTTGTCAAAAAAGACTATAATCAAGATGAACCCGAATGAGTAAGTCCAAACACAGTACCATATTTTCATATTTTAAAGCCCACATTCTTTCTCTGTTATTGTTACCATCCTATGCCCTTAACATGTAAACTCACTTGATTGTAATAAAGAACTAAAAGGAAATGAGTAAACTCATGGAAAGACTTGGGCATTGAAATGTTAGTTGGGTAAAAATAAGCAAAAAGAGGAGAATGGCAAAGCAACCATTATACTGTCAAGACCATCTTTTCCCGACTGTCTTCCATCCTGTTTCCTGTTTTCCCTTTCCTTTAATCTCTCACTCACACATGTGTTTGCTTTCCTGACTAGGAAGTAGGTGAAATAATCTTTGGGTCTTAAGCAATAACTTTCCATCTCAGAGAAAAACCCAAGGTCCTTAGAGAGGCTAATAGCCTGTTCTGTGGCTTTTCCTCTCCCTGGATCCTCTTTCTTTTTGTTGATTTGCCCTCCCGTTCCTTCCTTCTGATCCAGCTACGTGGCTTTCTCCCTGATCCGATAACATACCACTCAGGTTCCTAGAAAAAAAAAAAGCCATTTATTCTGCCTGGCATGCTCTATCCGCACAGCTCACCCCATTCCATTTTACCTGTCTCCCTGTCTTATTTTCTGTCTTCTCCATAGAATAAGGAAGCAGGTTGACCGTTGTTTATTTCTGTTCTAATTTACTGCTGATAGCATCTGGATTATCCTATAACCCCATATTAGGTTCTGAGAAAGCCGTTAGAATAGAAACATCTAATATTTAGATGTGTTGGTGATTACTTCTTTTCACCGTCATTGTGAAATTAATCAACTTCACAATGAGCCAGAAAATAGACAAAAGGAATAATCGGAAAGAACACCGGTTTACAGAACAGCAGACTTTACAGACAGCAGAACAGTCCTGGTTTTAACTAGGCATTCTAGAATTATAAGGCTGTTACTTTGTTACCTTTACGGTTTTTTCAGTTTACAAATGAAACCTTTTGGGTGATGCATTCTAGATGTTAATTAGTAACATTTACCAGGGTGCCTGGTTGGCTCAGTCAGTTAAGTGTCCAACTTCGGCTCAGCTCATGGTCTCAGGGTTTGTGGGTTTGAGCCCCACATTGGGCCCTGTGCTGAACGTTTGCTCAGAGCCTGGAGCCTGCTTTAGATTCTGTGTCTCCTTCTCTTTCTGCCCCTCCTCCGCTCACACTCTGTCTCTCAAAAATAAATAAATGTAAAAAAAAAATGTTTTTTAACATTTACCAAAAATTCCCCCACTTAAGGTCATACAATGACCTTAAAAGTCATGCAATCCAAGCCCCCTCTGAATATATGCATCCAATTCCCCAGTGCTTACACGGCTTCTACAAATTCATAGTGAATTTTTGGTCTTTCTTTTCTTAGATCCTGCGGGTTTGTGAAGTCCATCATTACTTGATTAATTAATCAAATATTTATTGAGTGCCTAGTGTGTTCTTGGTTTTGTCCTGTGTGCTGGGGGCACAAAGAAAAATAGGACATAGTCAATAAATGTCACCCAACAGGTCTGAGTACTGGAGGGTCTGAATTTACTCTGAACCCGCTGCCTGCTGGCCACTCCAGTACCTTGCTCTCGGTCAGAGTGAAATCAGTGATCAAGATCTTTAATCTGATTAGATATCAGCAACTTCATGTAATTCCATCTACTAGTGTAACTGAAATCTTGATTTCAAGCCTTGTAGACATCCAAATTCTGATCTGGCTATCTTTGAACGCGACTATAGAGAACAGGACAGGCTGGGGCAGACCCCTGAGTGACTTCAACCGGGAGCACTGACCAGCATGACGGGTGCCTCTGTGCCCATACCGAGCCCTACTCAGAGGTAAATGCAGCCCTGCCTTCTGCTTTCACAAACATATCTGAAATCACAGAAGCACTTGTACCGTTCAAGTTTTACTAAAGATTGGAAGGCCTTGTGATGACGAGGAGTAAGGGTCCTTGAGGCAGACAAGTTCATGTTGTCTGAAGATTGTGTTTTACTTAGGGCACATTCCATGCTGTTGTAACAAGGCCATCTCAAGATACGATGGATCAGCGAGACGAAAGCTGATTTCCCATCCATCAAACGGTATTGGCAGAGGCGGTTCAGTGCTGGTCCAGGGAGAGATGAACAGAGAGATGAAGCCGCTGGTGAATCGGTCACATGCACATTGCGGGGTGTCTGTGTTTGCGTCCATACATCGACACAGAAGCAGTGTTTGTGGTAGTTACCGGTGCTGACTCCTTAAGGTGCGTTGTCAGGGCTCCTCTGATACCCCGAGCGGTGGAGTCGTTTAACATGATTTTTTCAAAATGACGAATAACTTTGGGTAATATTTGTAACAAAATACATGCCTCTTGGACAGAATTAAGAAAAAAAAAGCAATTCCCTCCATTATACGGTAATTGCATGCCTGAAAAACTGGCTCTTATTCAAACAATGTAAAATAAATTGTTCCTATATGTTCAGTGGGGCCTTTCGGATGTCATGGAGATGTGGAAACAACCTTTTATTAGGTCAGGACTGTCCAGTGTGTCAGAGGACATCTAGCCGCCGTGGCCTACCCACTAAACGCTAGTATTGCCCCTAAGTATTATGACCATAAACATGCTTCCAGGGTGTCCAAAGTGCCCCCAGACCACAACATTGTCTCTGCTGAGAGCCACTGCTCACAAGGAAAGTGGGTAGATGCTCTCTGTCACTTTGAGACCAAGGTTCATCTCAAACAAAAGCCAAGTAGTTACCACTCATGTGCCTTCTCCCAAAGGTGTAGATGGTAAAGAAGCTAAGTTCTTGCCCTTGGGGACTGGACAGGCTGAAATGAGTGCACACCTGTGCGTCAACACCTTAACTGAAGCACCTCGGCTTTTTCTTAATGTCCTCTTTGACTTTATGAGTGTGATTTTCTCCGTGTGGAATTGGGTGGGAAAAAAAATTTTTTTTTGAGGGAGAAAAGGCAAAGCAATCTTCTTCTCCCACAAATGTCTCAGGCCCATTATTGTAAGATGTGTGAAAGTACTAAATTTACAGAAAGGTCTAAGTAATAGCAAACAAGGTGAGGAAATTTACTTCTAACTGGCAAGGTATAATCTCCCGAAAAGGAACCTTCAAGTGGGACGTATTCAGCTGTACATTGAGGCTGCTTTGCTGCCAAGGGAACCTGGAAGAAGATTGGAGCGCAAATGTTACCCTGAAATACACACACAGCTGCATGCAAATATCCAGGGCACAATTTTGCTTCAGTTAAGTAAAGACCTTAATCATTCTTGCAGACTTTTAGCTCCTGGTAATAAACAAGTTTTTTTCTTAATGATCAGATTCTCCTTCTTTAGTCTTTCTTATTTTTTTAGTTAGTTAGTTTTTTGTTTGTTTGTTTTTAGCATTCTTGGCTACTGAATCCTTATTTTTCAGGCAGGCGTACGATTAATGATTATCTACGGCCGTAACAAGCTGGCACTTCTTGGTGCCTCGTACTCTTCAACTGTAAAATGGAGAAGCAGGTTAACTAGATATTCTGATGGCCCTTCCAGCTCAAGGTTTTAGGTCCCAGGGACCTAACTGTAGCTGAATGATCCTGTATTTAATAGCAAAGATGTTCTTCCAATAACAGGTAAAAGGACTGAGTTTCCAAGTAGGAAATGAGGAGACCCTGCACATTCAAACGATTCTTCAGCAATGTCTTGTTTATCTGAATTTACTGTTGCATCTCTGCACATTATCTGGGTTTGAGTTTCAGGCATGCTGCTCACTAGCTAGGTGACCTTGGGACAACTACTGAATACCTCAGTGCCTCAGTTTCTTCATGTGTAAAATGGGAATATTGCCGTCTAAAGCATTCCTGTGAGTAGGAAGTAAATCCGCATAAGTTAGCTGCTCAGAATGGTCCCCCGCACGTGGTAGGTGCTCAGCCTTATTTGACTTAACAAACCCATAGCTCCTGGCACATGGTGGGAATTTGGTCGGTTTTCACTGTGAAGTGAGGTCGTTTCATCCCTGGAGACATCTTCAGACTCACTTTTACCTATTGCTAAGGCTTGATGTAGACAGTTCTGCATTCAGTATTTCAGAGATTTGGATTTGTGATGAATTCCTGGAATCGCATTGAACGTAGCATTGCCTGGTCTCCACAAATAGTGTGGCACATTTTCCCAGCCTGTCATGTGCAGCTCTGCGGCGGTTCCACTGACACATTTCGGGAGTTACCCTCTATGACAGTTTCATAGCACAGTAATTTCACTTAGTCCATAACCTTGAGAGAGGTACACTTGGGGTTCCTCCTATAATGTAACGAACAAAGGCATGAGTCCCCCCATTCATATCAAATATATGGATTTTAACCCTGGGAGGATTTTACTTTTCCATTATACAAATGCTAAGTTTTATGGGCTTTGGTTTTCCCCTGAATTGAAACAGTTCCACTGTATCCTTCAAATGCTAAGGGCCACTTTCTGTCTTCATTCCCTGTCTCTATGGGGATTTCAAGCATCAGTCAGAGACAGAGGGGCCACGATGAGTGCGATAGACTGAATGTTGTGTGAGCCTCAAGTTCATATGTTGACATCTAACCCATGGGAGGGTATTGGCGATGTGGAACCCTCACGGTTGGGATTAGGGCCCTTATAAAAGACATTCTGGCGGTTTTGTATTCTTGATCTCCCCAGAATGGGTTTGGCACAAAATAGGATCTCCGTAAATGTTTGATGAATACATAAACACGTTTCCCTCTCAAGAAAAATATCAGAATATTTCCATATTTCAGACTTACCAACAAATACTGTGTTTGTAAACACAAGCATACTTTTGCAGAGATTTATGAAGACATTAATCCAGTGGGAAAAATAACAGTATTTCACTCTTTAGAGGAAAGATACTCTTTAGTATTAGTAAACATTAGTAAACTACTATTTGTCTGATGTAAGTTATTAACTACCCACCATAAGATAAAAAATCGAAGAAGGACTTAAACAGTTATACCTTGGTCTTAAATGAATAAAAGAAAAATTTTTTTTTTTTTTTACTTTCAAAACAAACCAGGAGTCCCAAAGTTTCTAAATGTACCACTGGGCTGGTTTTGACAGGAATCAGTCACTCTTCCTTAACATAAAGGAAATATCCTGAGTCTGGTCATTCAATTTTAAGATCGATGTTGTTCAATTATTTAGTAATAGATCTTTCTAGAACAGCATTCCATAAGCACTCTGCCATGTTTTTCATAGGGTTGGGGGGGAGTTGAAAGGACAATTTATTGATCAGCTGAGACTATGGGAGACTGATAAATTTCTGCAAAATGCCAGAGTATGCCCAACAGCACTGAATACTGCTGAGAAATTATTCTAGTATTTTGTCTGTACATTAAGGCTAAATTGCAAAGCACTGGCTTCTTTTCAGGGCACAAGCCATCTCAGTAGATTTCCATTCTACCTGAGGGAAAGTTCTAAGGTCAGGATATAAGTCAAAAATCATCTACAGGGAAAACTATCTTGGAAAATCTCCGAGGGAGGCGTCACATTGGAAACTGACATACTGTTGGTCAGTGAATCCAGCCTGGCCCCTTCTCCTCTTGGGTAGAAAGAGATCTCTGTTTTTCTGACAAAAGTATCACAGGAGGCAGTCGGTTTGTTTTTTGGGGTGGAATGCTGTGGAAAAGTGAGTTCTGCATCTTGAAGTTCCAGAGTCTGACGATTACCCTTTGAAAGACAGTTGAGGAAGGGGATGCGGGGGGGGGGGCATTGCGGATTTGTGTTTTCCCGTCACACTCTCTGTGGAGTAACTTACTCATTGGCGGATCGATGCTTGCTCTGGTGAAGGCTTAGCTGAAGCTCTGCGTGATCTCCACTCAACGAACTTGCCGGATTAAGTGACCGTACTTGTTCCCTCGGCCAAGAACACGGACATCTCCCCCCACCCCCACCCCGTGCCAGCTCCCCTTGGCTGGGGGGTTAATACCTAGTTCTCTCACATCCATCTGTTAAGCTCCGTGTTTACCAAGTGGTAGCTCAGTTGTCTCAAATCTGTTAACGGTAACTGTACTTGCAGTTATAATTATACAATTTAATTATGTAGTATGCAAACTGATAAATTACGCGTGTGAAAGAGAATTATCTCTATGAAACTAAATTGAATGCTTTGGAAAAAAAATTGATGAAGGCAGTTAGCTAAAAAATGCTGTCAGATGAGGTGTGAGGGAGACAAATGCTAAGACGGTGAAAATATCATAAAAATCTAGGTGTTGGAACTTAAATTCTTTGAAAGGTTTCTTGAAGTCTTATAGCATGTTTAGACACTGAAAGTAGAAATTAGAGATATGCATTATAGTTCTTAGTTTTTAATTAAAAATTTTTTAAGTATTTATTTTTGAGAGAGAGAGGGAGTGTATGTAAGTGGGGGAGGGGCAGACAGAGGGAGACACAGAATCTGAAGCAGCCTCCAGGCTCTGAGCTGTCAGCATGGAGCTGGCACGGGGCTCGAACCAACAAACTGTAAGATCATAACCTCAGCAGAAGTCAAGCGCTTAACTGAGCCACCAGGTGCCCCAAGATATGCGTTATACTTTGTGTGAGAAACAAAACGTGGAACTCCATTCAGCAGATGCACATTCAAGGATTCTACATGAAAAATGGGAAGATTGTAGATTTCTGTTCTAAACAGATAAACCGCTTAGGGCAGAGACAGAATTCTTCACTAGTATTTGTTCTATATTTCTTCCCTTAATAATAGAAACCCTGAGCGCAAGCCAGACACAGCATCTGGACCAAAGAGTAAATTTCTAAGATACCTTATGGCTCCATACAACCATGTGCTTGTTCAACTTGTTCAACTTGTTCAAAGGAATGCGGGCAGAAATGAGAGGTCCCGTCTTCTGTCATATCCTTAACAGGAATAGATGCGATCACTTTGATCTTCCCCTTCGCATTGGCAAGAACAGAGATACAGTATCAGGGGCTGAAAGGGCTCCCCCAGACCTGGAGATGAATATCTCTGGGCTGAGATAGACCTGCCCATCGGCCCTGGGCCATCGCTGCTTCCTCTGTCTGTACTGTTTCGTGGGGGAGAAATCAGCTTCCGTCTTTATGAATCTGGATTTGGGGGCCCTCTTGGTTCTAGCAACATAGAATGTATCCTCACACATTGTTTAAATTTTAATATAAATATATACATATATATACAATTTATATCAAGGTTTATCCTTTTACATGTGTTATATCTCATATATATTTGTATAACTATATAATATATATAATTAGTATCTGATTTTCACTTTATTTTATTATTTATCTATTTGTTTATTTTTTGCACTTTAAATGACCTTTTCAATTAACTAAGCGATCTCGCAGTTCTGATAACAAAGCTTCTACTATATTATTTTTCCTCTTCTTTTAAACTGAGCATGAAAGTTGAGTGCTTTTGGTGAGGGCTGATTTTGCGTCTCTAGGACAGTGTACCACACGGCACCTTTGTCTGGTTAAGTCCCGTGAGGAGCATAGGATTGCCCAGCTAGCAATTGCCAGCGATTGTAGTAGGGGAAGAAAGGGCAAGTACCCAGAGACAACCCCCTGCTCCCCTAATGGTAGCCATTTGGGAAAACCCCATGGCTGTTATTAACTCTGTAGCTTGTGCGAATGGCACCCCCAGTGTTTGGCAGTGCACAGCGTGAGCAACTGTACATGGGACTTTTGCTGATCCTTGCTGAAGGAAAACTGCCACATTATTCAACATTATTCTGGTGCTGGCAAGAATGTATCAAAGCAGACACTCACATATTGTTGGTGGGAATGAAAACTGGTAAAGTTTTTGTGGAGGCCAGTATCTATCAAAAATTAAACACTATATTTGCCTTGAGCAAGATTTTCTCCTGGGAAGTTATTTTATTTATTGATTTATTAAATTTAATTTATTTATTTTGAGAGATAGAGAGAGAGAGAGAGAATGAATGAATGAATGAATGAATGAATGAATGACTATGAATCCCAAGCAGGCTTTATGCTGATGCAGGCTTAATTCTCAAGAACCGTGAGATCATGACCTGAGGCGAAATCAAGAGTCAGATGCTTAACTGAGCCACCCAGGTACTCCTAGGAGGTTATTTTTATTTATTTATTTTTTTTTAATTTTCAATGTTTATTTTTGAGAGAGAGACAGAACATGAGCAGGGGAGGGTAAGAGAGAGGGAGACACCGAATCTGAAGTAGGTTCCAGGCTCTGAGCTGTCAGCATAGACCCGGATGCGGGGCTGAACCCAGGAACTGTGAGATCGTGACCCGAGTAGAAGTCGGATGCTTAACCGGCTGAGCCACCCTGGTGCTCCCCTAGGAGGTTATTTTAAAGAGATTATCATAAATATGCATGGATCTGTGTGCAGGCGCACCCCTTGCAGCAGGGAAAAAATATAAGTGTCCCCTTTTTACCTTTCATTACTTTCTTCAAGACCTGCTATTGGAGCTCATGGAAGACACACAGCTTACAGAAAGTCAGACTGGACAAGATGCACAATGACCCTGACCTCGTGGAGCTTACCTTCCTGTGGGTATCAGATTCACCATAAACAGATGAATAAGTAAAAAGGCATCACTACATCAAATAGTCATTAAGGCAATAGATACATAATTTGTGTTTCATCCATACCACGGAATGCTAGTAAGCCCTTCTAGAAGAACGACCTATCACATTCCTAAAGATATAGTGTCAAATGAAAAAAAAAAAGTCACACTGTGATACAGTCAGTGTGAGTAGTAAGATAACAGTAGTCTGTGTTTATGGACGCTTATAGGCCTGTAAGTGGACAGAAAACATCTGAAGCATGGGCACCGGGACGTGCAGGTGAGTCTCAGGGACAGGCAGGGGGCAGGGCTAAGAACAAGGCGATGTTTCATACTTTGCATCATCACATCTTCCACAATGAGACTCTGTTCCCACTTTCTTCCCGTTCTTTAAAAGAAGAAACCAATGAGAAATAATCACTGCTTCCCTAGAGCTGCTAAAGGTGCAGGGCAGCAGAGAAAGATCTTCTCCGGGTCAAATATGAGGACCACAAATTTGTCTAAACTTTCTAGAAGGCACCGGCGATCGCTTTAAAAAGCTCAACTTCTCCAAGTGGAAATTTCGTGCCTAGAAGTTTAGCCTAGAGAAGTAATATGATGTGCAAAAGAAATGTAAATGGAAAAATGATGTTCAATCACTGGGAAATGCCTAAATAAATGATAGCAAGTCCATGCGATGAAATATTACACAATTCAAAGTCCCTTTTAGTGACTCTGGACATATGTAAATGCTCATAACACGACAAACTGTGAAAAAAAGTAGCAGACCAAAACTTCCCACGTGGTTTCTGATCCAATGTTGGAATCAAATTCGTCGATCTATGTATCTAGCCGTGTGTAGGTGTGTATGCTATATGTATGCGCCCATCTACCCATCTCTATTCACCTAGCAAAAAGCCGGAATTAAAAAAAAGCTTAAGTGATAGTGTTAACATATAATTGTGATTGTTTTAAAAATAATTTTGTAAAATTTTCCAGTTAATGAGCAGTGCGGAGGTATCACGTTGATAAACACTCACACCTACATGCATCGTGATGTGAGCTACCCTTGCACAAATATCAAACCTAAGAGGAGCTGATGCATGGCAACTGGTATCAGCATCCCTTCAGTTTTTTGCTGTGTCAACTCAAAAGATGATTAATTCTGAGGAAAATACACTCTCCTAACAGTTACCACGAATTACATTGAATCGCATGAAACTGCTGTTTGTAGATTAAAAATATTGGCTATTTTATATGGTTCAACATCTGATCTATGGCATGCATATTCTTTCATCTCAATAAAGTCACACAGTCCCTCCAGACTCACCCTTTACTGTCAAGGGCCATTCTTTCTGGGGGACTTTGAGATGCAGTTGGTAATGTGCTTTATCTTCTGAGATGGGGGAATTCTCCAGTACTTAGAAGGACCTCCAGCCAGTGTGCTATCAGTGTTGCAAAATCCTTAATAACATTTTAACAATGGGCTCCATGTTTTCATTTGCGCCGGGCTCCTCAAATTCGATAATGATCCTAAATAGGAATATTCTTGAAGGCAATGGCCTGTGATTTCAAGCATGCATATAAAGAAGACGGTATCTTTGGAAACCCAAGGGGAGCAGTCAAATAAAATTGCCCTCATCTTCTAAGCCATAAACCTATGCACATTAACACCAGCCTCTGTGTCACTGGGAACGTCTCAGGGGATGTAGTAGGTGGCCGGTGTAGGACGTAATGGGAGGGATCACTGGGTCCTTCTAACCAAAAAAGAAAAAAAAAGTGATAAAGTTATATAACTCCCTAGGGTCCAAATGGGCTGCTGGAGTTCTCATTATTGGATTCATAAGCTTGCCATATGCCCATCAAGAAGAAAAGGCATTCTACTTGCTTGCTTTTGGAATGAAACTGGCAGGAAATAAAACAGCTCTGGCTTCTCTTGTGTCCCCCAAATACAGCCAATATGATGCTTGTTAGGTTGCGTTCCTGCCTTATTAAAACTGTGCTCTCCGCAGAAGGAGCTCGCTGCGCCCCTGCTCTCTGCCAGAAGGATGCCCTTACTTAATGGAGAGGGGAGGGAAATGCACAAGATGGAACTTAAGTTTGTCAATTACCTTCTCTCAGACACCCGGGGAACATGCCATTGCGTACGATCCATCATACTTTTGAGGGTCTGTGGTACAGCCACTCTAAAATAATAAAATTTCCAGAAGGAATATGCTCAGGATGTGCAGACCAGGCCTCAGGGAGTCCTCGCTTATATGGCATTGTGCCCCGTCTTTTCTATGGCTCTTTCAAATCAAGCAATGTACTGTTGTCTAGCATATCCTGGTGTGGAATTTGTCGTTGAAAGCCTTCAACCCTTTTGCATACTAATTCCACACCCAAGAATCTATGCCAGGTAAATAGTGATGTTCACAAACATTTTAAGTACAAAAACACTTATTTCAGGACTGCTTAAAATCTTTTTTTAAATTAATTTATTCTTGAGAGAGAGAGAGAATGTGTATGTGTGAACAGAAAAAGGGCAGAGAGAGAGGGAGAGAGAGAATCCCAAGCAGGCGCTGTCAGCGCAGAGCTGGATGTAGGGCACAAACTTCCAAACCGTGAAATCATGACCTGAGCCAAAATCAAGAGTTAGACACTTAACTGACCAAGCCATCCAGGCATCCTGCTTAAAATCTTTGAACAAATTATGTCCAACGATAGAGAAATAATTTTTTTAGATCATAGAAACACCATGTAATGGACAGTTGTCATCGATATAGAAATCTTATTTATAAAAAATTACTAATGACATGAGTTAAGACTTATAAGTCAACATATTCAGCTGCGTGTTGCCTGTGTGTTTAGCTATCCAAGACTGCACAGAAGTAATATGGTCAAAGAATTCTAAAGGCTAACAATGCGATCAGGATTTGGACCTGTGCTTGGAGCCATGGTTTTCCTCTCTCAGAGGCCAGAGAAAGGAGGCATACCTGTTAAACCGGAGACTCCAATTCCGGAGAAGCCTGGTGGCTAGGAGAGACCATGTGTCCTAGAAATGGAGGGATGGAAAGAATATTCCATTGTGAGAAGCAGGAGGGGAGCCAAAAATTCTCCAAGTTGCTAGTGTTAGTTATCACTGAGAGCCACCGTGTAACAGCTTTAGGTTCTTTTCAGCTCCTTGGGGGAGAGGACCAGGGAGAGGCACCCCCCCGCCAGGAGGGGATGTGAAGGGGGTGACCCGTGATCCTGGTCCAGGGGGAGCTTGCCCAAACCAGCAAGAAATAACTCTACAAGTATGGCAGCAGGGATGCATCATGGGTAATAACCTGGTTGTTTTGTTTTGTTTTTGTTTTAGAATATGTGACAGTTCTGAGATTTATTCATTCATTCAATAACTACTTCACAAGCATCTATTATTTCCCAGACACCCTACTAGGTACTTGCTGTACGTGGTTGGACATGATAGTTTTCTGCCCTCAGGAGATTGTACCTTTTCCGGAAGGAAGTCTCAGGCCGGTGCAAACAGAACGCGAACGGAGAGCATGATAGTATTACATTGGAGTGGTACTTTTCTTGACAGAAATATAATACCATTAACATGAAGGGTTCTGTGAAGAATTTTTGAGTTTTGCTGGTCTGGCATGTAAGTCAGTCTTCAGTAAAAATGCGGAGGAGAGAGTAGTGGATAGGCTCTGATTTTATTTCTTTTAAAATTGGGTTTTGGAGCATGGGGAAGCATTCTCTCATAAAGTCTCCAAGTGAGCAGTTCTCAGACAGGGTGCATTGATGTCTGGTAGGGTGAAGTCAAATCTGAGATGTGTTACCAATAATTAGTAACTGACATTGAGTACTGAGGTTTTTTCTAATGACTTAAAAAATAAAGTCGTTCATATTCCAAGCAAAGTCGTGATGACTTGTATTGTGCGGCCCAGCAGAGGAAAGACTGGGCCTAGAACCCGAAGGCTGGGAATTGTCATGAAACTTACATCCAATTTTATCTCTGCCTCAACTCACTGTGGATTACTGATATGGTATTTTAATTTGAGTATTTTTTTTTTTAATTTTGAGAGAGAGAGAGCGAGCAAGCAGGGTAGGGGCAGAGAGAGAGGGAGAGAGAGGGAATCTCAAGCAGGCTCTGCACTGTCAGCACAGAGCTTGATGCAGAGCTCGAACCCACAAACCCTGAAATCATGACCTGAGCTGAAATTAAGAGTCAGAAGCTTGGGACCCCTGGGTGGCTCAGTTGGTTAAGCATCCAACTTCAACCTAGATCATGATCTTGCTGTTACAAGTTTAAGCCCTGCATCGGGCTCTGTGCTGAGAGCTCAGAGCCTGAAGCCTGTTTCAGGTTCTGTGTCTCCCTTTCTCTCTCTCTCTGCCCCTCCCCCACTAGCTCTCTGTCACTTTTCAAAAATAAATAAGCCTTAAAAAATGTTTTAAATAGAAGCTTAACTGACTGAGCCACCCAGGTGCCCCTGTTTATTTTTTAAATTTAAGACGTCTATGAGCCTTAGTAGATATGTTTATTATTTATTTATTTTTACTGCTGACGCTTTATCTTGAAACCATAGTTTCTGCTTTTGTTTTTGTTTGTTGATAATATCCACACAAAAGACCCAATCACATCAAGAAGCATTCGTGTCCATTTTTATGGATAGGTAATACGAATTTTAAATCCATCCAGTGTGGTGTGTCTGGCCTGAACTGAAATGGCCCACGGTTAAGATAATTAAGAGTAGAGACTGTGGTGAACTTGAGAATGTATGCCAGATTTGAATCACTTCATTATGAAAAGGAAGTTGTGTGCAGAAAAGAAATTACCGTCTCCGATCACCTTTGGCTCACTTTCTCTTTGCTTAAGCACCACCATCCCGTAACCTGCTTTCAGTGCTTTCTCTTCTGTTGATGCGGTTCTCATAATTTGCTTTTGTTTAAAGCTCTACTTTTGGCTAAGGTATTTATATACGTGAACAAAACGCATAGCCAGTAAGTCATAGTCAGGAGAGGACTGTTTAGCCTTTTTATGGCAACAGACCGGGAGAACAGAAGGTAGGACTTTCCAGAAGGCAAATGAACCTGGGATCACAGAAGTTTCAATGACTCTTTATCTTCTTCAGCCTGGTTTTCTCAAGCAGTTAGCCTGATGTCTCCCTTAGTTAAAACTTTTGATTGCCAGTGATAAAAATTCTTCCTCTAACTGATAGAAGCAGAAAAAAGAAAATCTGATTTGGGGCTTATGAATTGAAAACATCTTAAATTGGAGTTAGTTTCTAAAGAGTCAGATAATACCAGGGGCCAGGTCTCTCCATTTGTCTGCCTTCTTCCGTGTTGATTGCATGCTTAGATTCTTTTTTTTTTTTAATTTTTTAAAAAATGTTTTATTTATTTTTGAGAGAGAGAGAGAGAGAGACAGCATGAGCAGGGGAGGGTCAGAGAGAGAGGGAGACACAGAATCCAAAGACAGGCTCCAAGCTCTGAGCTGTCAACACAGAGCCTGATGTGAGGTTCGAATCCATAAACCGTGAGATCATGATCTGAGGTGAAGTCGGATGCTGAACCGACTGAGCCACCCAAGCACCCCAACATGCTTAGGTTCTATGATGTAATGTCACCATGGATGTCAGCAGCCCTAAGTCCCTTGGGGAAGAATGTGAGCTTCGTTTTCTACATTTTTCTCAATAAGCCTGACTCAGGTTCTGCTTTTATGAGACCCACCCTAAGAGAGCAAGAAAGGGGAAGAACAAAACAAAAACAAAAACTGTGTCTGGGGGAGTAACCTTTTATACCATGATCTCAGATAATAGAGGACAATGGTTTTTCTCCCTCAGACTATTTAATGGATAAAGATCTCGGAAATAATTCCTGGTGAATCCGCCAGAACAAAGAAAAGCTTTATTATTGGTTTTTTTGTTTGTTTTGTTTTTTGTTTTTTTACTCGTTTCCTTCTTCTTCTTTTTTTTTTTTTTTACTTAAAGATTTAAATCAATTTCACATGGCTGTTGTGAGACACTTACAATGTCAAATCACCCAGCCCCCTCTTGGATGACACTGGGCTTCCGTGTTCTGGGAAGAGTGGAGGCCAGGGTTTTAAGGACTAAATAACTGCTCTTTGTTTGGAGTGGCTCATCGGTACTTGAGTTGAAAGCCTAATGTTTACTTAATGTTGTCTTTTAATATGACTACTAAAAACTGATCAGTGAGTACACATTTTATGACAAAAGAAAATTCGTCTAAATTCCATGTATTTTGGAGGTGACTTCTCTGGAGCTTTCTGGCTTTCTGATTTCACATCTCAAAGACCAGGAATGCAAGAGGAAGGACCATAATTTAAGGCCACAGTACAAGCACAGTTGATTGCAAAGAACAATAAATTGCCATCAGAAATCAATACATTATTTTCCAAAGCTTGTCCGGGGAGAATCATTCCATCTTCACAGACACAGTGAACATTTGCCAGATTTATAGTTGTTTGCTGGGGTTTTATGCAGCATCATATTTCCAATGGAATCCGTAAGGAAGGGAAGCTTGGTGATCCAGCCTCCTCCCTGCAGTATGAACAATGTACAGAAGTCTCCAAGACGATGCGTCTAGAGTTGTAACAGAGCATTCTTTTCCATGTGCAATTAATGACCAAAGATAAGATTCCTGGGGTATTAATTTAACTGTTCACTATTTAATGCTTGCCTTTGCAAATCGGGTCCAAATTAGATATTTTTTTTTATTAATGCAGATCATATTAAAAATTTAGGCAGTCCTGATATATGATCCTCAGTTTTATATATCTGAGGGAAAATTTAACATACATCAGGACACTAAAACTTTATAAACATGTTGATAGTAGCCACAGAATGTACTAAATCCTAAATTATAATTTAAATATAGCAAGAAAGTAGAATATGAATATTTTGAACTCAGGTATAGATAAAATGAAGGAGAAGTATACTAAACATTGAATTTTTCCCCCTAAAATCTTAATGTAAAGCTATTGGGAACTTTATAACTTTAGCGGTGAAAACTGACGTAGTTGCAATTCACTAATTTGGAGTTCATGATGATTTGACCTTAGCTAGACTAACATTTACTTGTTCCTTCTACTCGAAGAGAATTAGCTATGCTACATAAAAAGATTTTGCAAGGGAGCATCTAATCTATTTGTTAAAGGACTTGACAGCCCGGAAATTGCATTTCATTGAAATTGTTTTGTAATTTACCTGGACTCCAAGTAGTCCAAAATTGTGGTGTTTGACCAGGCTTCACATTATTCTACAAGAACAGCTAGTTCAAATTTTAAGTATAACATTCCTTTCCAATAAAATATTTTTTTTAATAAAATTAGGCTTCTTTTCCTTTTCAAAGATCCTCCTTTTGGTTTTTATACTGTAAAAAATTATGGAATGTCATTCGTATGTAACAAAAGATTCACCCTTCTGGGTAAACCTCTGCTTTTATTATTTGTGTCCTGAAATAGTCACTTTATTAACTGAAATCATAAACTGTCTTAGCTCTGAGTATACATTAGACAGAATCAAGGAACTGTTAGCTGGCCATTTTTAACCAGTTCTTTGGAGAAGCGTAGATGTTCACAAAGCCCTATATAGGAAAAAATAATCAGCGTCCACGGGTCTCATGTCAGGTGAATGCAGAACAAGGTGATTTATTAAACGCTTTAATAAAAACAAAAACATTCAAGGGGTAACTTTCCAGCCTAAGACTGTCTCCCTAACTGCAGAAAGAGGTGAGACGTGTTCCATTTGTAGCTTTCTCCGTCTAGAGCAGAACATCCCACTTTCGGGACAGGCATCAGGGAAAATGGGGATTTTCGTCACTCTCCCAGGGACCTTGTCCCACCTGCCATGTCTTCTAATGAATAACCATGAGGTCTCTGAAGCAGCGTAAGCCCCATGATCAGTCCAGGAAGACTCTCTGTCTTGGGGTAACCCACTCCTGAGAAGTCTTGTCCCTGGAACCAAAGAGTAGAGAGGGGAAGTTGAAAGGAAAACAGCACTTTATATTCTGTTTCTAGTGAAAATACCATGGGTCTAAGGAGCACTGATTTCAATCAGCTTCCCACAGGTTATGAGAAAATGGGAAATCCTTGTAAAATTCCAAAAGCCATAGGTTTCTATTAGGCACTGTATAACCTAGGACCACCATCTCAGGAGAGAAACGCACAATATTTAACATTTCCACAAATTCTTCTATTTACCTGCACTTCTCTCTCTTGCTTCACCATTGCCCTTCAGCTTAAAATCACTTATCTGTAAGATAAGGCCATTCTGGTTCTTTCTTCACCAAGGACTTATTGTTCTATATCAGACACGGTGGGTACGCACGGAGCTACCGAAATTAATGCGATAGGCAGATTCCTTGTCATCAGAGACCGTGCGTTCCTGGGTGGGGATGTGGGGAGACAGGAGACAGGGTTTTAATATAAAAATGGAGAGCTGTAAGAACTATAACAAACAAAGCCAAGTGTGGCGTTACAGCGATGGAGTTGAGGTAGCAGATGCTTTAGATAAAAAATCAGAACACAGTTTTGGTTTTAATAGTTAGTCCTTTCAAAGTATTCATCCAAAGGCGGATCTATCTCTGTAAGTATTAGATCTCCAGAGAAACGGAATGGATAGGATAGAGAGGTAGATGTAGATGGAGGTGGTGGAGGTGGGGTAGAGGTGTCGCTCTAGAGACGGGTATATAGTTATAAGAGGAGGGTTTAATAGCAAGTGATTCACGCTCTTATGAGACTGAGAAGTCCCACAGTCTGCTGTCCACAAGCTGAAGGCCCAGGAAAGCCAAGGTAAAATCTATCCAAGTCCAAAGGCCTGAGAACCAGGCAGCTACTGGTATTAACCCTGGAGTTGGAAGGTCTGAGATCCAGCAGCTCTGATGTCCAAGGGCAAGAGAGGAGGGCCATTCCCACTCGAGAAGAGAGAAGGAGAAGTCACCCTCCATCACTGTTATGTCCCAGGCAGTCACCAGTGGATTGGATGATGGCCACTCACCTTGGTGAAGGTGGCTGCCTTTATTCAGTCCACTGCATCAAATGCTAATTTCTTCTGGAAGTATCCTTAAGGACACACCCACGAACACTGTGTCACCAGCTATCTGGGCGTCCCTTACGCCAGTCAGATGACATACAGAACTAACCATCAGATTGGCCCCAGAGCGAGTCATCTCAGCTTGTCAATCCTACCAATGTCCTGTTTATACATAGATAACGGTGGTTTGTGGCAATTTGACTTTGGAAGGTCCGTGAGTCTGAAGCTTGAATTTGTACAGTATTGCTATTTCTTTTGGGGGGAAAAAAGTGTCTTATCAGTCACATGTTAGAAGGGGAAGGAGGGATGCTTGACTTTGAAGTCAGACAGGCGGCATAGGTTCCTTCTGTGGGGGTCAGGATACTGTGGCACACACGTTACTAGTGGAAGCATGCCTCCATTGCCTTAAACCAGCAGAATTCCTGGTGATTTCAAAGGTGTTCTATGAAGATAAGGTTGCATACCAACTGATAGGTCAGAGCCTGGGAGAGTCCACATCAACGGTCTTTCTCCCAAAATATGCACTTTTAGCTTGCAGGTCTTTCAAACAATATCGTTGTCAATAATTTAGCAAATAATCTCCTATGTCTTAAAATTTTTATTGCACTCCGGGTTCGCAATCTGGTGTTGTTATACATCCTGGATGTCACGACGCATCAAAAGTATTTATTATATAGCCAAGTGCATATACAAGCAGAGCTCTCCTGGAAAAAAGAGGCGGCTGGGGAAAGGACAGATGTTTGTGGATAAATATTTGCAAAACAAAACTGTTTTAATGAACAGTTGCAGACAGAACGGATGGATGCCCAACTTGGAATGAGAAATGGAGTTACGTTCATGTCGTTTTGCTCGGTTTGTGAGGAGATCTTCAACCTCAAGTGTGACGGGTCAGATGAGACCCCAAAGCAAGAAAAATGGGTTCTGCTTATGGCTCATGACGGCACCCCACTTAGTAGATGTGTAACCAACTTGAGTTAAATTGAAACCTCTCCGATTTATGATGACACATGGTAGTCTTGCAAATCAGTTTTATTCTTCCGGTCAACAAGAACCCACAAGCATCCTGCTGTACCTCGAGCTCACGTGGGTCAGAGATTATTAGAGAAGCACATGGAAATGCATGGAATATGGATGCATTTTTATTGATATTTCCTATTATTTAGTTGCTGCACCAGTGATTCTTACCTCCATCCATAACCAGCTCGAATTTTTATAACAGATATTTCGTAATGGATCTTTTATGAAATAAGCTTCCCAGGTAATGTAACCTACTTCCCATATAATTTTAAAATATAGTGTCCTAATCATAATATAAATGGGAAATAAGAGAAAACTATCGCAACGTATAATAATAATACTATGATGTGTATTTGGGGCCTGACCATGCTAGAAGACAAAATATAATGGTAAAAGTGTTTACACTTAGATATAAAATGGCCTATTTACTCACATCTACACAACTCAAGTAGATGCATTGTGTTGGTTGTTGTAGTCATTTCCCAAAATGATGAATGAATGCCCTACTAGAATTTTAAACTAAAGTAAAAGTTTATATCAGTATGCAGAGATTATACTCCTGGAAAACTGAGTGTTTAAAGTTGGGAAATCAAGGGATGCCTGGCTGTCTCAGTGGATAGAGCACGCAACTCTATCGCCCTCTCTCTCTCCCCTTTTCCTGCTCTCTCTCTCTCTTTCTCTCTGTGTCTCAAAAATAAACATTAAAAAAAAAACCAACTAACTTGGTTACAAAAAAAAAAAAATAGACCTGACCACGGAATGATTCAAGCCCGTGGACTCAGCTCTGGTCCAGTATTCTTGCTCTGTTGTGTTCCACACTCAACCAGTTCCGGGCAAAAGTGAATGCCCACTCTGCTCAGATCAGACAATTCAGGAAAATGGAATTTTTTTTCAACTTAACTTCAAATGGAGGGGGTGGCATTTATTTTGTGAACCAGTGAGGGCTTGACTAAATGCTCCATGTGAAACTGGTGAAATTAAAGGCAGAGGTTCTCCAAACTGCCAGCCCAAAGTAATGCCTCTTTTCTTACAATTCGTTTTGTATTTATTTTATGACCCTCTAACGAACTTCAGCACATCTGCCACAGTTGACCTTCGTTGGAGGACTCTTGTTCTTTTACGCCCAGGGTGGAAAAAGTCGTCCATAGCTCAGATGTGCCTTTTAACCTCAAAGTCATCAACTAGCATCCTGCACACAGTAGGTGCTCAATGGACTGTTGGCATCTTTTGCTTTTAAGCCGGGCCAATTCATTTTAGAATGTTTGGTTCTAATTTTGATTCTAGACTTTTCTGATGTTAGTATCATAAAGAGGCGATGGAGGATGGAAGAGTGTAAACTCTGGAGCTAGATTCCCCGGGCTCTGGCATAAAACAGTGTGGACTTGGCTAATTGCTTCTTTATGCATCTGTTTCCTCATGTGTAAAATATCAATAATAGTCGTACCTTCTTCATGCAGTTGCTAAGGATTAAATGAGCTTTATGACATGTGAGGGTTTAGAATTGTGCCCAGCAAAATAGTAAGAACACAAGTATGGTGTTAAGGAGACTAATAGAAAAAAAAATCATAGCCCTTAAATTATGTGTCTACCATAGAAGGAGAAAATAAATGTAGTATGAAGGCATCATTCTCTCTCTCTCTCTCTCTCTCTCTCTCTCTCTCTCTCTCACACACACACACACACACACACACACACACACACACACACTCACGACTAAAACATGTAATACACATGGTGGAAGTTTTGCAGAGCACACTGAGACGGAAATCAAAAGATCTGGGGTTTAGAGTCCTCATCTGAGAAAGAGGTGATTACTGTATATAAGTAATAATCATAAAGTAGTATGTGTTGAACTTGGCCATGTGTGCGGTGCTGTGCTGGGATCTTTACACCCATGTCACCTTCTTATAATCACACTATGGGAACCGTTACAATTTTGCATTTACTGCTCATCCTCTTTCAGATGTGAGACTATTACCGCCCTCCTTGGGCACAGGGCTGTGGAATCCAGGTTCGTGTGTCAGTACGTAAATTAGGATTGCTCGTTCCCTGAGATTTTATTCCAAGTCAGGCTCTCTTGCCCTGGCCACAGCCAGCCAAACCTTTGATGCAACATTTCACCTAAAGCCATTTTGAAACAAATTGATAAAGGTTGATGCAAAGAGGTGTGTGGGACAGTTTGAATGCTTTCAGTGTGTAGGGGCCTGGGGGGGGCTCAGTCGGTTAAGCGAGTGCTTTCAGTGTGTACTTGGAGACCCAGCCCACTCCGACCCTCTCCCCTCCCCGTGACCATTAGCGTGAGGTGATGATTCAGAGATCAGTATTGAAATTATTCTTTAGAACGGAAGCCGGAAAATGGGGGCCGATAGGTAACATTGCAAAGTGCCGCATACATTAATGAACTAAGAGCTGCAGAATGAACACTGTTTAGAACATAGTTGAAAAGATTTGTGGAAAGCGTCTAAGGTGTGTGGAGATAATTGTTGGATTGTGATGGTAATTCGGGAGATTGAGCTTTGTATAAGGTGTTTAGTATTTCAAGCCTTTTAAGAAGAATTCTCACCATCTTCTCAACGTTAATTTGAGAGTATTCAGAAGGAGGGCATGGATAAGGAGAGCATTTGGATGTGTGGGGCAGAAAAAAAACACACCCAAATGAGATGAACGCTTGATCTGAATGAGCAATTCAGTGATCTTTATTGTCAGATTAAAGCCAGGGATTATTCCCTCATTTTGTTAAGCAAAAATACAACGTGAGAGGAATATCATGTTTAATTATTTCGTTTTGTCCCAAGGATGGATTCAGGTGATGCAAGTCTAAAAAAAAAGGTTCACTCAACAGGAGATTAAAATCTTTGAGCTCACACATGCCGAGATGATCATGAATTCACAATTATAATATTGAGCTTTTGACGCTCTTCTGTACATGCCTTCTTTCTCCCTGTGCCCTTGATCTACACTTGATACTACTTTCTGAGCTACATTGTAGGTAGAATTTCCTTTTTTTTTTTTAATTTTTTATTTATTTTTGATAGAGAGACTGAGAATGAGAGGGGGAGGGGCAGAGAGAGAGAAGGAGACACAGAACCGGAAGCAGGCTCCAGGCTCTGAGCAGGCTGTCAGCACAGAGCTGGACGCGGGGCTCGAACCCACGAACGTGAGATCTGACCCGAGCCGAAGTCGGAGGCTTAACTGACTGAGCCACCCAGGCGCCCCTAGAATTTCCTTCTTAAGTTTGACAGCTGTGGTTAATAGGCTTTATTTTCAAACTGAAGACGTTAACATACACTTAGAGATTTCAGAACTTTCTAACCACCTAATGGATAAAGCTGAAATCCCTGAAAGGTGATAAATAGAAGGGCTGGGGGCTGTTTACATATTTGAAGATGAAATGTTAACTGAACCTAATATGCTTCTTTATTTGTAGATGTAAGGGGGTAAATGCAATGTTATGATTTCAAGTGTGGAGTTTATATCTGCCAGGAAGTATTTGGATTAAGAAATGTGAAAGAACTTGAATGCAAATTTGCATGTATAAGTGCTCTTCAATGTAATGAGCCATTATTAGCATTCTTACTATGGGAAGCCCACATTTTCAATCTGGAATTTATGTGTTTCCAACAACTAATCTTTTTTTTTTTCTTTCACACTCTACCCAGTACATATTCATCATAATGAAGAGGCATTGGGAAAATTCTATGGAATGAAGCAGTTTCATTTGATATTTACAAAACCTCACAAGCCTTTAACTAGAACTAAATTATTTACACACACGCGCACACACACACACACACACATGCACGCTTTTAACTTTCCTCTCTTGAATAGCTTGGATTTGTTAAGCAGATGTTTAATGAATATGTATTCTGTGCACTAGAGACTGCAGATACCTGAGCACATACTTAGGACGTCTTTGGTGCAAAAAGGTGATTTTATTAAAGCATGGGGACAGGACCCCTGGGCAGGAAGAGCTGCCTCAGGCCCAGGAGGAGAGAGAGACTATTATATACTATGGAGTTGGGGGAGGTAAAGTCCAGGGGAAGTTTCCAGTGAGATGTTCACAGGCTACAGAAGACTCAGGGAACCAGAGGCCTACCTATTGTCAAGCTAAGGTTGTTTTCCCCTCTGGCAAAGCATTAGCATGGAGACAGTAGGGAGTTCCCGGAGAACTGGTTCCCTCTGCCTGCCTCTAGAGTTTGCCAATGGGCTGCTCCTTATAAGGAAATTCAGTTCTATCTGCCATTTCCTGCTTTGTTTTCCACATCACTCCGGAGGGATGATGTTGGGGGTCCAGGAAACGGAGTCGACAGGTTTCTGGAGATTAGGCCATTGATAAGATTGCCTTTTCCTTGTGGTTTACCAAGATATTTGTAAATAGATAGAGATTTAGGTCCTGGGGGCCAAAATGTCTATCAGTTAGCCATTTGTTTTCCAAATTCCCTTTGTTCTTGGAAAACCAGGAATATCACACACATCCCCGCCCTGGGGGGCGGGAGTGGGGTGTTTGTGCCGTCTGCTCGCCTTCTGCTCCCTCAGATTCAGTTAAGAGAATTTGGACAAGTGAAATATCATGAAGGGTGGGTCATCCGTAAGCCCATTCTTTGAGGACAGGGACTGGCAAGATGCTGGTAGGCCTCTCGGGACTTGGCTTCACCTGTATCACTCTCTTCATTTTGTTTGTACAATACAGGATCAGGAAGGCTGTTTTATAGTCTGTCTCTTCTTCGTGTTATATTAGCATTTCCACAAATCAATGATTTGTGCCTGGCACAAAGTAGTCCTTCGATAGGTGTTTCTAGAATGGAAAGGAAGGAAAAGTGAGCAAAGAGGGAGGGAGAGAAGAAGAAATTGGAAGCAAAGGGAGAAAGAATGGAAAGATAGGCTCATTCTGACTCATTACTTTTTAATTTCTAAATTAAGGAGGGGCACGGTTAACAGGTGATTCTTGAGCTCTTTCCAATGTGACATTTTCAGCACTGGAAATCATAAATAGTATGAAGAGTATCTTTCCAGGTTAGTGGAAATGGTGTTCAGAAACAAGAAGGCTTTAATATAAAGGGACAAGGAGAAGCTTGTAACTTCCTGCCTGGTCACACAAGCTTGAAGGGGAAACCAAGCTTGGTTAGCAGTGTTGATCCAACACTGGGATGGAGGGAGGAGAGCAGTGGCCTGGGGAGATAAGAGGGAAAACATAACAGCAAGTCGGGAAATATTTGCATTTATGCAGCAAACACAGATGGGCAAAACATGAAAGAAAAGAATTATCTTCATTCTGAGGATTACTGGAGAGGATGTAGAGAACTAGAGCCTTTAAAGAAAGCAGGTGAAGAAATACTGGTACAGATAAGACCTGACAGTTAAAAGGCTGGAACTCAGGAGTTTAGACTAATGTGTATTCACTGGGCTGAAGACGAGGCAACTTCTAGAGAAGAAAGTGTTTTTCTCATACAACATATTTCATAGTTTCAACGTCATGTCTCCACGTGTCCTTCCAAAAGGAAAGAGGAAAAACAAAATCGTTTTTTGTTTTTTTTTCTGCCAAGAAGAAAGGATCTGGCCCCTTAAAACGGATCGTGGAGCTAATAATAGAGTGTGTGCCAAGTATGATAAATAAATTGACACAGAAGAAAATCTGATCACAGTATCATTGGATTGGAAATACTCAGGAGGGTATAGTGTATATCGGCAGAAGTTAATGCTGAATTGTATATTTGGCGCACAGTAAATATTAAATATTAACAAAACGAATCTCATTGTTTTCAGCTTTGGGGAGGAAAAGGATTATGCCTAGGGACTTTCGTTTTCAATACCCTAACTAAAATTAGCATTCGAAAAAAGTACTGTGTCTCTGTGAAATGATGGAAATTCAGATTTCCCCTTTTGGGTGTATGTTGAGTTTAAGAAACACAAAGGTGATACTTCAGGAGGTGAGTTGAAGATAAGATTAGTAGAAAAAAATCAAACAGAGGGTATTTAAATCCCATATTATAAATGAGTCTTACATTCAGCCTTGTAAAAAGCCTCCTGAGAGCTAAGGAATAAACAGAACTCTGGATAAAAAGGAATTTGAAGTCGGGGAGGTGCTTTGGGGACTTCACTGATTAGAGGGTACAATTCATAGCAATAAGAGGAGGCAAATGGCTGAGACCTCGTGTGTGGGGTCTTAGATGAATTCATTCAGTATTTCCCATTTCCCAGAGGATGGAAGAAAGTCATTTACTCTGTTGAGCAGGAGACACCCTGCTCCCAAATGAGGCTCTTAGCCCAGCGTTTCTGTAAAGGGAGAGTTCTCCATCAACATGATGCTTTACTTGACTTTGTCTTCCCATTGCATCTGAATTCCAGGTCCTTCCAAGGAAACTTTTCAGATTTCTGCAAGGGGCTGTTCATGCTGTGAGGCGCTAACCAAAGCACAGAGAGACAGGGCTCAAGGAAGTTTCTTGAGGACGCTGGTCATTTAGCCAGGGAAGAAGGAGTGGGGAGAACAGAAAGCGTGCACGTTTGCGTAGGGGCTTGCCTCCAGAGGTTTTTGAGTTAGGTAGACCTGAGCTTCAACTTCAGATCTGTCATTGTTGGGTAACTCCCCCAGCAGAGGATGTTATTTGTACATTACAGGTTAGGCTCTGGATTAAAAATAGTTCACATTATTAATAGGCATTTGGCAAATGGTAGCCAAAAATAAATAAATAACGGCATTGGAATAGTGGCTGCTTTATCAATTATTACATGATTTTGGTGTTCTAAGAAACATGTCTTTTTAATTAAGTTGTTTTTGTGTTTAATAAGGAAGTGGATAGTAGCAGAAAGACTTCTGTGCTGAAGTTGGAAGGCTCATATGATGCTGGGCGAGGCCATTAAACCTCCTCAGTGTCTTTCTACTAGTTCCTGGTTGTTGGCATAGCAAATTGCCGCAAACTTGGTGTCTGGAACTGCATGACTTTATTGTTTTATGGTTCTGTAGTTCAGAAGTCTGGCACGGATCTCATTAGGCCAAAATCAAGATATTAGCAAGGTATGTTTCTTCTGGAAGTTTTGGAGGAGAATCCGCTTCGTCCCCCACATTCTTTGACACAGCCTCCTTGTCTGTCTTCAAAGTCAGCCACGGCTCATTGAATCCTTTTTCCATTACATTTCTCTGACCAGTTCTTCTACTTCGCTTTTCCACTTTGTCTTTTTCTTTGCTTTCCTTCGTTTCCTTTCCCTTTCCCTTGACTTCCCTTTCCTTTCCTTTTAATGTAGGCTCCATATCCAGTGTGGAGCCTGACAAGGTGTTCAAACTCATGACCCTGAGATCAAGAGTCAGATGCTGAACCGACTGAGCCACCCAGGTGCCCCTGCTTTTCTACTTTTGAGGGCTCTTGTGATGACATGAGGCCCCCCCTGGATAATTCAGGGCTCTGTCTCCATCTCAAGGTCCACTGATTAGCAACCTTGATTTCAGCTGCAATTTGTACTTCCCCTTGCCATGTCATGGTAAATATATTCATATGTTTTGGGAATTAGGACATGGGCATTTTTTTGCTGGTCATTATTCTGCCTACCACATTTATACTTATTACATGGAAATAGTAACTAATATAGGAGTTATTTTTAATTAAAACATCTACATCTTTATCCATTTGCTAATCTTAATGGTAGGATAGGGCTTTTTCTTTATTTTTTCTTTATTTTTAAATTTTATTTTATTAAAAATTTTTTTATGTTTATTTATTTTTGAGACAGAGAGAGAGACAGAGTGTGAACAAGGGAGGGGCAGAGAGGGAGGGAGACATAGAATTTGAAACAGGCTCCAGGCTCTGAGCTGTCAGCATAGAACCCGATGTGGGGCTCAAACCCATGAACTGCAGGATCATGACTTGAGAAGTCAGACACGTAACCGACTGAGCCACCCAGGTGCCCCAGGGCTTTTTCTTTAAAGTGTTGGTGTTCTGCATCTTCCTTTTTTTTTCATGTTTTTAAGTTCATTTATTTAATTTGAGAGAGTATGTGTGAGCAGGGGAGGGACAGAGAGAGAAGGACAGAGAGAGAGAGAGAGAATCCAAGCAGGCTTTACGCTGTCAGCACAGAACCCAACACAGAGCTTGAACTCACAAACCATGAGATCATAACCTGAGCTAAAACCAAGGGTGTGGCCCCCAACCGACTGAGCCACCCAGGTGCCTCTGCATCTGTCTTATGCTAACCAAACCCGATCACATATTGACGGTTTCCAGTGTCTTTTTAACAATGAAGATTGAATATTTTTAAAAATCTCAAAACAGTGTGTAGACTATTTTTAGACATTGTAATCACTTTGCCATTTGTACATGACATTTTCACCCAGACCTTTAATTACCTTTCCATTATTTTCAAATATTTCAACATAGTCTTTACAGAAAAATTATTTTTTATGAATATCCACCAACTTAAGTAAAGTTTAACTAAATTTTATGCTTTCAGTAACAAGAGCAAATGGCATAAGCAATTACAATCGATCTTGCTTTGCGTAGAATTTACCCAGTAGAAGCACAGGTGTGCAGGCAAAGGAGTGATCCAGGGACTAGTAAGCATCCATCCCTGTTTTACTGAATCGGTGGAGATTTATCAAGTCAGTTACGTGGAGATTGATGAAAACGGCTTGTACTCTCTCAGGAGCTAACGTTATTGTGTGGTTTATTATGTACAGACACCATGTGATGTTTAATTTTTGTTTCAACCCTTCAAATGAAGTTGAGCCTGATGAGAAGTAATGTCCTACAAGCGAAGTAGCCAGGAGGGAGATGGTTAAGATTTGAAGTTATATAGTCTGACTCTGCGGTGAATCATACTCCTTTCCAGTCTGCTGTATGGACCTCACAGGGCTGCAGGTAGGACTGGAGGAGATGATTCATACAAAAATGCCTCTTAGATCCCCGACTTGGTCACGGTTGGTGTGTAATCATACTTAGCTGATTCATATCTGAGTATCTAACCTAATCCTTATTTACCAAAACCAGTTGATCAATAATAGAGCACAGACAATGGAGGAAGTGCTGTACCAGGAAGTGTTAAGATTAAAAAAAAATGCATGCATGCACACACACATGTGATACATGACAGATGATAATAGTGACCATTTATTGAGCCCTGGGTCATGTTCTCCACACACGTTGTCTCATTCAGTCCCAGGGCCACAACTCTATAGAGCTGGTATTATTATTATCCCATTTTACAGTTAAAAAATAAGCAAAAGGAAGTTAAATTATTTGCACTGGGTCACGGAGCTGGTAGGTGGTGAAGCTCTGGAGAGACTTAATGAGGTTAATGAGATTCTAAAATTCAGCTTTTGGAAATCTTTCTCTGAGGAGCAGGGTAGGTGAAATAATACAATAAAGACAGAATTGACAGAATTTCGCCAACATTAAAATGTCAAATTGCCTCATTTCTGACAGGATACCTTTTTGTTTCCATTTTGTTACTCCCCCTCCCCCCGCCAAGGGCTATTACACTGTGTCAACATAGCAATAATCTAAGCATCATCTGTATGATTTATCAAAAGCCTACTGAGAATTAACTAACAATAATAGGATGTATGCATGTTTTGTGGGACTAGTGTTTGTGTTAAAATTTTTAGAATGAGTAACTATTGGAATGTGATACCAATTGTGACAGCCATGTTGAGACGAAGCTCTATTTGGGTAGAGTACTGAGTCCCTACGTTCTTGGCCAGTTCCCAACAGCCTCCCCATTTTTGAAGAGGAAGCAAGAGAGATGCTCTGGGGGAAAATGCATGCCCCTTATCCTTACAGAGAAAGTCTGACTCTGGAGTGTGAGGTTGAGTGACAACAACTCTTTTGGTTACACTGGCTAGGGTCCTTCTTTGGGAAAATAAGTAAAGTTATGCACAAGATGGCCGATGGGACTAACATGAGCTCTAGTCCCTAGCTTAGAGACTCCTCTTCTAGGTTCTTCTTCCTTCCCCCCTTGCCACGCAGGTCAAATTACTACTAATGTGGAATGTGGAAGTCACAGACAGTAAATTGTCCCCCAGGCTTGTGGTTGGGACTAGATATCTGGAGAGGGATCTCCTCTGAGCCCACCATTGTGAAAGAAAACTCCGGTCCCCCAAGATCTCTGAGTGCTGTTAGGTTTCTCTGCCTGTGATCCAGCCTGGTTCTGGTACCCTTCCCTAAAAACAAGCGGAGCAGACATTTTTGCTCTTTTCTCTCGGCTGGGCCTGTAGCCTAATCAAGGCAGGCAGTCAGTCGTTTCCAGAGTGGCTCTCCAGAGTCTCCACAGTTCCATGGACCTCTGGACTGCCCATCCCCAAAGAGCTACTGCAAAATGAAAACCAAGCAAGCAGCTTGGCATCTTGATCCTCTACCCTCTGTCAGTCAGAGTAGCTCCGTCTTTATCTGGTGGATTTATTGACACTCAGGATTCCACTCTGTTTGATTAAAGATTCTGCGGCTTTTATTTATTTTTCATTTCTCTTGACAATATATCTGTTCTAGGTCTTGCTACTTTTCAGACAGAGACAAGGAAAGATGAAGCGAAAGAAGCCGGTAACAGGGCTGCTAGCTCAGGGCCGGCCCACTCTACCTGAAAGCAATACTTCCTGATCACGTGACCCCTTTGACATTTGCCCAAGAATGCGTGGGCTCTTTCCTTTCTCATTTACTTTATGCTTCACTCTTTCAACAGTTGAAAACGTAAGCTCTAGAGGTCAGGGCCATTCAGCACTTTGGTCCTGGTTCCCAGAAGTACATCTGGATTTTTAGTAAACACATATTTGAATGAACGAAAAACGAAAAAAAGATGCAGGTCTAAATCAGTGAATGAAGATTCACTGGGGAAGAGCCGACTTGACAAAGGAGGGCCGATTAGGGCAGGGAAGGGCTACATTTCAATGTGATTACAGTGAAAAGTCTGACACAGAAGGGGGCTGTTTCCCACTTTGGTCTCCTCATGATTTTCAAGGTCAGTGTTAAGATTGTGTCGATTGTGTCGGCTTGAAAAAGTGAACATATCTCTTTTCCTTTTAATGTAGCACCAGTGGGATCCAGTTTAAATGGGACTCTATTCCCTGGTGTAGCAAGGCTGAAAAATCTCTAGGAGTTGAAGGGCCAGAGTTCATATCCCCTCATAGTAATTTTCTAGCAATGAGATTTGGGGCAAATCACCTAAGCCTATCTGTGTAATGAGGTTCGTAATGCTTTTGCTTCCTATTGTGGAATCAGAACGTTGAGTTCTGAGAAGGGAAATGTGAAATAGATCGCTATTTCTATCTTCCCCACTTCCAGCTCTGTATCTCTTCTGGCCCAGGCTTGATGAAAGGAATCAGAAGTTAGGCAAAGGATTTTGCAAAGAGAGGAAACAATTCTAAAGAGCTAAAAATACCCCCCCCTTTTTTTTATTCAGGTGCTCTACAATGTGCAGCATCTTTTTCTATAAACAAGACAGAGAAGGATACAGAATATTTAAAGCTTATGAATGAACTACCAGGTGAAGGTTGTAGGTAACATTAAATTTGTTTAGGGTCAGTTCTTTTCATAAGTTAGATTCTCTCTCCATGTTTTCTCACAGTCAATGTAAAGAAGATGAACCTTTTCAGAGCTATCAGACTCTTAGACTCTACAGACTACTATCATTTTGATTTAGGATTCCAACCTCTATCCCCAAGACCTTTGCTATCAGAGCCACACAATATATTTTAGAGGAAAATAGGTCATGAAATCTTGTAGGAAAAGTAGTCTTAAAGTTTGTCATGTCACTGGCATTAATTATACAGAGACCCACACATTCCCCACTACCTTTCTTTTTTTTTTTTTTTTTTTGAAACCAGTAGTGAAGGAAGAAACAGTTCTCCTTGTATTTAAAAAATGACCCTAATGTGCCGCTAGTCATCCAGTGGTTGCTACAGCCTGTTCATTTAGGTCACCTCACGGGCTTGTTGAGGAAATCAAGTAAAATAATGGCCTTTGAAACCCTTGAAATCTGAAAGATGAAAACTACACGTAAGGTATTAGGTAACCCTGTGGGCTGAGCTTGGGGCCAGGGTCGTGGAGACAGACAGCACCAGCATTTATCAACCAAGATCTTGGGAATAAACCAAAGCACCTGATTTCAAACATCATCTCCTTGTCTCCTAAGAGATTAGGCCTTTTAAACACTCTTAATATTAGAAAGATTATGGCCTAACTTCCCATATCATGAAAAATGCAAAACAATCAGTAAATAAATCAAACATGAATGGATGTCCAACAGATTTCTGTTTTCCACCACAATTATTATTTAGGCCTTTCAACATTATAACATGTCAACTTCTTAATACTCCCCTCACCCCCAAATTAACGCCTCTGCCCTTGCTGGTCCCCCAATCATGAACTTAGCTTGTCTCCTATGGCCTCCAACACTGGATTTCTGTCCTCTTCCTGATGGTGTAAATCAAATAGTCAAATCCATTTCAAACTTGTTTCTGTCTACCCACCTGAATCCGAAATTCTTTTCAAAAGAGTCTGGGCAACTTCTAAAATTGATTTTTCCCCCCAGTCTCAAGTTTGGCTGAGTGAATCATTCTGAAGAGAAAACAAATGGAGCCCCGTAACAAATTAAGACATGCCTCAGGCACTAGCGGGCTGCTTTCTGACTCCCATCTGCTGGGCTCCGGTTCTGAGGTGCAATGCAGCAACGGAGTGCGGCTGTGCTCTTTTGTTTGTCTTCTTTTCTCTCCCTGAAGATCCATGTCCTGCCTGATGAGGGCATCACATAAGACGGGGTTCTATTGCCCAGATATAGCCCGAACATGCATGTGATTCTGATGGCTCAGTCCCTATGCACAGACCTCACTTGGGGGGCATGTTCCTAGTATACTTTTTCCCCTCTTTTGCTATCCTTGTCTTCAGGTGGGTCCCTGCCCACAGTCTCACCAAGCTGTGCGTATTGATATAGGGCTGTAGGATTATTTTCAGGAAGACTAGGAAAAAGAAGCCCTTTTTTTCCCTGAAGGGTAATACAGAACCTAGTGAGGGTCCTGTTTCTGGAACACAGGTGCAGCTTGTGTTTCCAGGCCGCGTCTTGAATTTATTCAGCACCTGCACTTATAAAGCAATCAACATTTCTCTCAAGACTGAGCTTGATGTATTATTGGGAGGTGTGCTGTTTCCTTCTCTGCGAAATGAAGACGCTGGACTTCATCCTCTGGAGGACTCTTGTGGCTCTGACACCTGTGAGATCCATAATCAGGGCCAATCCCTCCAACTTTCTCCCCTCTGTGTTTGGGGGAAGATGTGTCATCTCTGGTGATCTGGATAAATAGCTCCGGAGAGCAGTCAAGATACAGGTTAGAGGATGGGGCACCTGGGTGGCTCAGTCAGTTGAGCGTCTGACTTTAGCTCGGGTCATGATCTCACAGTTTGTGAGTTCGAGCCCTGCGTCAGGTGTTGGAAGCCATTTCTGAACTCACTAACATTGAGAAAACTCCTTGTGAGGTGAGGCGGTTTGCAAGGCCTCCCACCGTCAGATGGCAACCGATGTCTACCCCCACTCAATTATTTTTGCTTGAGCACTGACCCTTCCCCCCCAGGTGCCTTGTTGACTGGTGTCAGGAGTGACTTGTTCCCTTATCTTAAAATATGCTAATTGCATTTTGTGAAGGAAATTATAGGAATTTCTTCTTTTGTGATTATAGGAGCAAATATTACATTTCCTGAGAAACCTATTTTTCTTCCCCTCAAGAAAACAGGCTACTGAGTCTTGCTCACAAAAGAACTAACTTTTGCCTTTGCTATGCTAAAACACTGCCTTGTATTTGAATGCTAAAGATACCTTCCTCCCCCATATAATAAACATCTAGTCACCTACATCAATCACTATTGGTTAAGATTACCCATGAGTCTTCCATCAATCTATGTTCTGGGAAATGATTACATACCAAAGAATTTGTTACCAGAAATCATTGTCTAAGGCAATCACCACTCCTGTTTTGCACCTCATACATTTTTTCAATAAATACAGCTGACTCCCGGGTCAGAGCAGAGACGCCTGCCTGGTGAGCAGAAAGAAGCCGGGGCTCTCTTGCTCCCTTTCGCCGACACTGTCTGTCCTTCAGGGAGCCCTGGACCTGCTGGAGCCGGACTCTGGCAGTCAGGCTCAGTGCTGACAGCTCAAGGCCTGGAGCCCGCTTCAGAGTCTCGCTTTCCCTCTCTCTCTCTCTCTCTCTCTCTCTCTCTGCCCCTCCCTGACTCATGCTATCTCTCAATAATAAATACATGTTTAAAAACTTAAAAAAAAACAAAAAGGATACAGGTTAGAGGAAGTTCTTTCCCCAGCTCGGATGACTCCAGTGACTTCCCAGGACACTTGGCCCAGAAGCCAGCCTCTCTCTGGTGTGCATGATGGCCCCGGTTCCAGCTCACGTCTGGGGCCTCACGTCTAATCCTCCCTCCCCACGCTGCCCGCCGACATCAACAGGCTTCCTTACCCTCTAACACGCGGACATGTTCCAGGGCAACCTCCTTGCCTCCGTTGTTCTCTGGGTGTGGAACATCTTCGCTAGTTCTTCCCTTGGTCAGATCTTTCTTCACCATCCAAGGCTTCACTTCCAATGTCACCTCCCCAGAAAGTCTTCTCTGATTGCCCTGACCTGACAGATCCATGGAGGCGTCCTATGCCATCAGCCCTTTCCATTGTCTCCTGACCATTAATGGAAGCCGAAATTAACGTGTTTATTTATTGTTTTCCTGTTTTTCCTGCAAGGATATGTGGCAGTGAATGGTGCTTTGTCTTACTGGGTGCTGTATCCCTCACAGCTAGAAGAGAATATTGCGGATGCCCAATACGTATCAATGAAATGAGTATGTAACAGCCAGAAAAATATGGCGGCTTAGCTCACTTTGTGCTGGGTGCTTCTCTACGTGTTCTTCATGTACAGACTAACTGAACTCTCATATGACCTTATGAAATGGATATAATTTCCAGCCCTGTTAACAGTTGAGGAAGTTGAGGTGTGGACAGGATGAATAATTTGTCAAATGTGCCCAAGGGTAGATGATGGGATGGACTCTTCTATGGCTTTAGGCTTTCAGGGTGGAGCTCAGAGGCCTGTCTGCTGACACAGATTTGGGGAATGTGATCTGGAAGCTTGGAGTTTTAACTGTGTTGTGATTGTCCCCGCTAACGTGAGAAAGCTCACAATTCCTTCGTAATTAACAGAGCTTATTTAGGAAATCAGCATTGTTTTTTTGTTCTTTGTTATTTTTTAAAATTCTCCACATCTCTTTCTCCGCCAGTAAATCGGAGCAGGAGTTATCCCAGGACTGAGGTCAGCGCCTGAGACTCTAAGACAAAAAGGGTTTTGTTTTTCTTCTCTTTTCATTTTTTTTTTTGATCATACCCTTAAACCCTGTACAATTAAGAAGATCCCTTCAGTACGTTCAGATTAATAAGACAAATATTTTACAAGCTGATTTTCTTTCTTGAGTATTAGACTGAGTGATTCAGAGCAACATGAACCCTACTGGCTTTATTGAAATATTAAAACATATAAATAATTTATATGGAGACACAGACTCACAGAAGATATGAAATCTTCAGAACATTACATATATAAATTATATACACTGCTTGATTCAAGAAGTTTAATGTGTTAGAAAATACCCAGCTCACCCTCCGGGGCTCGGCCCACCCTTAATAGAATTGAAGGTTAACATGAATATGGAGAGAGAACATTTGAATTCTAGAGTGCCCGTGTTAGCAAAGATCAAAACCAAGTATGGTCCTCAAATCAGCCAGACATGTTACTCAGGAAAACAGATGCAGGTTTATGAGAGGCCATATGACAAGTTATTGCTCTAAATAAAAAAATTCAAGCTAGGTTGGGTCTGAATGCCTCCCCAACTCCACGCATTTCCTTTGTAACAAGTGTGATGCCTTCGACTCCTACGTTAATGCTTTTTTTCACCCCTAGATCTGGTGCTCAGAGAGGACACTGCCCGGCTCTCTGCTCTCTCCCAGCAGTCCTGGCTGCAACTTGGGGCTCATTATTCAATCTCCCTGGGCCTCAGGATTTTCATTTTCTTTAACATTTATTTATTGAGAGACACAGAGAGACAGAACGTGAGCAGGAGACAAGGCAGAGAGAGAGGGAGACACAGAATCCGAAGCAGGCTCCAGGCGCTGAGCTGTCAGCACAGAGCCTGGTAGGGGGCTTAAACTCAGGAACTGTGAGATCATGAGCTGAACTGAAGTTGGATGCTTAACTGACTGAGATACCCAGGTGCCCCTCAGGATTTTCATTTTTAAAGTGGAGCTAGTTAACCCAAGGAGCTGTTCCGAAGAATATATGTGTCAATGCAAATATCACAGAATAGTCCAGACTTTCAGAGTAACTAAGTTTTAGCTGCTATTCTTTTTCTTTTTTTAAATTTTTCTTTTTTTAGACACTTTATTTTTTTTTATGTTTATTTATATTTGAGACAGATAGACAGAAAGACAGTGTCTGAGCAGGGCAGGGACAGAGACAGAGACAGAATCTGAAGCAGGCTTCAGCCTCTGAGCTGTCAGCACAGAGCCCAATGCGGGGCTCAACCCATGAACCATGAGATCAGAGCTGAAGTCAAGACGTGTAACTGTGCCACCCAGGATCCCCTAAACATTCCATTTAAAACTTTTTGTAAGTTATTTTTTTATTTTGAGACAGACAGAGAAAGAGAGAACTAGTGGAGGAGGGGCAGAGAGAGAGGGAGAGAGAATTCTAAGTGGGGCTCAAGCTCACAAACTCTGAGATCACGACCTGAGCTAAAGTCAGGAGTTGGACGCTTAACTGTCTGAGCAACGCTCCAAGCTGTTATTATTTTTCACTAGCCTTTCAGTTCCTGGAAAGAAGGGGCTTGATGTATTTTGTCCACCGATGATTCCTCAGTCATCATAATAGCACCTTGGACATAATGGGCACCTAGTTAGTAATTCTTGAGTAGATTAATTACAAAATTAATATTTTAGATTCTTAATAATTAGATGTTAATGCTGGGTTGCAGTAGGGTAGAAACTATGCGTGCACGTGCGCACACACCCACTCACGCACACTCTTTATTTTCATGATTCTCAGTATAAACGTTGATTAGTTACATTCTCCAGCTATGGCAAGGACAATCAAAGAGCACAAGAACCCCTCAGAGCACCAGGCATCTGGGAAGTGGATCATTTGCCTTCAGCTCTCAGCTGTCTTTGAACTCCGCCTCTGGCCAGTTCCCCAGATGTTTCCTGATGTTCTGGATCAAAGTCGTGGCTTGCTCTCATTTTGCAAGAGGGCAGTGCAACTCCTCATCCCCAGCCTTGCAGCAGAGAGGTAAATAGCCCCTCACCCCCAATGCCCGTTTACTGTTCCCACGTTGTCACACTTGATTAAAAGACAGAGTTCGCCTCCAAGGCTGAAATTAGCTTTTCGTTTTGACTGACTGCCATCCAGGCCTGAAAAGTAGCTCATTTGTTTCAATATTTACCACATCCATTCAGAAGAGATTTACATTATTGCCAATTAGGACTTAATTGTTATCCATAACTCAAACATTTGCTGGCTGCTTATGGAGGTAAAGCCACCATGCTCTTTGTGCTGTCCCCACTTCCACAACCCGAGGACTCCTGAGTGAGGGAATTTCTTTTCCCTAAGTTGGGGTTGGTGAGCAGGTAACACGTTTCAGCCCTTAGTTTCAGGAGGCGGCGGGAGGCATTAATTGGCCAGTTGAATGGAAGATCATTAACTCCCCCGTGTTAGGCACCTGCTGTTCTTACCTCCCTAATCTGCATTTCCCAGTATCTTGCCAGCTGACTTCTGATTTGGCTTTGGAGACGTTTGCTGTCGTTTGGATGTCTGCATGATCCTTGCTGGGCTTCCAGATTTTACCCTCGTCTCCTACAGCATATTCTTAACACAGCAGTTCTCCGTGCAGAGGGACCTTCTAAAATACGCGGGTCCTCGGCTACCTGTGTTGCAAGGCGCCCCCACCTGCCCGTCTCACTCGGGGCTGAGGCCATGTGTGTGCCCTGAGTCCTGCGTGTGCCCATCCCCCACTCACCCCTCTCAGTTGACATCTTGTTACTCTTTCCTCACGGGGCCTGACATGTTTTTGTTTATTGTCTGTCTCCTCCTCAGAGGTGTAAATTCCAGAGAGACCGGGATGTATTCATGCTTATTTAGGGAGGCCGGTGAGGTTATTACTTCTTTCTGCCCTACTTTCTGTTAGGGTCGTATCTGCCACTGTCTTCCGGTGCCCGGTACCCACTCGCCTGGCTCCGCGGGGCCTCCCTGCCTCTGCCCCCATCTCACGGCGCTGCAGGTGGCAAAGGAGCCTTTTACTATGAGAATCCCACAGATTTGTTTCCCTTGGCGCACATCATAGTGAGCCTGTTGACCCTAAGATCTGACAGTGCAGTGAAATCTCTGATTGCAAGTAACTTGTTCTGTGAGTGTTCTGCTAGACAAATATTTCTTTTTTTTAAATTTTTAATGTTTATTTATTATTGAGACTGAGAAACAGAGCATGAGTGGGGGAGGGGCAGAGAGAGAGGGAGACACAGAATCACAAGCAGCTCCAGGCCCCGAGCTGTCAGCACAGAGCCCGACGTGGGGCTCGAACCCATGAACTGTGAGATCAAGACCTGAGCCGAAGTCAGACACTTAACCGACTGAGCCACCCAGCGCCCCTCCACTATTTCTTATGGGGAAATTCACTTTGATACATAAGTGTTTTGGATGACAAGTAGGTTTCTGGAATGAATTACTCTGACAAACCAAGGCTTTCCTATACTTTCATACAAGTCCTTATTATATCCAAATGCATTTCTGATTGGTGGAATATTAAACACAAGTTTGATGTTCGCAGCGGACGCTGAAGAAGGGGCGTTGGGGAACTGGCCAAAGGGAAAGGTTTTCAGGAGTGTTTAGATCACTCCACCATGGGATCCACGGGCCAGGAGATGGCCCACAAACCGCAGGGCCCAAAGATGTTTCTTTTAGCCTGTCCTGGGTTTAAGAGGGGAAAGAGCCAATCCTGAAAACCAAGAGATTTTACAGAGAAATCCAGTTTGGGGGTTTCCCCCGAAAAGTTGGATAATCTGGCGTGTTTGCTGCTGCGGCCAGCGTCTGGAGCTGAGCCTGACCTGGAGCGTGGCTCCACCCCTCGGCCTGTTCCCCCCGGCCCCCCTCTCCCGCCCCTGGGACCTCTTCACCCATTTATACAGACCTGTGGTCTCAGGTCTTCAAGCCTTGATTTAATGTGTCCCAGACGCATTTGGACTTGAGCTGCAGTCTCACCTCGATCTGAGGAAATGTGCCAACATTTAACGTGGGCAGAGTGGGCGCCCCTGCCTTCAACACGCATGGCTGGTTTGTCTCAAAGGGAGCCCAGTGACTCTCAGTTTTCTGCCTGTCCTGATGGGCTTGAAACCACTTGCTCTGTATCGGTTCTAAAAATTACTGCTGCCTGGGTCCAACCCCAGAAGAACTGAACGAACCCTACCCCCCCCCCCCCCCCCCCCCCCCCCCCCCCCCCCCCCCCCCCCCCCCCCCCCCCCCCCCCCCCCCCCCCCCCCCCCGCCCCCATCCCACTGCGAGCCAGGCTCTCGACTGGTCATTCTCTAAGTTTCTCAGATGATTCTAAATGTGCAGCCAGGGTTGGGGCTTACTTGGAAAGTGTCTTTGCTGATTCCCATTGCAGGGGCGAGCGTAATTCATTTAGGGTGGCCAGGGGTGGGCTTGGCCTGAGGACAGAGCCTAAGCTGACTCTGGTGAGGCAGAGGACGCATCTCTAGCCTCCCCAAGGTCAGGGAGAGCTAGCAGCCCAGCCGAGGGCGCTTTCTCTTGGCCTGTTTTTGTCTTTATTGGAACAATAAGGGTATGAAGGAGCAGGGAAGGAAATTGGCTGGTACAGCCAGTTCCTGACCAGAAGACAGTCTCCTCTGTCTAATGGGGGTATTAAAGAACCTGACTTTTGGGCATCATTACTTTTGCTTTTGATTTGGGACCGGGTTTGAAAGCCTTTATTTAGAGCAAGTGTGCTTTCAATCTTGCTATCACTCAACAAACTTTCCCAGTAATTGAACATTGTGATCCTCTTTTCTCTCTGAGTCGAAATTTATAGCAGCCTCCTCAAATGATCCCTGACTGTCAGATATGTGCCTGAAAATGTAGCTAGAGATAAGGCCCTGGGGCCTGGGGACTAGGAAGGAGACAGCTAATCATTAGGGACCCGAGAGGTAGTGGGGGCACCCACAGGTCGTGCCAACCTGGCCTTCCAGGGGCCATGGAAGAGAAAACTTTCAAATACCTTCATGTTAACAGATTTTTCCAGTGGACCACAATTCACAACAAAACCTGCTTACAGACCAAGCCTGGGGCACGATCAATGGGACAAGGAGGAGAATTGTTACCTCTATTTAATTAGCTGTGGGTCCGTGACAAATGGGGACGGCCACTGAGGATGTGGCACGGCTGCTTAATTTCACACTGTTTTATGTTCAAGCATCACTCTCACCTCCAAAACTTTGTCCAGATTGTTTCACCAACAACACTTGCTGGAAAGCCTTTTCGGAGAAAAAGGCATAGAGTAAGCGGCCACTTTGAGACACAGCGCTTTGATTCTACTATTTGAAAGAAAGAGGGAATTGGATTTTAACTACTGTTCTGAATCCCTCACCTAAGGGGTAGAATTATAAAATAGCTCTGCACCACCTTTGTTATTACTGTATGTTTGGACAACGGCTAAATTAAAAATTGGGCTGTTCATCAAAAATGGCTCATTATTTTCATTAGGGCATGCAGTCTTTGGTTTGTTAACACAGAGCGGAGTCAGAGGGCATGTTCACCCGATTTGGCCTGAGGTGTAGGCAACAGAGGAGCCTGTGCATTTGCTCCTTCTATTGGCTTCCTCGAATAAAGCAAGTGAATTTTAGAAGAAAGGTTTCAAATGGAGTCCTTTCTCTCATCAACTCATTTTTATTAAAGAGCTTTGCTGGTCAGCAGGGAAAGCCTTTAAATAACTTTCTGAACTTATTGCATCCATAGTATAGTTGGTTAAAACTCCGTAATGAGAAAACGAAATTACATTTTATTGTAACTAAATCTTATTACTTCCTCACGAAATGCTGATGAGCAGGGCGGGGGTGTGTGTGTACAGAGTTGAATGAAGGTATCAGGTCAGCCTCCCGAAGGTCCTAGTCCAATGGGAGAGACGGAGGTGATAAACATTTTTTTCTTCTCTTTTGTTTGTTTACTTGGTGCCTTTTCCAAAAATGCTCCCTCTACCCCCACCAGCTCATCTGTGGACTGGTCCCAGTTACAAAGTGACCCTCTACCTCTTCCACAGTTAATTGTTTGGGCATGAGCACCTTATTCTACTTGGGAAAATGACTCATTTTCTCAAGCATTTTGGATTTAAGACAAAACCAAAGGGTTTGAAATGATAAAAGTCACACATCTCTTGACTCCACACACATTCAATGTTGAATAAGTCAGGTGTCAACAGTGCAAAGAGAAAGGGTAACCCCGGGTGAGCTGACTTGCTGGAAAAAATTTTAAAGTCCCGATCTATAGCATTTGTCAGTTTTTATAGTGTAACTATTCTTGCCATGACCAATTCCAAGCTACCAGCAGTTCTAATAACCATCTCACAGAATTCCTGATTTTTTGACAGTTAGCCATCGTGAGTCTGTGTGATCTAGCCCCCGCTTACCACTGCATGGAGCCCACATTTTATCATGGTGAGACAGAAGTTACATGGGTCAACTAATACACAGACTACTTTCTGATTTGGAATAACGTTATAAAGTAAATATGCAATAGAATAGGACATGGGAATTAAATGAGAGCTGACTGCCAAACATTCAGGGATTTTGTGAGCCACAGCTGCATATGGTAAGTGCCCAGTAAGTGCTACCTATAGAAGTCCTCTCTCTCAGGGCGCCTGGGTGGCTCAGTTGGTTGAGCATCCGGCTTCGGCTCAGGTCAGATCTCACGGTTCGTGGGTTCGAGCCCCGCGTCCGGCTCTGTGCTGACAGCTAGCTCAGAGCCTGGAGCCTGTTTCAGATTCTGTGTCTCCCTCTCTCTCTGACCCTCCCCTGCTCCAGCTGTCTCTCTCTGTCTCTCAAAAATAAAATAAAAAGCAAAAAAAAAAAAAAATTAAAAAAAAAAAAGAAGTCCTCTCTCTCTTTTTTTTCTTTTATAGTTTATTGTCAAGTTGGTTTCCAGGTAACACCCAGTGCTCATCCCCACAAGTGCCCTCTTCCCTGCCCATCACTCCCTTCCCTTCTCCCCCACCCCCATCAGCCCTCAGTTTGTTCTCAGTGTTCAAAAGTCTCTCATGGTTTGCCTCCCTCCCTCTCCCTATCTCTTTCCCCCTTCCCCTCCCCCATGGTCCTCTGCTAAGTTTCTCCTGTTCCACTTAGAAGTGAAAACATACGGTATCTGTCCTTCCAGAAGTCCTCTCTTAGAAATCAGTGTTTGAACTAAGTTATAATGATGGAGAAGAAATTTGCTGCGTAAAATGCATTCCAGGCACCAGAAGTCTGTGGTTGCTTGTGTATCAGAGAAGCAGAGAAGTGCATTCTGGATTGAGAGAGGGTGAGAGAGGTAGGAGAGGGGAAGAGAAGAAAGGAATGATCCAGGTACCCATAGAAAGATAGAAAGACCTGGATAAATAATCGAGGGAGAGTTAGCACAGCTCATGAGCCCCCTCGTTCTGGGTGCCTTTGAGAACCAGATGGTTTCCTGCCTTGGGTCTGCCAGTATTCACTCTCCTTTATAATAAGTCCCTGCTCTGGATAGAAGTCTGTGATTTGTTACCAAGAGAGCTGTAACACGACTTGTGTGTGCTGGTATACACACACACACACACACACACACTCTTAATTTTCCCCCAAGATTTTAAAAGTCAGAGTAATACTCTCGGCAGATGACGCGTCTACCACCTGAATCCAGAAAACGCGTCTGTAGTGCCCAGAGGTACCTTTTACATCTTCATGTTCGCCGTAGCACTTACTATGCTTCACCGCGCACCAAGTCCTCAGAAAATAGCTAATGGAAGAATAAGGGACCCAGTTATGTTTCAGGGGAATGGTTATCAAGTTTGATAATGCAATGGAAATAGCCTTGCTAGAACGCAGATAGAAGGGAGCTACCCCCTGGGATTCTGCCCTTTTAAGAAGCACCCAGTGATCTAGGGTCTAGGCAAACCGAGGGCCATGCTTCACTAAGCTTGGATTTGGCAGAAGAGCTCGCTGGAAAAGCATAAACAGAAGGTTTGAAAATCGCCCAACGTGCCGTCCCTCAGAAGGGGGTGTGAGCTGGCAGAAGCAAAGTCTAGGGCTCCAGTCTTGTAACCCAATGTATAGATTTGGGGAAGCCATTTTCCCTTCGGTGGGCATTGTTGGTTCTGATGTGCATAATTTGCTGATCTAAGCTGCTGCTTCTAGCTCTGACCTTGTGTGACTTGCTTGGTAATTTTAGGAAACACGCTTATCTTTCCAATATTGTAAGTTTTGTAGAGGTAATACAGTAATATCACTCAAGCCCCTTGCTCCCCGTAGGCAACGGTTGTTAGGATATTGATGAGGAAACACTTCCTCAAACGGGACAATTTCGTCTTAGAACTTCAGCCATGTTCTCCCTCCCTTCCAGCCTTTGTTTTCTTCTCTGTAGAATGGAGGTTTGGGGCTAGATTGCAGCTTATCAGAGGGTAGAGCATGAATCGGGGATAAGATTAGATGGTTAGAGGACACCGTAAGAAAGTTGAGTGTACTCCAAAGTGATGACACTCTTTAAGATTCTTTTTCAATATTTTCAGATTACTGAAGGCTCATCTTGGAGTTATTGTGGCTAGAATATCCTTGTGACTGAAAACGACCATTGTTTTCTTTTTACAAAGAGGGCTAACTTCAACTTTGGGGTTTTATATACCCGCATCTTCTGATATTTACGAATGTCCAGTGGATACCTACTATTTTTTCCCCATAGGGAACCTAATAATACATGGGAGGGACATTTGAGTCTCCAAAAGAAAGCATGAGTGTGTGTAGTTGAATTAGCAAGGAAGAACCCTGCAGAGTGTCCTTTGCTGACAAAAAGGATTCGAGAGGATGCCAGGAGGAAAAATCACAGTGAAGCTTTCATTCAACTGGTTCAGATGTTGGTCCTTCGGCAAGAAAGGGGAGGTCATTGTATTTCCGGACCTCAGTTGCCCCTGTGAAAAATTCAGACTGCTGACAGATCAGACATCTGCACTCATTAAGTGAGTTCTGAGTATAGTTATATAGAGTCAATGCCTCTCACTGTGAATGTGAGCTCCAAGGGGGAAAATCCTCCCTCCTTCTACACACAATTTTACTTATTTTAAACACAAGTTAAGCTGAAGTAATAAGTATTCAAGTTAGTCTTACTTTTCCAGAATAACTCACTCCACAGCCAGGATGACTAGAACTAGCAAATAGTATGGAATTTGAATATTAAATAGTTTATTTTTAAATGTATTTTTTATTTTTATTTATTTAAAAATTGTTTTAATGTTCATTTATTTTTGAGAGAGAGAGAGAGAGACAGAGTACAAGCAGGGGAGGGGCAGTGAGAGAGGGAGACACAGTTTCTGACGCAGGTTCCAGGCTCTGAGCTGTCAGCACAGAGCCTGACGCGGGGCTTGAACTCATGAACCAAACTGATCATGACTTGAGCCGAGGTTGGACACTTAACTGGCTGAGCCACCTAGGTGCCCTTAAATATACTTTTAAAATAGAAATATGTCCTGTGCGATATTTGTTCCATGTGTGGGATGTGTTTGTACTAAAAAATTATTTGTATTCATCTGAAATTCCAGTGAACTGGGCATCTTATATTTTACCTGATGACCCCCAACCTCACTTTATGCAGCAAAGATAAAATCAGAGATGTTTTATCTAATATAGATATAAGATGAGGTGAATCTTATTCTGATTTGTTATTGGATGGTCAAATGGAAGGAACAGAAATTTCTTATTGCTTCTTGTTGCTAAGAAAATCATATAGACTAAAATAATGGTTCCTAAAATTAGTCCACATATGCAGCAAAATTTACGCTACTTCACAGCAGGATTAAAAATGTATTAAGTTTAATATGAGATTTTCTTTATCATTTCTAAAAAATATTTTTCTTCATAAAATGATAGTCACCTATGGTATGATATTATTGCTTTGGTGAATGCTTACATGCCCTTTTGGGTAAAACAGAACAATGGCAACATTGTGTCAATCCCAATCCTATTTTAAAATTAAAAACAAATTTTTTATTATTTATTTTTGAGAGAGAGGCAGAGCATGAGTGGCAGAAGGGCAGAGAGAGGGAGACACAGAATCTGAAGACAGGCTTCAGGCTCTGAGCCGTCAGCACAGAGCCTGATGTGGGGCTTGAACTCACAAACCACAATATCATAACCTGAGCCAAAGTCAGACGCTTAACCAACTGAGCCACCCAGGGACCCCCGAATCCATTTTTTAAAATTGGCCTCAGAATCGTAAAATTCAAGCTCCTGGATTAAATTTCAAAATTTTACTAAAATAGGTGACATAGTTTTATTGAGTAGATTGCAGTCAAGAATATTGCTTGCTAAGTATTTGTGAGCTTCCTAGGGAAAGCTGCCCTTGTGAAGGCTGGATTCTCTCTTGCCACATCCGATGAGAGATGGAAGAAAATGTGAAGGGAGCAAGAGAGTGTTTGCCCGTGTTCATTTCTATTTATAATCTTGGTATTCCCTTTGCTGAAAATGCCATTCCCTAGAGTAGTTACCGATTCCATTTGTACTTGACTCACATAAGTGCCTTCTCTCTCTCACAAAGAAGTGAGGTAGAAAAGTATTATTCGTGTCCTTCAAGGTAGTCTTTTTTTCCTCTATTTTTATGGTTTGGCTTTTAGTAAACCAGGATATGTTTTTCAAGGATTTCTTTCAAAGGTCACACTGGACTGGTTATCTATGACTGTTCAACAAATTACCTCAAAACTTAGCAGCTTGAAAGAGCACGTATTTATTAACCTTGCAGTTTCTGTGATGCGGCCTCTCTCCCAACCTTCCACCAAGGTGTCGGCCATTTTGGAGTTTCATCTGAAGTGATCCTTTACCAGCTGAAAGGATTAGGTGGCATTCTGAAATGCACACTTATTGAAAAACAAAAAAACTAACAAACACACAAAATGATTTAGTAGATAAAAGACCCCAAGAACCTATTACTGATAGGAGGTTGTTGGCAGGATTCACTCCCTCTCAGGTGGTTGGACTGAGCACGTCGTGTTCTGAGTGCTGCGTGGGGGTCACCTTCCGTTCCTCACCGCGTGGGCTTCTCTGTCACGGTAGCTGTCTTCTTTATACCCAGCAATGAAGATAGCATGTTGGCAGAATGAAAGTTACTGTCTTTTGTAACCTAATCATAGGGGTAATTTCCCCTCATCTTTGCTGTACTCTGTTGGTTAGAAGCAAGTGATAAATCCCACACGCTGAAGAGAAGGCCTTTACACAAGAGTGTGGCCATCTCACTGGCCGCCACACTCAACCTTGCCTCCCCCATCGTGTTTTCTTTCAACATCCAGCACTACTCCATACCTCAGAGGGGGGGGTGGACATCGTGGTCATATCAGAATTAATCTCATGTGTAATAAATAGATTTACCACTTCTGCTAAGGACAGTGTTGTTAATGCTGCTTAACAACAAGCTCAGAGCATCAGTTCAATAAGAAAATACTTTTAGACTATGAGATTTAAGGAAATGTATGCTGAACTGAACCATGGTGGAAGAATTCTTGACTATTGGTTCTATCTTCCATGACTGCATTTTTTCCGCGATCCCAGATGTTTTCAGGGACCTCCTATCAGTAATAGGTTCTTGGGGTCTTTTATCTACTAAATCATTTTGTGTGTTTCTTAGTTTTTTTGTTTTTTAATACGTGTGCATTTCAGAATGCCACCTAATCTTTTTTCGTAGTGTTAGGCAAAGGAAGGGGGCATGCAGGAGGTGGCAGTCGAGCAAGTTCCACAGCAGTTTGTCACAAATTGTGAGGGCAGTGTCAAGTCTTAGGATCACAGGCCTTTTCATGTAGGTGCCTTAATTGTTTGTACGTTGCTTGTGTTAGATGAAAGGAGTACAGAATTTTAATGCATGAGGTTAAACACGACCTTCCAAAGAAAACACTGTCACTCAGGGATAATTAATTAAGCTTGTATCCAAAGGAAAGTGTAGGAAAACAAGTTAACTACCACTACAAGATGTAAACTTGTGAATTCTGGACTCTGATAATTACACAATTAGGACGCAAGCCTCCTTGTCAGAAGAGCGTTTTCTTCCATTTTTGCTCTGTGGTTGAAACTTTTTTTTTTTAAGGATTAATTCAGGAATGAGGACATTGTAAGTGTTGAAAATAGAGAAAATATTATTAAATAGCCAGATATTTGATTTACCACTTCTTTTGTGGCAGAATATGTGTGGTTTATTTTGCCAATGCGCAGAAATCATTTAATTGAACAGCACCATAAACATGTAGAAAAACATGAATATTTGATTACCAAGTTTTATTATTACTATTATGTCATTTCTTTTCAAAATATATTGGCTTTAACTTCTTGTAGAATTACCAATTTGAGAACAAAAGGAGGAGTAAATTCTCAGCTTATGTCCTCATCTCGAAAGCAGACACCAGTCATACTGAGGGCGTTAGAGGGAAAGCTAAAAAGAAAAACAAAAAACTCTGTGATTATTTAGAGCTTTGGGACAATAATGTACTTTTATAAGGAACAAAAATGTTTGATTCCGTTAAATATTTATTTTACTCCTGGAGATCAAGTCGTTCAGACTAGTTGCTTGAATGAGTTGAATGTGGTTTTAATTGAACTGAATTGATGAGTCAAGTCCATCAACTTCTGTATTGTGGCTTCAGTGAATTTTACCAAAAATTTTTTTACATTAGATTCATATCTCTTCCTTATAATATATTTGCTTTGTGTAGTGGTTCATAAACTACTTATGAAAGATAAATCAGTCAGAATTATTGAGAAAGTAGCCTTCATTGTTAACAAATATCTACTCAACTCCAGCCTCACAGGTGAAGACATTTTATTCTTTTATTTGTTTATTTATTTATATAGTTTATTGTCAAGTTGGTTTCCATATAACACCCAGTGCTCTTCCCCACAAGTGCCCTCCTCTATGTCCATCACCCCCTTTCACCTTCCCCCGCTTCAGCCCTCAGTGTGTTTTCAGTATTCAAGAGTCTCTCATGATTTGCCTCCCTCCATCTCCCTAACTCTTTTTCCCCCCTTCCCCTCCCCATGGTCCTCTGTTAAGATTCTCCTGTTCCACTTATGAGTGAAAACATATAGTATCTGTCCTTCTCCGCCTGACTTATTTCGCTTAGCATGACACCCTCGAGTTCCATCCACGTTGCCATGAATGGTCAGATTTCATTCTTTCTCATTGCCATATAGGACTCCATTGTGTATATAAACCACATCTTCTTGATCCATTTATCAGGTGATGGACATTTAGGCTCTTTCCATGATTTGGCTACTGTTGAAAGTGCTGCTATGAACAGTGGGGTACAGTGCCCCCATGTGTCAGTACTTCTGTATCCCCTGGGTAAATCCCTAGCAGTGCTATTGCTGGGTCATAGGGGAGTTCTACTGATAGGTTTTGAGGAGCCTCCACACTGTTTTCTAAAGGAGCTCCACCAGTTTACATTCCCAACAACAGTGTAGGAGGGTGCCTGTTTCTCCACATCCTCGCCAGCATCTATAGTCTCCTGATTTGTTCATTTTCACCACTCTGACTGGTGTGAGGTGGTATCTCAGTGTGGTTTTGATTTGTATTTCCCCGATGATGAGCGACCTTGAGCATCATTTCATGTGTCTGTTGGCCATCTGGATGTCCTCTTTGGAGAACTATATATTCATGTTTTCTGCCCATTTCTTCACTGGATTATTCGTTTTTGGGGTGTGGAGTTTGGGGAGATCCTTGCAGATTTTGGATACTAGCCTTTTAGCCGATATGTCATTTGCTACTATCTTTTCCCATTCTGTCAGTTGCCTGTTAGTTTTCTTGACTGTTTCCTTTGCAGTGCAGAAGCTTTTTATCTTGATGAGGTCCCAATAGTTCATTTTTGCTTTCATTTCCCTTGCCTTTGGGGATGTGTCAAGTAGGAAACTGCTGCAGTTGAGTTCAAGGAGGTTGTTTCATGCTTTCTCCTCTAGGGTTTTGATGGTTTCCTATCTCACGTTAAGGTCCTTCATCCATTTTGAGTTTATTTTTGTGTATGGTGTAAGAAAGTGGTCTAGTTTCATTCTTCTGCATGTTGCTGTCCAGCTCTCCCAGCACCACCTGTTAAAGAGGCTGTCTTTTTTCCATTGGATACTCCTTTCTGCTTTGTCAAAGATTAATTGGCCATACACTTGTGGGTCTAGTTCTGGGCTTTCTATTCTATTCCATTGGTCTATGTGTCTGTTTTTGTGCCAATATCATACTTTCTTGATGATGACAGCTTTCTAGTAGAGGCTAAAGTTGTGATGCCTCCTGTTTTGGTTTTCCTTCAATATTACTTTGGCGATTCAGGGTCTTTTGTAGTTCTATACGAATTTTAGGATAGTTTGTTCTAGCTTTGAGAAGAGTGCTGGTGCAATTTTCATTGGGATTGCTTTTAATGCGAAGATTGCTTTGGGTAATAATGACATTTTAAGAATGTTTACTCTTCCCACTCATGAGCATGGAATGTTTTTCCATTTATTAGTGTCTTCTTCAATTTCTTTCATAAGTTTTCTATAGTTTTCATCGTACAAGTCTTTTACATTTTTGGTTAAGTTTATTCCTAGGTATTTTATTGTTTTTCATGCAATTTTGAATGGAATCCGTTTCTTGATTTCTCTTTCTGCTGCTTCATTATTGGTGTATAAAAATGCAACCTATTTCTGTACATTAATTTTTGTATCCTGCGACTTTGCTGAATTCATGGATCAGTTCTAGTAGGCTTCTGCTGAAGTTATTCAGGTTTTCCATGTAAAGTATCATGCCATCTGCAAAAAGTGAAACTTTGACTTCATCTTTGCCAATTCTAATGCCTTTTATTTCCTTTTGTTGTCTGATTGCTGATGCTAGAACTTTCAGTACTTTGTTAAAAAACAGTGATGAGAGTGGACATCCCTGTCATGTTCCTGATCTCAGGGGAAGAGCTCTCAGTATTTCCCCATCGAGGATGATATTAGCTGTGGGCTTTACCTAAATGGCTTTTATGATGTTTAAGTAAGTTCCTTCTATCCTGATTTCCTTGAGGTTTTTATTAAGAAAGGATGCTATATTTTGTCAAATTCTTTATCTATCAACAGGATCATATGATTTTTATCCTTTGTAAATGTGATGTATCACATGGATGGATTTGTGAATATTGAACCAGCCCAGTAACCCAGGAATGAATCCCACTTGATCATTATTGATAATTCTTTTTATATGCTGTTGAATTCGATTTGCTAGTATCTTGTTGAGTATTTTTGCATCTGTATTCATTAAGGATATTGGCCTGTAGTTCTCTTTTTTTGTTGGATCTCTGGTTTGGGAATCAAAATGATGCTGGCTTCATAGAATGAGTCTAGAAGTTTTCCTTCTATTTCTATTTTTTCGAATAGCTTGAGAAGAATGGGTATTAACTCTGCTTTAAATGTCTGGTAGAACTCCCCAGGGAAGCCATCTGGCCCCAGGCTCTTATTTGTTGGGAGATTTTTGATAACTGATTAGATTTCATCCCTGGTTATGGGTCTTTTCAGATTTTCTGTCTTCTGGTTTGCATTTTCATAGTGCATGTGTGTTTAGGAATTTGTCCATTTCTTCTAGGTTGTCCAGTTTGTTGACATACAACTTTCCATAGTATTCCTTTATGATTGCTAGTATTTCTGAGGGATTGGTTGTAATAGATCCATTTTCATCCCTGATTTTGTCTATTTGGGTGTTCTCTCTTTCTGAGGAGCCTGGCTAGAGGTTAATCAATTTTGTTTATTTTTTCAAAAAACCAGCTCTTGGTTTCATTGATCTGTTCAACTGGGTTTTTTTTTTTTTTTTGGATTCTATATTATTTCTTCCCTGATCTTTATTATTTCTCTTCTTCTGGGTTTGTAATGCTCTTGCTGCTCCCCTTCTAGTTCCTTTAGGTGCACTGTTAAATTTTGTATTAGTTTCTAGTTTCTTGAAATAGGCCTGGATTGTAATAGTCTTTTTTCTTAGGACTGCCTTTGCTGTATTTCAGAGAGTTTGAATGGTTGTATTTTCATTTCCATTTGTTTCCATATATCTCTTAGTTTCTTCTCTAATTGCCTGATTAGCTCAATCATTCTATAGTAGGGTGGTTTTTAACCTCCATGTTTTTGGAGGTTTTCCAGACTTTTTCCTGTGATTGATGTCAAGTTTCATAGCATTGTGATCTTAAAGTGTACATGGTATGATCTCAATTAGTTTATATTTATGGAGGGCTGTTTTATGACCCAGCATGTGATCTATCTTGGAGAATGTGCCATGTGCACATGAGAAGAAGGTTAATTCTCTAGCCTGGGATGTAGAGTTCTAAGTATATCTGTCAAATCCATCTGTTCCAATGTGTCGTTCTGGTCCATTGTTTCTTTAGTGATTTTGTGTCTGGTTGATCTAGCCATTGCTATAAGTAGAGCAACAAACCCCCCTGCAATTAGTACATTCTTCTCAATAAGATTGTTTCTGCTTGTGATTGTTTTATGTATTTGGGTGCTCCTGAATTCGGCACATAGATGTTTATAATTGTTAGCTCTTCCTGATTGAGAGATCATGTAATTATTATATAATGTCTGTTTTCATCTTTTGTTACTGCCTTTACTTTAAAGTCCAGTTTGTCCAATATAAGTATGGCTACTCTGGCTTTCTTTTGACTTCTAGTTGCATGATAGATATTTCTCCATCCCCTTACTTTCAATATGAAGGTGTCCTTAGGTCTAAAATGAGTCTCTTGTAGACAGCAAATAGATAGATTTTGTTTCTTTATCCATTCTGTTACCCTATGTCGTTTGATTAGAGCATTTTTTAAAAATGTTTTTTATTTATTTTTTGAGAGACAGACAGTGCGAGCAGAGGAGGGTCAGAGAGAGAGGGAGACACAGAATCTGAAGCAGGCTCCAGGCTGTGAGCTAGCTGTTAGCACAGACCCCGATGCGGGGCTTGAACCCATGAACTGTGAGATCATGACCTGAGCCGAAGCCGGATGCTTAACCGACTGAGCCACCCAGGTGCCCCTGATTGGAGCATTTAGTCCATTTACATTCAGTGTTATTATTAAAAAATAAGGGTTTAGATTCATTGTGTTCTCTGTAGGGTTCATGCTTATAGTGGTGTCTCTGGTACCTTGCAACATTTCCTTAATAGAATCCCTCTTAGGATTTCTTGTAGGGCTAGTTTGGTGGTGATGAAGTCTCTCAATTTTTGTTTATTTGGGGAAACCTTTATCTCTCCTTCTATTTTGAATGAAAGGCTTGCTAGATAAAGGATTTTTGTCTGCATATTTTTTTCTGTTCATCACATTGAAGATTTCCTGCATTCCTTTTTGCCCTGCCAAGTTTCAGTAGATAGGTCTGTAACCACTCTGATAGTTTTCCCTTTGTGTATTAGGGCCCTTTGATCCCTAGCTGCTTTCAGAGTTCGCTATTTATCCTTATATTTTGCCAGTTTCACTATGATATGTCATGCTGAAGGTTGATTCAAGTTACATCTGAGGGGAGTTCTCTGTGCTTCTTGGATTTCAATGTCTATTTCCTTCCCCAGATTGGGGAAGTTCTTGGCTATAATTTGATCAAGCACTCCTTCAGGACCTATTTTTCTTTCTTCTGTTTCAGGAATTCCTATGATACAGATATTGTTTTGTTTGATTGTATCATTCAGTTCTCAAATTCTCCTTTTGTGCTCCTGGATCAATTTCTCTTTTTCTCGGCTTCCACTTTTTCTATAACTGTGTCTTCTAATTCATTTATTCTCCTCTCTGCTTCTTCAATCCATGCTGTGGCCGCCTCCATTTTATTATGCACCTCATTTATAGCATTTTTTTATCTCGTCACAGCTATTTTGAAGGTCCCTAGTATTTGTATCAATAGCTTGTCTGGTGATTTCTCTGCTTTTTTCAGGCCCAGCAATTAATTTTATGATAATTGTTCTAAATTCTTGCTCCGCTATGTTACTTATATCTGTTTTGAGCAGTTCTGTGACTGTTACTTGTTCCTGGAATTTCTTTAGAGGAGAGTTCTTCCATTTCATCATTTTGGCTAGCTTTCTGTTGCTTGTCACTCTGTACCTGTGAGTATTGCTATATTAAAGGAGGCTCATTGACTGTCCAGGGCCTGTCCATTCAGGAAGCATTCTTTTAATGGGGTCTTTGGGTTTTGCTTGTTGTGCCTTTGGTTATTTTATTTCCCTACTCAGTGATATTAGGGAATCTCCACCATCTGTACTTTGGCTTATTTCCTGAGGTAGCCCTGAAAAGGAAAACAGACAAACACAGGGAATAAAAACATGCAAACACACAGACAAATCAAAGAAACAAGCAAACCAAAAGGGGAAAGAAAAAAAAAAAGGAGGAGGAGGAGGGGAGACAAAATCAACAAAAGACAAAGGACAGTAAAAGCCTAAAACCAGCAGAGGGGAGAGATAAGAATGAGATAAGGGAAAATATATCGGAATAGCAAGAATTGATCTTATCACAGTGCTGCATCAACATTGGTCTTTCCTGGGCTCTGGGTAGGGGGAAAAAGAAAAACAAAACAAATAAAAAGGCAGCTCTCCAGCACAGAGGGGCATGGTTTGCTCCCTGAGGCCCTGCCATGGTGGTTGTGGGGGAGTAGAATGGCGGCACCCCAATCCCTTCTCTAACTGAGCTTTGCCACCTGCTCTTTTGGGTCTGATCTCCATGTGCTGCAGGTGGGAGTTGTATTTTCCAAGCCCTGCCTCGTTTCCAAATCCTAATCCATGCACTTTAATGATACCACCCAAGACGAGATGTACTCCTGCAGGCGGGCAGCTTCCTAGCCAGGGATCGAGTTGGGGGGGCGGGTAGGGGAGTGTAAGGTTTAATAGATGGAGGCAGAGGTGAGAGGAAAGAGAGAGACCAAGTTATGGAGCCAAGAGAGACTTTATTGGAGTCTGCAATTCCTGGGTGAGGTTCCGTGACTCTGGAGTGGGGAGTCAGGGAAGTCGCACCTGGTATGGGAGGGCAAGGTGTTTTATGGGTGCAAGAGTTCTGGGTTTGAGCTCAGGTGGGCCGATAGCCAAGTAAGAGCATCTTTGGACGGTGGCAGGATAGGATTGGCTGTTTAGTTCGGTGGGGTGAGGGGGATGCTGGAATTCCATGGTGAGACATTCCAGCTCAGAGAGTGGGGGTCGTCGGTCCCTGGCGGTGCCTGGAACTATTCTCTGACCCATAGTAAAATGGCCACTTGGTCGCCTTCCTGAAGTAACTCTTACATGGAGCACTTCCTCCTGGTGCCGCCTGGGACCGGGGCACCGAGCCCAAGGAAAATGCGCCAACTAGAGAGGAAGGATGTCTCTCCCTGCACCCTGTGGTTATAGATGGGATGATAGGATCCCTTTCCATCCCGGCAAGGTTTTCTCTTCTCTAGAGACAGCTCTATGCGCATTTTCAGCCTCTTTCTCTTCCCCTCATCTCTCCACTGCTCTGTGAGCCCTCCCTCCCCCCCCCCATGCTCTGCTCAGGGCGGGGCTCCCTACCCTCCTAGCCTCCGAGTCCTGGCCTGTTTTTATCTTCCCCAGTTCGCACTCACACACCTAGGAGGCTGTCTTCTTTGTGGACTCTGTGTCTTTTCCTCCCACCCTTGTAGATCAGAGTATTGTGGCTTTTTTGATAGATGTGGGCAGGTGAAAATTACAGAGCTCCCTACTTCTCTGCCATCTTGTCCCCTCCTATCAGGTGAAGACTTTTTAAATGTTTATTTATTTACTTGAGTGAGAGCACACGTGCGCGAGAGAGCGCGCACAACCATGTGAGCAGGGGAGGGGCAGAGAAAGAGTGTCACAGAATCCAAGCAGGCTCCAGGCTCTGAGCTGTCAGCACAGAGCCCAACATGGGGCTCAAACCCACAAACCATGAGATCATGACTTGAGCCCTAATTGGACGCTCAGCTGACTGAGCCATCCAGGTGCCCCAAGACTTTTTATTTCAAATTATGTTGTGAAAAATATTACTCCAATTCATTTATCCAAGAATTCCACACCAAGCATCTGGTATATTCTAGACACAGGGTCAGGCACTGAGGATATATTCTAAAACAGAACAGAGAAGGATTGTGTCCTCAGAAAGCTGACACTCTAGAAAGGAAGGCAGACAATAAATATAATAGATTAGTAAATTACATTTGCTTAAGAAGGTGATAGGTGCTAGAACAAAAAGAAAATTTGGGTCATGGTAAAAGGCTTGTGAGTGGTGAGGCCGGGCATGTGCTGATTACTAGATTAAATATCGTGGTTCAGGTAAGTCTCAATGAGGAGATACCATTTGAGCAAAGCATTTCTTTACAGAGGTGAAGGAGCAAGGCTGCCTGGGTGTCTCAGTCGGTGAAGTGTCCAGCTTTAGCTCAGGTCATGATCTCATGGTTTGTGAGTTCAGGCCCTGTGTGGGGCTCTGTGCTGACAACTCAGAGCCTGAAGCCTGTTTGGAGTCTGTGTCTCCCTCTCTCTCTCTCTCAAATATAAATAATAAACATTAAAAAAATTTTTAAGGAGGTGAAGGAGTAAGCTATGCAGAGAGATATTCTAGGGAAGAATGTTCTAGCAAAAGGAGAGGCAAGGCCAAAAGCTTTAAGTGGAAGTGTGCATGTAATGCACACTTATTATATTGCATGTAATGGCCAAGGTGGAACCTGCAAAATAATGACCCGGGGTTTAAGAGAGCTTCAAGACAATTCAAACAGGAATGCTCCTTGTTCAAACCTTTGTGTTTCAAAGGTCACAGAGCTGGGGTTGAACTTTTACTGATTCCGTGTACTTAGCACATGGAGAAATTTTTAAGGAGTCCAAAAAAGAATTTGACATAACCCTTGCTCTCAAGATGACTAGGCCAGCTTTTGTGAAACCAAAACTGTGTAAAATGACGTTGCTAAAGCAGAGAGCCGTGCTGTCAACACTCGTAGGAAGGAGATGATTGAAAATCCATCTTGTCAGGGAAGCTTCTTGGGCGATGGAGAAGGTGAGATGGATGTTCAGTTACTGGGGAGACTGAATTCATGTGGGAGGTGGTGTTCTCCAGCTTCACTTATCATATTTATAACTTTATATTCCAGTATAAGTTACTGAGCCAGGGACTGTGGTAGCCAGACCCCAAAATGTCCCCCACTTTCTGGCATTCATATCCTTTGTCTAGACACTTCCTCATTATACCTGGTTGGTCTGCGTGGCCAGCAGCTTCAGAGGAGATAATGGTGTGTCACATCTGAGATTAGGTTATAAGAGACTCTGTGGCTGCCCCCCTCCCTCTCTCTCATCGCTTGTTCAAGCCAGTTGCCATGTGAGGAAGCCATCTTGGAAGCGGATTCCCCAGCCCCGGTCGGGCCTTCTGCTGACTGCAGCCCAGGCTGACAAATTGGCTGCGATCTCATGAGGGACCCCACGCTAGAACCACCCCACTATGCTGCTCCTGGACACCTGATCCCCAGAAACTGTGTGACTGAAACGTTTTGTGTTTAGCCATTAAGTTTGGGATAGTTATTTATACAGAAATAAACAACTAACACTAAACCAAGGGGAGCTTTTGATCTCAACAGATGTATCCAGCTATAATACAAAACTGTCAGAAACATTTCAAAATCTTCTTCTGATAGCTCTTAAGGCACAAGAAGAATTTAAATATCAATTAGAAAGACACTTTGTTGGCTGCTAAGCTCTGTAGTGGAGGGAGCACATCCGCTGTCCACCTCAGCCAGGATACCAGTGAAATTGTTTTTAAAACAATGCAGATAATTGAGTGGGATTGAAGAACCTTTGAGAGCCTTCTGGTCCCCATAGACTGTTCCAGGTGAGCAATAAAACGATAACCACTCAATAATAGCTCCCACTTATTTAGAACTTAGTATGGCCTACGCACTTCAGGAATGCTTTACAAATAACGCATGGTCTTATTTCATCCTCAAATAATCCTACAAAATAGGTGCCATTTCACTCATCATTCATGTGAGTGTGGCAAACAAGATTCCGTGCAGTGCCTCTCAAACAGAAATTGATCTTCCAAATCTCCCTGCAAAGGCAGATGTCACTGTCTCCGTTTTACAAGTGAGCAAACCGAGAGCCACATGGAATAAGTAATTTTAAATAGTTCTCTCTAGGGTGTATCGTTGTTATTTAATAGACCACTGAGCTAGAATCTGAATCTGAGAATCTACATAATGCAGAACATACATAACAGCACACCTCCCATCTTTCCACCACGTCACCTATGGCAGAAGCAACTGACTGTCAGTAAAGGTGTGTGTTGGAGGAAACCTCCATAACATACCAAGTAACGGTCATAATAATAATAAGGTCACGGCGACACCTGTCATAAGCCCAGTCATGTTTCTGAGCAGATTTGCAGTGAGGGAGCCTCAGAGACTTCCTTTGATAAAAAAATATTTTGATCCCTTTCCCTCCTCTCATTTCTAGGTATTTTGGCATTTAGAATGGAGTAGGGGATGGAGATCAAGAATTTTTCTCAAAATGATAGAAAACGGATCATTTGCATGGGAATGCCAGCTGGGGAGAGGGAACATACGCTTGCATTCAGGAAAAGTTTCACAGGATGTAAAAGGAAACCATCTGCTTTTCCTTTTTGTTCTTGTTTAAGAACAGCTTGTGTTTGCAACTCACAATTTAAGACACGGCAATAACCTACAGGACTTTGTGAAGCATGAATCACACTGCCTTTATTCCTCCTCATTTTTCCCTACTTATTTTTTCACTCTGTGTTTGCAAAAAGCAGGATGCAAAGAGGGCATTTGCATGTTGCAACTCGGATAATAAAATTCTTCTGATCGCGGCCTGAGTCTGGCTGGCTGGGTGTTTTCTGGGCATTCCAGGATCCTGCGATGACTTCCAGCCAATATGAATCAAGTGTAATGCTTGACTTAGCTATGAGAAACACCCTAGGCTTACTCTGAGGCTCAGCGCACCTCCTGTGTAGCCTATGCAAAGGACTATTTCTGCAACCCCGCTTTATCTGGAGCAGCACCTGGTAGGGACTTGCAAATCGTTTTTGGGGGAAAAAAGAGCAGTTTTATATGTTTACTCTTCTCATTAGCAGTCACCTCTGTGGCTTTGATGTGTGCCTTCTCCCCCGCTGAAGTTTTCTTCATGATTCAGACTTCACTGCAACTTATATGCAAATCTGCGTAGGGGCTTCCCATTTGTAGACAGATGGGCCGGCTAGTGGAGTTTCCAGTGGAATGTTTGGCTCTAAAGATCTTTCTGGATCAACAGTTAGATCATATTGCAAATGGGGATAAGATCAGTCAGACTAATTGGGGGAGGATCCTGGATGCCCTGCTTGCTAGCTCTGTGACATCAGGCAAACTGCTTAACCTCTCTGGGCCTTAGTTCTCATATTCATAATATGGGAATATTAATATTACCCACCTGGAAGTATTATTATGAGGTTCAATGAGTTAAGTAGAAAGTGCTCAGGATTTGGGGGCACCTGGGTGGCTCAGCTGATTAAGCCTCCGACTTCAGCTCCGGTCATGATCTCATGGTTTATAGTTTCCTGCCCCATGCTGGGCTCTGGGTAGACAGCTTGGAGCCTGGAGCCTGCTTCAGATCCTGTGTCTCTGTTTCTCTCTCAAAAATAAACATGAAGAAAAAGAGAAAGTGCTCAGGATGGTATCTTGAACCAGGACCTACAGTAGGAAATTCCCCAAATGTAATAACAGTCTATCATGTTTTCCTACCAGAAAAAGCATTCCCACATGTACACACACAGTGATGTAATCTACATATGTTTAAAAATATATGCATATGTATATATAATTATAAAATGACATATGTTATATATATATATGTATAGAATTAATTCAACATCTTTCCACTGGGGACAATAAACTCTACCCCAGGGTTTCTCAGCCTCTGCTCTATGGACATGTTGAGCCAGATAAAATTTTGTCATGGACTCTTCTGTGCCCTGTGGGGTGTTTAGAACATCCTTGGCCTCTACCTACTAGATGCCAGTAGCATATTCATCTATTATGCCTGGCAGAAGTATTTCCAGATATTGCCAAATGTGCCTTGGGAATCAAAACCACCTCAGTGACCACCAGGGTTACTGATCTTGGGCCAGCTTGAAAATCTCCAGCCCGGGCGATCCTAAATTCTGATGAGGAGAAAGCCGAGAATAGACACGGGCATCTTCGGGCTTCACGGTGAGAAAATGCCTGCTTGTTCTGTTTGTGTTTAGGCTTTCAGGAACAAATGCAAACTTCATTCTTTGTAAGTGTGCCCTATACGGGCAGATGTGCTAAATTTATTTGAAAGGAATCACTGCAAACTCATTAAGCACTCAATTTCCTGTCTCTTTGAATGAACCTCTGCTACATTAAGATATTATCTTTTTAATAGGTGGTGGATAGGGCATTTCAGGCAGGTACACCAGACTAGTGGATTTTCTTTAGAACTGGAAGGTCCGGGGGGGGGGGGGTGGAATGCAAGGGTTAAAACTATTTTTGGAGTGATTTTGAATTTTTTAATGTTTTGATATTGTATGTTGGAAGTGGCAGCAAAGCCCTTATCAGCTTGTGAATATTAGCATAGCATTCATTAGCCTTTTCTAGAGGTTTCAAAAAGCTCACATTCATCAAATGGTTTAAATATAGTTTAAATTATCCCTATGTATTCACATCTTTCCAAGTATCTAATTGACTCTTCCATCAAGTTCAACAGATAGAGATGCAGAATTTTCTGTTAGTGTTCAAATGAGCACTTTATGCATGTGAATAATGGACACAATTTCAGTCACGATGTTACGGTGTTTTCAAACCCTGACTTAGTCTCTCAGGCTCTAAGAGCCTAGCAACAGCCGGTGAAATAGACCAGAAAAACCATGGCTCCTCTTGGCAAGAGGACGTACTTACCTCCCGCTGGCCTCCTGGTCTGGAAATGGGCACCCCCGGTCGGTAGGACAGCGGTGCAGGTAAATGAGTCAAACATGGCAAGGGAGGTGGCAAGAGCCACGTTTGTTGCTTGAAGGCAAGCGCTGGAAAAGTACTAAAAAGGGAACTTCAGAGAAGAGGCCAGGAGCTATGACCTTCAGAGAGCTACAGTCTCAGCCTTGAAATCGGGAATTGGGGGGCACCTGGGTGGCTCAGTTGGTTAAGCCTCCAACTTCGGCTCAGGTCAGATCTCACATTCATGGGTTCGAGCCCCGTGTCGGGCTCTGTGCTGACAGCTAGCTCAGGGCCTGGAGCCTGCTTCCGGTTCTGTGTCTCCTTCTCTCTCTGCCCCTCCCTCTCTAATGCTGTCTCTCTCTGTATCAAAAATAAATAAAACATTAAAAAGAAAGTTTAAAAAATGTTTAAAAAAAAAAAAGACATTGGGAATTGGACAAACTTACCTGCCGGAGTCCGGCTCCAGCAGGTCCAGGGCTCACTGAAGGACGGACAGCGTTGGCGAAAGGGAGCAAGAGAGCCCCTGCTTCTTTCTGCTCACCAGGCAGGCGTCTCTGCTCTGACCTGGGAGTCAGCTGTATTTATTGAAAAAATGTATGGGGTGCAAAACAGGAGTGGTGATTGCCTTAGACAATGATTTCTGGTAACAAATTCTTTGGTATGTAATCATTTCCCAGAACATAGATTGGTGGAAGACTCCTGTATAATTGTTACCAATAGAGACAGAAGTAGGTGACTAGATGTTTATCCCATGGGAAGGGAAGGGATCTTTAGCATTCAAATACGAGGGAAAATGTTCAGTAAAGCAAAGGCAAGAGTTAGGTCTTTGTGAGCAGGGGTCAATAGCCTGTTTTCCAGGGAAAGAAAAACAGATTTTCTCAGGAAATGTAACATTTGTTCCTAGAATCACAAAAGAAGAAACTCCTATAACAAGTTTTTTCATAAGGTACAATTCACATATTTTTAGCGTAAGAAGGCAAGTCACTCCTGATATCAGTCAGTCAGGTGCCTTGGGGGTCGGTGCTCAAGCAGAAATTGAGTGGGGGTCAAGTGGGTGTAGACTATGGTCTCCATCTGATGGTGGGAGGCCTTGCAAACCCGCCTTGCCTCACAGGGAGATTTTCCCTCTATTTACGAGTTCAGAGAGACCCATCTTCCTGCAATTGCCTCTGACTCAATGGGTGTGGGATATCCTCTTTGTCTACAAGACATGAAATCTCAAATTGCCATTAAAAGACCAATACTAGATTGGACACTCAGATGCTTAGGTAAGGACACACACAAAAGGTGTGTGTGTGTGTGTGAGATCACAGGGAGTGATAAAAAATAAAAAGTACTGCATTCTACTTACAGGTTGTGTATGCATGTCCAGTAAGGGCAGATGTGCTATTCAGACTAGTTCCCAAACCAAGCACATGCAGGAGGCGAGTGCCGAGGAAGCGACAAGATAAGTCATTAGAACCATTAAATCCATCTGGAAGAAACCTAGTGAAGGCAACAATGACCTCTTGGGTGTGGAACATGCAGGGTTGATGGTGCCTTTAACTTTCGGAGTTTATGTTGTGATTGTAGCAGGATTCTCACACAGAGAGTCATGATGCTGAGGTTTTACTTTCCAGGAAGCAACTTTATCTGTACTGGCACAGCTCAGTTGGGTTCGTACCTGAAGAACTGAGCCCACCCCTCCCCCGCTCCTGCCCAAATGCCACGTGGCATAGTTTTTTAAAATACATTTTCTACTTCTTTGCTCCCATGCAGGTAACACACAAACATGCGGTCTGACTGTGTGGTCTCATGATACAAGGTCGTGAGGGACGTTGTCATGTGAGCATATAGCCAGGTTGCCTTGAGGTTTGTTTCTTTTCTTTCCTTAGGGAGGGGACCCCACCACATGAGGGCATGTTTAAGAAGCTCAACTAAGAAACTGCATCTACAGGAAGGATAAGAAACTTCAAAACAAAAACAAGCAGCAGTGAAATAGAAATATGGAAATCAAATAGAAATCTTAGAAATGAGAAGGATCATCATTCAAATAAGGTATTCAGTAAATGGTGAAATTCTGGAATAGATATTGTCAAAGAGAATTTGTTTTGCCAATATTGTACTGAGATTCAGAGCAAAAGGGTTTAAAACTATGAATGACCAATTAGATGTCACAAAGATGGAGAGGTTCCAAATGTGTGCATTAAAGCATAATTTTTTAAGGAGGCTGAAGTCATTACTTTTATACAGATGTAAAATGAACACGTGTTCTAGATTTAATTCATGATTAATGAGGGAATCTGTAAAATGTTATGACTGGCTTGAGGAAGAAATCAAAGAAGGACACATTCCTATTGAGTAAAGGAATGTTGGAATTAATTTACAAACAGATGAGGCAAAACAGGCGTTTTCCTTGCAGAGTTGAGGCGCAAGTGAATTGAACCTCCACGGGTCAGAATTTTCCTATCTGTGCACAAGAATTCTTTTACATTGTTGTTCATTGTTTACAGCTTGTAAAGTTGTGAAAACAGCTCTAAGGAAACAAAAGGCTAGAATCAGACAACTCAGAAGAGAATGCTCAAACTCAGGGGTTGGCAAACTATCTCTTGGACCAAAGGCAGCCTTCGGTTTGACTGGAACCCAGCCATGTCCACCTTTTTCTGCATGCTGCTCCCTGCGGCTTGCAGGCTCCGGTGGTGGAAGTGAGGAGTTGCAAAGAGACCTTATAACCCATAAAAGTTAAAAAAAAAAAAGTATCTCTAGACCTTTTCAGAAAGTGAACCAATCTCTGTTCTGAGCAGTGCAGTTTTCCAATGAAGCACACTGTCTCAACATGAATGATAGAGTTCTCAAAGGAAAGGATGGCAAGGAAGCAATATTTAAGAAGAAGAACTGACTTCCTTTTTCTAGAACTGAAGTGAGACATGAGTCCTTAAACCAATATTTCACTCTGAGAACAAACAGATACATAAAATTAGATTTAGTACAGGCACAGTAGAAGAAATGGTAAATATTAACAGGCAGCAAAAAAATTAAGAAAAGAAAGAGTGGTAAAGAAAAAAAAAAGAGTGAATAAATTTTGAATTAGAAGTATAATGGGAAAGTATTTTATAGGTGTTATCTGATCTGATTTTTTAATTTTTTTTACATTTATTTATTATTGAGAGACAGAGCATGAACGGGGGAGGGGCAGAGAGAGAGGAGACCCAGAATACAAAGACAGGCTTCAGGCTCTGAGCTAGCTGTCAGCACAGAGACCCATGTGGGGCTCGAACTCACGAACTGCGAGGTCATGACCCAAGCCGAAGTCAGTCACACAACCAATTGAGCCTCCCAGGCGCCCCTGATCTGATCTTTAAAACTATTCTAGGAGCAGGTACCAATACTGCTACCAGTTTTTAGCAGAGAACAGATTGAGATCTTAGTCATACAGAGGCCCCTGTGTTTGGTTACTTTGTTATCATAAAGAAATTGATTTTTTTATGGGGCCTCTAGGTGGCTCAGTTGGTTAAGCATCTGACTTCAGCTCAGGTCATGATCTTGTGGTTCATGGGTTTGAGCCCCGTGTCGGGCTCTGTGCTGACAGCTCAGAGCCTGGAGCTGCTTCTCAGATTCTGTCTGTCTTTCTCTGCCCCTCACCTGCTCATGCTCTGTCTCTGTTTTCTCAAGATAAAGAAACATTTAAAAAAAATTTTTTTTAAAAAGAAATAGATCTTTTAAAGGGTAACACATGGCCCTTAATTAGGAAACGCTGGAAGAGAAGTCCAGTAGCTGACTGAGTTCTGTAGAGACTTTTACAGTGATGAAACAACTCATGGAAAGCACATCTAGCTGGAAGGAGCCTACCACAAATCCAAGAATTGGAAGAAGAGTGACAGCTGGGAAAATGGAGGGAGTGGAAGACACGGGAGATGGGGCTAAAGACCAGGGAAGGTTTGTAGGCTTTGCAGGCTGTACTAAGAATTTCACATTATTCTACGAGCAATGTGAAGATATGGAAGTTTTAAAAACGAGAGAGGTGAGTCGATCTGATTTACATTTTGGAAAGAGCCTTTGGGCTGCAGGAATGGATGTGGGAGGCCAACTAGAAAGACACTCATATCTAACAGCCAAGATTATCATATGCCCAAATAATGATAAGAACTTGTTATTCAGACAGGACGTGGGAGAGCGTATATGGTATGGGCATGCTTATTTCTGTGCGGACTCTTGGTCCCTTTCTCTGGCTCACTCTTTCATTTATGTCCTTCAGTATTCAGACTTGTTAGCAGGTAGAATTAACTTCCATTGTTCTGGATGCCTGAATTCCCAAGGTGTTCGAACCTGATGCCGTGATTGATTCTGTTTGTGTTCTCCATGCGAGTGTGCTTTGTGCTTATCTCCAGTACAGCACTTTCCATGTTGAATTGTAATGTCCGCCTTCCCAGATAAGAAGAACCCCTTGAGAACAAAGACTTTGTCTTATTTACCTTTACATCCCACTGCCCAAAACTGCCGACCAAAAATAGTCATTCAATACAAGTTGTTGACTACATGAATGAGACTCAATTATGAGGAACAGAGTGTTTTCCTCTGCCAATTTTATCAGCTCTCTTCATTTACAAGTTTCTAGACTGACGCTAATTCCCAGGCTCCTCAGGAACTAAAAACCTTCTGTAATAATGCTGTTGTTCATTTGAGCCAATACTGTTTCTTACATAAAATATGTAGGCCACTGAAAATGTCTTGAATAACATGAATGCTCTTGAATTCTGCTGTAGGTGTTAGTTCAATGATAAATTAATGATGAGTCTAATCCACAATGTCTCATACATTGGACTCCTGAATTGCGTTTTTTGTTTGGAGTTTCCTTCACAACATGCTCTTCATATGACCTGGCTGAAACCTCTCTGGGACTCAATTTCCTCAACTATACAACAGATAATATTTATCTATTTTGGCTGGTTTTCTAAGCATAAATGAGAAAATATAAAGTACGTTCATCATATGGTAGGTATTAAATCTATTTTTATTTTTATCTATATGTTTACACTTCACCCTTTTATTGTTGTTGCTTTTTGGTTCTAACACCCCCCTCAGGCCATGGTTTATTTAACTGGCTCGGTCTCCCTTTCAGTTCTTTTAACTTGCACTACTGAATTGATTCCAGTATTTGCTCATATTTTGCCTTTAATGTCTCCAGCTAGACTAAAGTCAGAAGGCCTACATTGTACGTCATGAATGGATATGCCCAAAAGTGTCCCCCAAATTTTCCCATAAGGGGAAGGCAATTCAGATTTCTCTAATTTTTCTAACCCATCCATGGTTATCTCTTTTCTGCGCTGCATGCAAATCCACAGATGGTATAGAGCTTTTTCATTCTATTCAATTAGATGCACATCGTCCCGAGAAACTGAGCAGGGCCAGCGTGGTGGCTAGCTGGAAACAATAAAGTCTTTTATTCCGGGCACTGATTTGTATGGTTGGCGTTTCTGAATTAAAGATGAACAGATGCATCCAATGCTTCCTCAACCTCTACCATCCACCCCAATGGCTCTGCATTTTCTTAATCATCCACTTTGTACGAGTCTCCACTCTCCCAAAGTAATTTTAGTAGGCTATTATTTTGAGTCCTAGGTGAGAATTTTTTACATTAAGTTTCCAAAAACAATTTTATGCACTTCTGTTGGTTTCAATTGTCAGATGAAACCCCTTTTAAGGTAAGCATCTTAATAAAACTCTTTTCACCTGGGTAGTACTGAGTTGGAATGAATGCATTAGCAACCCTTGCCTCTCTTCTCGGGGCTCCAACAGCTCATGTGGTGCATTGATTTAGCTTTGTTCTCAGAGTGTCATATTAAGGAGTTGGAAGGGCTCACCCTCTAAGTTAGAACTCGGGTGTCTTTTTGTTCTGAATTCTCCTGGAATTTGTGTTCCTACTAACATTATCTCAGAGACAGAAGGGAAGGAACCCTTTTTACATCCTGGTAAACACAAACATGGGCTCAAGGAGAAACTCTGTTAAGGCTGCTAATTGAAATTGTCTAGGGAAGGATTTCTGTACATGAATCACTTAGAGATATGGTTAAAATTCAGTTTCTGACTCAGTGGTCTGGGGCCTCAGATTCTCCGTGTCTAACACATGTTAAGATGCTCGCTGGTGGTGTCGGTGCTACTGGTCTCTGGCTCTCGCTGCGTGGCTGTAAAGATACACCCCCCCCACCCCCCACCCCCACCCCCGCCTCCAGCTTTCCTTTCCACCTGTGGTCATTCTCACCATCATTATGCTATCAGGTGATGCTGATAGATATCCAGGTTTGGGAACTGGATTAGTAGATGTCCTAGGGTTGCCATAACAAGTGAACATGAACTATGTGACTATCACAATACAAATGTGTTGTTTAAAAGTTCTAGAGGCTAGAAGAAGTTCACAATGAAGGTCTCAGCAGGACTGTGCCCTCTCCAGAGGTCAGAAAGAGATTCCATTCCTTGCCTCTTCACGTTTCTGATGGTTGTGAGCATTGCTTGGCTTGTGACGGCTCACCCCACTCTCTGTGTCTGTCTTCACATGGCCTTCTCTTCCTCTGCGTGCCCGCCCTCTACATGTTTCTTTTAGGGGCACTGGTCATTGGATTTTGGGTGGTAGGAGGGTTCTTCAGAGAAACAGAACCAACAGGATATAAATCCATCATACGTCTGTCAACTATCTCTCTCTCATCTATCATCTGTATATCTATAGAGTTTTTGGAGAAACAGAACCAATAGAATATAAATCTGTCTATCATCTATCTATCTATCTATCTATCTATCTATCTAACATCTTTCTATTTATATCACCAAAGACCATTTTCCCATTTAAGTTCACATTAACAGATTCTGGGAGGTTAGGACATGGACATCTTTTGGAGGGGCCACTATTCTCTCTACCATAGTAGCCACGTGATTAGATGATCTTTGCAATGTCTCCTTCAATCCGGAAATGCTACAATTCTAAATGGGGAAATCTTCGTTTTTAAAAATTAAAGTATAATTGACATACAATATTCTGTTAGTTTCCGGTGTGCATCATAGTGATTAGGTATTTTTATACATTATGAAATGACTCCATGATGTCTGGTTACCACCTGTCACCACACAGAGTTGTGACCGTTTTATTGACCATATCCCCTATGTTGTACATTACATCCTTATGACTTATTTATTTTACAGCTGGAAGTCTGTTCATCCTCTTAATCCCCTTCATCTCTTCTGCCTGTCCCCACCCCCTACCTTCCTCTGCTGGAAACAGTTTGTTTCTTGAATCTATGAGTCTGCTTGGTTTGTTCACTTACTTTGTTTTTTAGATTCTACATATAAGTGACGTCGTACGGTGTTTGTCTTTCTCTTTCTGACTTTCACTTGGCATAACGCCCTCTAGGTGTATCCATGTTTTGTAAATGGCAAGATTTCTTCTTGAAAACTGTACTTTTAATGTAGAAATGAGGATGCTTTTGCTCTTGGGTATTGGTGCTTTGTGAAGGTCGTAGAGGACGAGGGGAGACTGGAGAGGACTAGAAGATAGGAATGCAAGTGTTAGATTGGAGAAACAAAGGTAAGTAAAGGAGGAAGGTGGAGTTGAGACTAAGAGCCAAAGAGAGCAGAAGCCAAGACAACTGAAAAGAAACGGAGTATTTGCTTCCACCCGAGTCATTGTCTGTCTATACAAACACTTCGCTCAAAGGCACAGGGATCACGTGGGATGGGACTAGGGCATCTGCATGGCTAATAAGCTGCCAGCTGGTGTTGATGCGGTTCTTCTTCGGACCACACTGTGAGTAGCAAGGGCTTAGGCTGGGCAAGAAGGTGTAAAACCATTAATTGGACTTGGACTACATTGCTAGGGGGCAGAATCTTTGGGTCTGCAGAGAGCTAGAGGGACTGCCTGCTTTCTTTTTGGCCTCCTTACAAAATTCAAGTATAATGTTGCCAAACGTTTGACTTTTCAAAAGACCCTGTATTTTTCTGTAAAATCTCTGTATCAGTGTTGGCCACTGATTCACAAAATTCAAAAACAACCAGCGAAACAAAACTGTATTCTCAAAATGACTGCCATTGTTTAACCTCTGATTGATAAGTCTTTTAGGTCTCATTTGATCACTGAGCCCATCTATGACTCCTTTTGTATGAAATCGTAATTATTAAAAACATTGACACTGATAAACTGAAGGATCAAAGAAGACCAATGCTTACTGTTAAGTGTTAAACTAGCTTGAATTCTGTTTCACACAGCTCTCCAAATGGGTAGCTGTTCAGAACACACCATGTCAAGAAGAAAATGAGACATTCCAAGGGCTATTAACTACTCCACCAGAGATCTTGGAAGATCACTGCAGTGTTATTTAGTGTCGATGTTTATTTAATTCTGGTGCAGAAGGGCAAATTTACCATGCTCAATGGTCCTCAAACTCACACTGGCTTACATGAGTGTGGCTTAATGACCCATTGATAGTAGACGATGGCGTTACCCTATAAAACAAATAGTGACAGGAGAGAGGACAGCCTGAAGTAGTTGATGTTAACATAGTAAAGAATCTTTTTTTTGTTGATAGAACTCAGAGTTAGCATGATTTATCAGGTGATTTGTTTGATAGTACAAAGTTAAACGGGCCGAGGTAATTGACACACTCCTGTCACCGTGGTCATGATCTGCTGTGAGTGTAGATTAATGAATCCGACTCTGTTGAATCTTCTGATAATCTGTACATAGCTAAATGATTTCACTTAGGCATTTCTGTAAAAATATTGCTATCCCTTTCCATATACCGTCTAGAGCTTGAGATTTAAAAAGCTACAGATATTGATATAAAGGCAATGTCACAAGGGGTGTATAATAAACAGTTGCCAAAGGTTCAAGAAATATAGCAATCATGTCTGCAACCCTCCCTGAGAAATTAGAGAGCCATTACACAGTACTTCACCATAATGGAGTGTAGAGAATATGATTTAACAGGAAGAGAAACCTGTATCTTAATACAGCCAGATATTTCATAATGTAGCCTTATTATATAAAGCTTTGAGCCATTCCAAATGTTCCTGAAAAGTCTTGCAAAAGTATTCTAACCATCGCAAAGAGATTATTTGTGCTCTGCAGAGCTCAGAGATTGACCCAGTTTCCAGATCTGTGGCTGAACTGAGGTCTTTGTGAACTTTACGAGGATGTCTGAGTGAGAGTATACAAAAGATTTGGCTTTATTCTTTTACCCTACTTGGTTGTTTCCAAGAAGAGATTCGTTTGTTTGTTTTTTAAATAAGTAAGAAGTAGAAAAATAAATATCATTGGAACATCCATGCAGTTTAACATAAAACAAAACAAACAAACAAAAACCAAGCAGAAAAAGGCTGGAGCACGTGGTCCTGCCTACCTGAGCAGCTTACTGTGAGTTGCCAATATTATACACCTGCTCCTTTCACTTGATTGATAGTGGCTTCCTGGAAGTCTGATTTAGGAGCGAGTCTGAGGCTGATTGTTAGTTCCCTGGGAGAGAGTGCCATGATTGATTAGCAATGTCTGCCTTGAGCACAGGGAGGGGGGACAGGTAACATATATGCCATATATTTGCATAGATGTTTTGCATTAACACTTGAAGGGATTCTTTTACTTGAAACTTTATAAAGAAAAGTACGAAGACTGATTGAGAATGCCTGAACCCTCTGTATCGAAAGAGAACTAATATAACTTACTAGACAAATGGCAATAAATATGATAAATACAGACCACATGGAAAAGGATAAAAGCTGACTCTTGACATTGGCCATGGATAAGTCTCAGATCTTTGCAAATCTGCTGGGAAAATCCCATGGGAATTCATGAGCATTACTCCGTATGCCGCAGCAGTGAGACAATACCAGGTAGTACTGGCGTGAGGCTGCTGAGCTGGTGACAAGGCAGCCACCCAGCCAGGTGACTGGGTCTTGCATGTCAGGGATCATGATGTAAACACGGGCCTCTGACAAGGCCCAATGTGTTTCAGTTATGAAATGCCAATGCCACTCTCTGCAGTAGGCAGAATGGTGTCTAAGATGCCCACACCCTAACCCCTGGGAACCGATGAATATGCACGTTACATAGCAGAAAGGACTTTGCAGACTTTAAAAGTGGAAGCTTATCTGGGATTACCCAGGTGGGCTCAATCTAATCACGTGAGTCCTTAAAAGTAGAGATATTTTCAGGTTCAAGGCGGAGAGGTGCAGAGAGATTTGGAGCAAGAGGGACTCAGCCCTGCCGCTGGTAGGTGGGGCCACGTGGCAAGCATGAGAAGGAATGTAACAGCCTCTAGGATCGAATAGCAATCCCCACCTGACAGCCAGCAGGAAGTGGGGACCTCGGCCCTACAACCACAAACAACTATGTTCAGCCAATAACCTGAAAGAGCCTGAAAGTAAATCCTCCCCAGAACTTCCAGAAAGGAGTCTACCCTGGCTGGCACCTTCATTTTAGTCTTGTGAAACCTAAGTAGAAGACCTGCCTGAGCCATTTTGTGTCCAGAATTCTGACCCATGGAACTATGCACACTGAACAGGTGGTGTTTTAAGCTGCTAACATTACTGTAATCTGTTACAACAATGATAGAAAATGAATATGCTCTCAAACAGTTGAAACCGATATGTTAAGGTCTTAAGTATCAAAGATCTTCTATTAGGGTATATGATATCTACAGTAGATAAACCCTGAATCTCAGTGGCTTCATACCATACAGTTTCTCACTCATGTCCTGGCCAAATAAGGTCAGCAGCTTCTTTTGGATGGCTCCTCTCGAAGGGGGAATCCCAAGTGTGAGGCTATCAGTCATCTCCAGCATTCCTAGATACTGCAGAGAAGACAGAGCAGTGTGCTCAGGCATGCTGGGGCACGTAAGGCCAGGCCTATGATGGTGCCATTGCTTCCTAGAGGAATATTTCTCTACCTCCCTGGATGGACACCAGTCACTTGGCTCCAACGTGCAAAGGAGTATGGGAAATTTGGGTTTCCTGTGTGTGCAGGAAAAAGAAATGTAGTTGGTTAGCATTGAGCCAATCTCTGCAACAGAATGTTCTTTTTAGAATGTGGCTCTTTCGTTAATTACCAGCCTCCCTTCATGAGGGAAGCAATGAAATCTATATCTGTTATTGAATAAAGGAGTTGCTTTTCTTTCGGTTTGTTGGAAGCCATTTATTTACCATCGTTCTGATCATTTGTGATTTGCTAATTCTTGAAAATGTCCCAGGGTAATCCATGTCCTCCGCTACCTTATCAATGTCTAAATGCTGATGTGGTTCCTTCAAACTCTATTCTGCTGAAGAGCTTTCTTGACTTCCCTGCTCACAGATGCTTCACATTTTTTATTTATTGAGTGAGGGAGAGAGAGAGAACATGGATGGCAGAGGGGCAAAGAGAGAGGGACAGAAAGAATCCTAAGCAGGCTCTGCCCAGTCAGCACAAACCATGAGATCATGACCTGAGCTGAAATCAAGAGTCAGACACTCAGCTGACTGAGCCACCTAGGTGCCACTTGCTTCATATTTTAAAAAGGCATATTCTTTAGACTGATTTTAGGTACACATCAAAATGGAAAGAACTGCAGAAGATTCCTGTATACCATTAGGATGCATCGCCACACATACACAGTGTCCTCCATTACCAATGTCCTCCACCAGAGAGAGATTTACAATGAACCGACCCTGATGCATCATAATGACTCAAAGTCCACAGTTTGCCTGAGGGTTCACTCTTGGTGTTGCACATTCCATGGATTCAGACAACTGTATAATGGCAGGTAGCCATCATGATAGTATCATACAGAGCTTTTTTAGGAACTTAAAAATCCTCCACGCTCCACCTATTCAGCCCCCACCCAACCGCTAGCAACTACTGGTAGTTTTACTGTCTCCACAGGTTTGCCTTTCCTAGGATATCAGAGCGTTGATCGTATATGATCAACCTGCCTTTTCAGATTGGCTTCTCCTATTTGGTAATACGCATCAAAATTTCCTCCATATCTTTTCATGATTTGATAGCTTTTTAAAAATAAGGGCCAAATACTATTCCTTTGTGTGGATGTACTACAGTTTTTCCATTTATTTATTGAAACACATCTTGGTTGTTTTCAAACATTGGCAATTATAAAGCTGCTGTAAACATCCATGTCGAGGTTTTGTGTGGACATATGTTTACAATTCCTTTGGATAAATACAAAGGTGCGTGATTGCTGGGCAAAGAAATAAGCTATTCCCAACTTGATATACAGATGCTATGCAATCCCATACAAACTCCCCGCAAGTTATTTTGTTAATTCTAGAGTTCATGTGGAGAGGCAAAAGATCCAGGATGGTCAACACAGTGTTGAAAGAGAAGAACAAAGTTGAGGGCCTGAAATCACCTGACTTGAAGACTTATTATAAAGCTACAATGACCAAGAGACACCTGGGTGGCTCAATAGGTTAAGCAACCTACTTTGCCTCAGGTCATGATCTTGTGGTTTGTGGGTTCGAGCCCCGCCTCAGGCTCTGTGCTGACAGCTCAGAGCCTAGAATCTGTTTCCGATTCTGTGTCTCCCTCTCTCTCTGCCCCTCTCCCACTCTCTCTCAAAAATAAATAAAAGGTTTTAAAAATGCTTTAAAAAAAGCTACAGTGACCACAGAGTTTGGCAAAATAGACAGCTCACTGGAACAGAATCAAGAGCCCAGAAATAGACCTACATACATGTAGTCAATAGACCCTTGACAAAGGAGCAAAGGCAATAGTGTTTCAATCAATAGTGTGGGAACAATTAAATATTCAAATGCAAACCATCCTCCTCCTCCTCATCACCATATTCAGACCTTACACCCTTCACAAAAATGAACTCAAAATGGAAAATAGACCTGAATGTAAAATGCAAAAGTATAAACCCCTTGAAGATAACATATAAGAAGATCTAGATTATTGTGCGTATGGTGATACCTTTCTAGAGACAAAACCAAAGGCGTGACCCATGAAAGAAATGCTTGATAGACTGAACTTCAATTACAAACTTCTCTGTGAAAGGCACTGTCAAGGGAAAGAGAAGACAAGCCATAACTGGGAAAATTATTTGCAAAGACACATCTGATAAAGGATTGTAATCCAGAATACACAAAGCATGTATAAACTCAGTAAGTGGGAAAAAAAAGACCAAAAACCTTAACAGATCTCTCACCAAAGAAGACATACAGGTGGCGATAAGCACAAGAAATGATGCTCCACATCCTATGTCATCAGGGAAATGCAAATTAAGTCAACAGTGAGACACCACCACACGCCTATCAGAATGGCCCAAATCCAGAACACTGACAACACTAAATGCTGGTGAGGATGTGGAGGAACAGGAACTCCCATTCACCTGCTGGTGGGGATGCAAAATGGAGCAGCTACCTTGCAAGATAGTTTGTGTGCTTCTTACCCAACTAGAAATTTACCCTTATTTACTTTACTTTTTTATTTTTTAAAAGATTTTATTTTTAAGTGATCTCTACACTCAACATGGGGCTCAAACCTACAACCCCAAGATCAAGAGTCACACGCTCTACCTGTGGGGCCAGCCAGGCGCCCCTCTCCTTATATATTTTTAAATGTTAGCCTTCACAAGTTGCTTTTTCCACAGGGTGCTTTCCATACTTGGACCAGTTCTTTTTGATTTCTGTCTCTGACTTTGTGCTGTGATGGTAGAGGGAAGAGTTTGGGAGCAGAACACTCCCTCTTGCCATGCTTTTGATGTGAAGATAACAGTTTTGGGGCCGGTAAGACATAAATTAGCATCCAACACTGCAGAGAAGTCATCACTTCTGACAATTCCTGTTACTCTTCTCCATCTTCTCTCTACTCTCCTGTTCCTCATGCAATTGCCTAGGCTGTTTGTATGGACTCCTTTATGCTTTCAAAGGATAGTCTACAGTAATACCAGAGAACCAGTATGCCCGATCCTACCCTTCCTTGAATTTATAATAATTTAATAGATTAAAATTATTGTCTACTGTAGGGATTCTTATCTTCAGTATTAACAATATGTTGAACTGAGTAATTATTCATTAGGAGGGGTGTCCTATGAATGACAGGATGTTTTGCAGCATCCCGGAAGTCCATTAGATACCAAAAATCTTGAGTTTTGACAACCAGAATATCCCCAGATAGTGCCAAATATTACGTGCAGGACAAAATCATCCCAAGTTGCGACCCACTGATCTAGTGTAAAGCTACCAGCTAGTTGGGCTTATTTTACTTATCTTTGGATCATATTTTTAAGTGGACCACCATCCCTTCTTCACGTGAGCCCATCCAAAGCAAAGCACATTCTAGCCTCAATTTCATGATGAAGGCAAAAAATTGTGCTTTCTATGGGGAAGTCCTACTCATACTCAGCAGACTGGGACTCAGTGAGGCCTTTCTCCAACTTTGAAAAGCCCAATTAAACCAGCAGATTCAGCTGAAGGATTTGTAGTTGTTAGAGATCGCTTCCAACTCTGTTGTACTCACAGCCAGAAAGACATTGAGCAAACAGAGCCATAGCCCACCCATAGGACTGATTTCTGAAAGGCCTGCTGTGACATCTCTTCTGTGCTGTGACATCTCTTCTCCTGTGCTGCTGTGTCCCAAAGTGTGATCCTCACAAGAGGGTTTTAGGTGGTACAATGTACACCATTAAATTTCATGAGGTATGCGTTTGTCTTAATAATATATCAAACTTAATGGGAGAGCCACAACCCCCACACCAAACTTATAGTACAGATTTTCTTTGAAATAAATATATGCAGGTGTGCATGTAAATACAAAAGGTAAGCTGACGTTCCTTGCGTTCTGATCCTTGCCTTCATCTTCAAGTGCTTTGCCCCATCTCTGTTTCTTTTATTTTTTTCAATGTTTACTTATTTTTGAGAGAAAGAGAGAGAGAGAATGAGAGGGGAGGGGCAGAAAGGGGGAGACACAGAATCAGAAGCAGGCTCCAGGCTCTGAGCTGTCAGCACAGAGCCCGACGTGGGGCTCGAACTCACGGACCTCGAGATCATGCCCTGAGTCGAAGTTGCAGTCAGATGTTAACTGACTGATCCACCCAACCTCTGCTTCTGACATCACTTCTCCTTTTTCTGACTTCCATCTCTTGCCTCTGTCTTAATACAAACTGAAATCCTTAATTATTGCATCTGCAATGTCCCTTTTGCCACGTAAGGTCGCATATTCACAAATTCTTGGGATTAAGATGCAGACATCTTTGTGGGCAAGGGCATTATTCATCACAACACATAAAGAAAATGTTGTCAAGGTGATATATGATCAAAATGAAAGGCATTTGGGAAACCCTGTTTTAGTTCACTCTTTCTGTGTAGTAAATCACCCCAAAACTTAGTGGCTACAGCATACTTATGATCTCACTGTTTCTGTGGGTCTGGAGTCTGGGAGCAGCTTAGTTGGGCTCTCTCTCAAGGCTGCAGCCAAGGGGCCAGTGGGGACCATGGTCATCTCAAGGTCAACTGGGATAGGATCTTCTTCCAGGTTCACTCATGATTGTGGGTGGGATTGTATTCCTCATGGCTGAAGGGAGGTCTTAGTTCTTCACCAGCTGCTGGCTGGTCCCCCTCCTTGCCGCACGGGTCTGTCGATAGGCAACTGGCCATGTCTGTCTTTGTCAAAGTGATCAAGTAAAAGACTTGAGAGAACGTGAGCAAGATGGAAATCAGTTTCTATAACCTGGAATCAGACTTCAGAATCTGCCTTTGCACTTGGGTTAGGTGCTGCTTTTTCTGCAAACCTATCTCATATAAAACTCTGCACTGTAGCTCCAACGTGACTACTCTATAGATTCCCTTTTGTCCAGGAATCTGAGAGTCCCCTCCTGTCTGTTTCCAGTTTCTCAACTATGAAGCTCTGTATTGGCATTGACTCTCTTGGTTTCCCTTGGGTCATGGGCCCTTTTCCTGCGTTCCCTTCCCTGTTTCTGAGTATCCTCCTTTATGTCTCTATTACATTCCTAAGTCATTGACGGTCTTTAAAAAACATAATGCTTTCCACTGTTGAAGAAGCCTCAGGTACAAGGGAAAAAAACTGCACACATACATTATCTTACATTAAATGAAACCGAAATCTGAGCTCCTGCTCTTTAGGATGTTGGGAAATTCAATCCCAGAAATGTTTTGGGTAGGAATGGAGTTGGGACGCCTGGGGGACTCAGTCGGTTAAGCGTCCGGCTTTGGCTCAGGTCATGATCTCCCAGTTCATGGGTTCGAGCCCCGCATCAGACTCTGTGCTGACAGCTCAGAGCCTGGAGCCTGCTTTGGATTCTGTGTCTCTTTCTCTCTGTCCCTTCCCTGCTCACACTGTCTCTCTCTCCCTCTCTCTCAAAAATAAATAAAAACATTAAAAATAAAAAAAAATCCTTATTTAAAAAAAAGGAATAGAGCTTTCCGCCTCTAATTAATGAATCTGACACTTACGTATCTGTATCTTTCTCTACTTTCTCTCTCTCTCTTCTTTAACCTCCCACCCCACTTTCTCACGACCTTTTTGGATTTTATTCTGACCATCAAGGGTTTTTGAAAAATGCATGTTCTATAAGCTGGTTAGTCTACGTTCTGATTTCTGTGGAGTCTAAAATAGTCAAAGGATAAAAAAAAATAGTCAAAGGAGTCTGGCTCTTTTATGAAACCAGATGGTAAAAAGGATTGGAGGATGTTCCTTACAAAGTGTGAGGGTCAGTTAATGTCTGCCTCTGTCTATTATGATGCACTGGAGATAACCCTCGTGAATTTAATTCAGTGACCTTTTGCAGCTGTCAGGCCTCAATAATTTTTACCTGTTTTGATATTCCCCCAAATTGCTGAGGACATTAGAACATAAAGAGCTAGTGAATATGCATAAATCTGGGGGATCTTGAGCAGTGGTTTATGAGGGTGTAGGAGTACGCAAGGCAGGTCATGTCCTCTGCCCCCTGGAGGGATCGCATTTTTTGGAGATAAAATGAGTTTGAACATAAACAGTGCTTTTTTCTCCCCATTTGCTTTGATTCATATTTACTAATAATAACCGATTATCCTGAAAATTCAAAACACTTTAAAAGAACAGTATACAATGTTTTCTATTTATCAAAGGGGACATGGGTCTAAAAAATAATTGTGAACCTCTGTTCTTGCTAGTGGTCTGTGAGTCCAAACCTAGGCATGCGTCACGCTCCTTGTATATTTCCAGGGGTAGCTAACAAAATGGTAGAACCATATTACAACCTTCTTCATGGTTTGCTATTTTCAGCGTGCCCATGAAGAATTTCATATTTCAAAACTTATTGAATCTACCACAATATAAAATAATGTAGAAATTAGTATGAGGAAGGCAAAGAAAACATTGCATTTTTATTACACTCTAAATATTTTACAATTTTTTTTATAATCTTGTAGAATGGTTCCCATAGATCATTTTATAAAAATGACTTTCCTGCCAAATTTCAAATCAAGATGGGAGTGTCTTATTTGCAAAGCGATCATTGGTGCCTAGACTACTCTACTGTGTTAAGCAGCCCTAGTAAAAAATAATATTACAGTTTTATGCTAATAAATGTTGTTTTTACCTGAGTAAGACATTTAACAAAACTGAAAGAGGCCTGCCCTGGAATGGAAATACTATTTTCTTGAAAGAGTGACTTCTTGGTTTTTTGCTTAGCAGAGGCTACATTATACCCAGATCAGTGGACAAGTTTGCTGATTAAATCAGCTTGAGCTTCCTCAACATTCAGGTTAAAACAAAGCAACAGTGGGTGCCTGGGTTCAGTCGGATAAGCACCGGACTTCAGATCAGGTCATGGTCTTATGGTTCATGGGTTCAAGCCCCATGTCAGACTCTGTGCTGACAACTTGGAGCGTGGACCCTGCTTTGGATTCTATGTCTCCCTCTCTTTCTGCTGCTCCCTTCTTGGACTCTGTCTTTGTCTCAAAAATAAATAAACATTTAAAAAACCCAAAAGACAAAAAAAAGCAACATCAAAAACACATTAACAACAACAAAACAGGAAATGAGAATCTTTTTAGAAAACAATCAAGATTTGGTACCTTAAGAGAAACTGTTTCATTTGGAAATTGAGATCATCAGTTCTCCAATGTTCACATTGTCTAGGAGGAATTTTGTACATGTGCGTAACCCCAGTTGGAGATGGTCTGCAACATTCTTAGGGAGATGACATTTTATTGTCTAAGGACAGTAGATACCGATGCTACTCATTCAAGGACATCCACTGGAGCCAACGGAGAAAGACTGTGGAACCAGACATGTCCGAGTATCCCAAGTGTCCTGAACTTCCTGCTGACTTCTTCCCTTGCTTGCCCTCCCTTTCTTTTACTTTTCATCTTTTATTTTATTTTGTGTTACTTTATTTTATCTAATCTTATCTAATTGAACTCTATGTGTTTATTTATTTTAAAATTTATTTATGTATTTTGAGAGAGACAGAGAAAGCACGAATAGGGGAGAGACAGAGAGAGAGGGAAATAGAGAATTCCAAAAAGGCTCCGCACTGTCAGAGTGGAGCCTGATGTGGGGCTAAAACCCATGAAACCTTGAGGTCATGACCTGAGCTGAAACCAAGAGTCAGACACTTAACTGACTGAGCCACCCAGGTGCCACAACTTAACTCTATTTTAACCTAATATCTTCTCCCCACCCCACCACATCTTATTCAGCCTAGAAGCTTTGGTTAACATATTACAAGGTTGGCGAACACAGGTTTTGGGGGTCGCACCAGTGATACCCATTATGAAAGCAGAAAAAGGGACACCGTCTTCCAGTTGCAAGTCCCACTCCTGACACCAATAGCTGCCTGTATTTAATGCTTCAAGAGCATGTCCACAACCTTCCCTATCCTATTAGAGCCTGGCCCTGTTTTAATGGAGAGTCATGGGTCTTCATTGCTCCCTGAGGTGCAGAAGCTGAGTAAATATTTTAATCTCAATATAAATCACTCAGATTGGTTTTTTCAATACCAATATTTCTCCTTTCCATTCTCTGATCTTAATTATAGATCTGCAACCTATTATCCTTTAATGTGTACATGAGTTTAGAAATAAATATGACCATGGAACAAGGAAATATGGCTATGATGTCTTCTCTCAAAAGCAATTTAGTTCCATCTATTGATTTTCTTAGTCATCTAAAAATTAATATATCAATGTCACATTTCATTCTTCGCTTTGACATTTCCTTTCTAGCTCAGTCTCCAATGGATCATTCCTGAGCTATCTACTATTTCTGCTTCCAAATCACCTCAATCATATGTGTTATCTTCCCCAGTTTATTTTGTTCTTAGCTAAGTTTCTTATTTATGTGAAAAAAAATAAAATGGAGTCAGTATAAACTATGACACTTTAAATAGGTCAGATCATGTTTCAAAACTAATTCAAACACATCAGACTTCAAATGTTGCAGTAATTATTGCCATTTATATTTACGATTATTTATGTGTTGGACTCCTCTCTTCCTGAGGGAAGAGACCATAGTATTTATCCTTGCATCTTTAGTATTTAACAGTCCGTAATCATTTTATAAATGAATAGCTAAAAGTCATATCTGAAATGCCTATGAGTACTTTCTTACAGAGAAATCTGGGTTAATAGCTCTGATTCTAAAAGCATAATATTTATTGCATGCTTACTATATGTTAAATACATCTTCAAGTTCTTTACGTGAATCAAATCACTTATCTACCAACAAACTTGCCAGGTAAGTCCATAATTATCCCGTGTACTGATAGGTAAGTCACACTAGGGTAGAGACATGGTCCTAACTCTTCAAAAAAACCCTTATTCAAGAAAATAAATACTCCCTGACTTTTTTCTCAACCTTGAAAACTTCAGTCAATTTCATTTAGTCATGAAAAAAATAACATGAAGGATTATCTAAAAATTCTGGCAAATTAAACACTGGGATAATTACATTATTAACTCTGATATTCTCAGACATTTCTTTGGCAGGCACAACCTCTCTGAAAGGATTGGGTAAATTTTTAAAAACTGGGTACTTTACCATTGAAAGAAATGAACTGTGTCTATTTCCCAAGGTACACCTGACATTTAGATAATTTCAGTCATTAGGGTGCCTAGGTGGCTCAGTTGGTTAAGGGTCCAACTCTGGCTCAGGTCATGGTCTTGTGGTTCATGGGTTCAAGTCCCGCATTGGGCTCTGTGCTGTTAGTATACAGCCTGCTTGGGATTCTCTCTCCCTCCTTCTCTCTGCCCCTCCCACTTCATTCTCTCTCCAAATAAATAAACTTAAAAAAAAAAAAAGAACTTCGATAACTTTGGCAGATAGTTTTTTAGAGGAAACAATGATAAAGTATTTTTTTCTGGCTCCTCACATCAAAAGATATTTGGATATTTTAATTACTCTGTTTTGGTTTAGAGCTCTCTAATTTCCAAAGTCATGCACTGAACATCTTTGATTTTTCACGAGTTTGCCAATTGAAGTTCATTCTTCTCATCGGAGAGCCCACTTGTATAGAAACAATTCATCTTACCTTGGTGGCCTCTTGATCACAGCAAACCATTTGGCTCTGAAGTTTCAAAACTTGTTTCTATATGGAAAAAGAAAATACATGTGTTATTTCTAATTGACATTGTCAGCTGTCAACCAACCACTGACTGACATGTTTCATTTTCTCCAATTCAAGAAAGCTATTTCCTAACGTCTAAAAACTGATGCTGAATAGTACATATCATGTTATCTTATTCTGTTATTCAAAGGTGGCTATAGCTCTGTCTAGAGATGTGACTTTGTCCATATCTAAGTACATACTTGCCTCTATAGATCTCTCTATGGACACAATTATAGGAATGGCTGATAGTGCTAGAGACAGGATTACTAGGAACTTGTTTCACATTTATATCTATATTGTTTGAGGAATTCACAGTTTTGTTTATGATACATGAATCTCGGTCTGAATACTCAAGTATACAAAAAAAATTCTTTTCTCTAAGTGTGTCTTATCTCTACAAGGGGACACATTGCTTGGTGTCCAGGGGACACTCCACACCCTTGGAGTCCATGGGAACATAATTAGAGACAGTATTGTAGGGGCAGCTGGACAGCAGGACAATGGTTTGGATTTCTGCACTTTCTTCCTTTTGCCTCGGTGTTCACCACACCCTTGTCTCCCATCTGACTTTTATATCCTGGTCCATGGAGCTCTGCTTTGTTCCCCTGCTCCTGACTGTGAGGTCTCTTCACGCCCTCTGGATGTCCTTACATCAACTTGTTCTATGCTCTCAGGCATGTGCAACACATCCTCCGTGTCCTGCCCTGCTGTGATGGGCAGAAAACTCTATGAGGCCGAATGACTCAAACATATTATGAAGATACACAGTAAACAAGACAAGGTCAGATAGTAAGACCTGCTGGGAAAAGTATGGAAAGCAGCTTTTTTTTTTTTTTTTTACAATATCCATCTGACTGGGGTGAGGCAGCTACTTCAGTGGGGACAGTCAAGGATGGCTTCTTGGAACTGGTGACAGTTGAGCTGAAGTGGCCTTTGCTGTCGCCAGCATAGGGTTGTAAATTTAACAAAGGACATGATCAAATTCATTGAAGAACTGAAGGAACTGGCTTGAAATGGGTGGGAAATGGTACAATAACAGGTGTCCAGGGAACACATATTAATCAGTCATCACAGCTGGGCAAGGACTACTGGGCAGAATTAGTTCCATTACTTGTTTTCTCCTTCCTTGTTAGGTTCAATTCAAGACTCCATATTCGTGGGGAAAGAGCCTAAGAGCCCAAGCTACGGTCATGGAAGTCTAAGGAAGACCAGGATATCTTTATTGCCAATTATACCAATAATTCTCCAAAAGGAAGTTGTACCATAAGTGATTCCACCCAAAAATGGGAGCCAGAAGTAGTGCGTGGCAGTAGATACCGAGCAACCAGGAAACCACAAATGCCTCTAAATGTTCTTAGAGCACATGAAAAGCATTCTACTATTTTACTTGCTAAACAATCCTGTGACTTCTTACCATCTTATTAATAACTACAGTTGGGATCTCACTTATCCATTTTGAGAAGCAAATCTTCATTTTAATGTATTACTGACTCAATACACAGTGGCATTTCTTCCCTAAAAACAGACTAATGTCAAATTATTTCCTTCCTTCCTAAATCTTGTTTAAGAAGGTTGATAAATAGAGGTACTGGGTGGCTCAGTCGGTTGAGTGACTCTTGATTTAGGCTCAGGTCATGATCTCATGGCTTGTGAGTTCCAGTCCCTCACCAGCTCTGTACTGTGCGGAGCCTGCTTGGGATTCTCTCTCTCCCTCTCTCTGCCCCTCCCGTCCCGGCATGTGCATCTTGATCCTTCCCAAGGGGGTCTATCTGTGCCTCTCTCCAGAGATCTTTCAGTATTGTAGCAGACACTCAGTGGTCTTAGTGGTGAGGCAAAAGAGTACAGAGTTGGAAGGAAAGACCTAGCTTTGACTTCTGTCTTTATTCATCACTAATAATAGGGCTTGGGCTACTTATTAATAATACCATTAAAGCCCCTTTCATTATCTTTTAAGCAGGAAAATAATACTACAACCTTGGTTTATATGAGAACAAATAATGTTACAGTCTGCAAGAAGGAAGTGTTTAATTAACACATACTGTCTATTGTGTGGTACTAATACCAGTGCTCCGAAGCCAATCCTTTTCACCAGTTTAGCATTTATACCAAAGAAAACTGACCACAGTGGGGTTTAGAAGTAGACACTCTAAACTCTGGATTTCCCTTCAAACAAGCTGCCTTCCCTTCCCTTATAGCTGTTGCTTCTCTTTCCATAAGTCTAAATTTTATTTGCTTGTGTTATCATACAACTGCATTTTGCCAGTTGTATTAGGCTTAGATTTTTATTTTACATTAGGTCGCTTGAAGGTGGAGTGTAGGACCTCAAGCAGAATAAGCTAGATTTTACAACCATTCCAAACAACCCTCTGTGCTGCCAATAGTCGTATAGAACATTTATAATCTCTGAATGGCATTTGTCCATTTGATTAAGGAATTTAGATTTTCTAAAAATTCCTACTTTGCATTCTCACCATCTTTACTTTGCTACAATCTCCTGTTCCAAGAGTCACCATTCAGTTTATTTATTTTCCAAAATAAACACATCATTTAAAGATTATAAAGCTCTTCAGAATTGGCAGTGAGTCTTATCATTGGAAAAGCTTTCTATGTAATTACATTGTTGGTTTAAAACATGGGTACCTCTCCCATTTCAGTGGTGTCTCATCTAAAGGATGGCGTGGAGTCCAAGGGAACATAATTAGAGAGGAACTGAAGTCAGAGAGGATTTTCCCACAGCATCATCTTTGCCCTGTGATTTACATTAATATTAAATGTTACCATGCATGTTGCATACCCTGAGGCTCTTTACTCCATTGGGGGTGGAAATTGCATTACAATGCAGGTCTGACTCTTGACATAGTAAGGATATTTTTTAAAGAACAGTCCAAAGTCAAATCTTATTCAAGCAGTTGATTAAGAGCTGACTATGTTGTCTGATAAAAGTCCAGAGATAAAAGCAAGAGGCGATCAAAACTTAGGAAAGAGGCAGGTGTCAACATCTTCAATGATTACATATTAATATTTTCCAGTTTTAAAATATATGAGAATTGAATCCGAATCAAGGCTTAGCATTTCTTCTCCTTACTCTATATAAAAGTTCACAGAACAGATTTATAATAAGTTCTCTAACAACAAAATCCATTCTATAACAAATACATTGAGTAGATAATCAATTAAAAGAAAGATGTTGGGCACCACCATGATGTCTTCCTGGTCTGGGAGTCAGGGGACCACACACATCCAGCAAGGTATTCCAATTTCTGGAAGCCACACTATCACCATACTAGACCCTCTGATGATCAGGGTTTCTTCATTTGTGAAATGTTCGTTGCTGTGTGTTTGTGTTGTAACTACACGTCTAAAAGGATTTAGAGGATTCGAGCTTCCACAGTCAAGCAGGTACTTGACTTGAGTTAGGATGCTTTTGGGTTTTTTTGTTTTTGTTTTTTAATAAAGTAAGCAGGGTCAGGAAAATTGGATATTTTCCCCATGGATAACTCTTGCTAACAGAGTTAGTTGCCAGGACAAAGGGGGCTGTTTCCACACCAGCAGAGAAAACTATGAAGAATTGTCTTGACTATTATTGTCATTTTCCACCAAGAAGAAGTTAAAAGAAGAATCAAAAGAATCAAAAGAAGAATCAAAATTCATTTATTTTTCTTCTTTGTTCTTCTTCTTTACTTATATTCTTTTAAGAATGTATTTTATTTTGCCTGATTCTATAAGCAGTCCTTCATAGATTTGACTTCCCTTAACTCCTAACTACAAAGCAGACAACATATTTGAGACTTTTCATATCCCTAGGAATTAAGACATTGTCCAGCATAGGTGATGAAAGAAATAACTGGATGTCTGAATAGGGAATGAAAGAATCTGAGGGTAACAGGAAGGAAGGAATATATTCTGTAAAATTGAAACTAGCATTTCTAAATTATAGCAGATATTTCACCATGACGATTTAGAAATGGAGAATATGGATGAATTATTTCCTTTAAAAATGTTAAAAATAAACTTCGGAGAGCTACAGTCTACAACCATCGAGTCTTAACTGATTAAAGATAGCAATTTAGTGAGTACCTGGGTGGCTCAGCTGGTTGGGTGTTCGACTTCAGGCAGGTCATGACCTCAGGGCTCATGAGTTTGAGCCCCCTGTTGGGCTCTGTGCTAACAGCTCAGAGCCTGGAGCCTGCTTCGGATTCTGTGTCTCCCTCTCACTCTACTTCTCCTCGGCTCACTCTCTCTCTCTCCTTCAAAAATAAACATTAAAAAATTTTTAAAAAGTTTATGCTGCCCCGAAATATGTATTTATCACATATACTTCTTTTCATTTTTAATCTTATATGTTTACTTTTATATAATTTTCTTAGTGGCAAACTAGTCACCCCAGATACTGACCAATGATTAACATTACTCATGCATCCATAATTGATCCTTGTTAAAGTTATAAAAAAATGGGGGAAATTTTTTAAAAATTTCTTCTTCAAACTTAGAGGTCAAGATTAGACAAGACTCTGTTATGCCCAGATTGCAATATCCCCAAAAACCAAGACCACCAGGGAGACTGAGTCATGTATGCAAAAAGCAAAGGGCATTCATTCAGGCTTAAGCTCAGGCTCCCAGACCTCACTAATGCAGTGGATCCGTGCTGAGAGCCCCGAACAATAGCTGAGCAGGGTTTTTATGGGGTTTGGAAAGGGGGAGTTACAGGGAATTGTGACACAGGCACAGCAGTCCAATTGTAATCACACAGCAGCCCTAGTAACAGTCTTGACCACTCAGAGTCTCTAGGGCTTCCATTATATCTGGCAGGACCCAGTCATGACGTTTGGGGTTCCTTTGAAAATAACCAATTACGGGGTGAGCTAAGGACCCCCACGTGGGGCTTGGGCAAGTGGCAAGCGATTGGCTAACTAACATTAAGCAGGTATCTATAGTCCTCAGGAATGTTAAGCATCCTCTTGGTCCTTACTGACTGACCAGTTTAGGGGCTTAGGGGAGGTTCTTCTAGTCTTGAGCAAGGTCTAATTGCCTCATTGTTTCAGGGAAGCTGAAACTCAGGCCTTCTAGCTTCTAAGGGTTATTTTAAGCCTGCCATGGCATTAGTGGGCTCTTCAACTCTAATTGTGGAATAGAAGGAAACAGGTATTCCTTTAGTTTTCAGGATACACTCTACCCTTTTCCTGTACAGATGTGGAGAATCAAGGCGAAATAGTGGAGAAGTGTAAAACCACCCTTGAAATTTAGAATAACTAGATTCCATCGTGATGAGCATCTGCAGAAGTGCAAGCAGGAATCGAGCTGAAGTTCAAGGCAATGTGAATCTACAGCTGCAAGGAAAATGGAATCTGTTGAGGTGCCTTTCCCTCCTTCCTTCAGAGGTTTTCTGAGGTGACAGTCAGAGAGAAAATGGCACTTTGATGCAGTTAGGCAGGGACAGAGCTAATATTTATTGTTTCGAAGCAGCATCAATGTCACTTTGATTGGGCTGTTTATTTTGAAGGCCACTGTCATTTGGATTTGGATTGGCTACTGAATCACCCCTTTATTATTGACTTGTGTACTGTTATGGAGCTGATAAAAATGTTTGGGTTGGTTACAAGTTCCAAGGAGCTTCACGCAGCCCTACGGCATGATTCTAAGTGCTCTGTGGAGTCGTTCATTTTCTGAATGTCAGGATGTGGAAGACTTCTCTGTATAAAATTGAAAATCATTTGTGCCTAAGGACCTGGGGAAAGTTTTCTATTCCACGCTACCACTTAAAACATTTAGTGACTTTTAAGGTTATTTTTTATAAGAAAAAAATGCATTCGTCACTTCAAGAAAAAGAATTGATAAGAAAAACATTTTGACGTGTCTGGAAAGGCATCATGAATGATGATGGGGTTTTGACTCAGGGTCCTCTGGCTCGTTCCTTTTCCACAGTAAGGTACAGAAGACCAGTTCACTTACATGGCTGGTATAATCCTCACCTTTTCTTTAATGCTTTTCAGGCAGTGAAACTCAACCAATACTCACCAAGCCTCCTTTCATTAAGCCCTATCTACCTGGACAGCTTAAACCCAAATTTAAATTAATCTTTATCCATCCTGCGAGAGCTCCTACACTCACGAACATTAAGACAGGTCTGTTGCTAGACAGAAGGGAGATTGCTAAAATGAATTAATGTGTGATCTTCTAGGCTTGAATTATGTGTCCTAGAAAATGGGTCATTAGGAGAGGCCTGTATGTTATGTGACTTTTCGTATTTAAACTCTGAAAAAAGTTTCCTATACCATTCCCAGTGGCCAAGCATTTGCATTTCTCCATAGAGATACTGACACAGATAAAGTAATACTTACAGTCTTAGTGGTAGTCGTGGCTAGAGACCCATTTATGGTTGTACACATCTCTCTGCTAAGAGCCAGAAAGAGAGTTAGCCCTTACCGTATGTCACACTCTCTACTGGAATGCCACCAAAGGTCATTTCCCTTTTAGAAGAGAGTGATGTTAACTGTGAAAGGACCATCCGAAGCCCTGTTCATTTCTTTCCCAGCATATGTTTTCAATACAATGGCCTCCAGGGGCGCCTGGGGGGCTCAGTCGGCTAAGCCTCCAACTTCGGCTCAGATCAGATCTCACGTTCGTGGGTTCGAGCCCTGCTTCGGGCTCTGTGCTGGCAGCTCAGAGCCTGAAGCCTGCTTCCAGTTCTGTGTCTCCTTCTCTCTCTGTCCCTCCCCCTCTCATGCTCTGTCTCTCTGTCTCAAAAATAAATAAAACATTTAAAAAAAATTTCAATACAATGGTGTCCAGAGCAAGCTAGGAAGGTAGCACTTCATCTGTAGATCACTTCATCCTCTCTGAAACTCATTCTTTACTTGAGTTCCAGAGCTCGTTGTTTCTGTTTTCCTTCCTTCTTTCCCAGTGACTAGTCCTCACTGTCCTCATGGATGATGCATTATCTCCCTGCCCTCGAAGATTAATGGACTCCAGCACTCAGTCTGCAAACCCATTCCCTGTAGCCATTCCCAATGGGACATCATCAAGTCTCAGAGGCTTAAATATAATCTGCACATTACCTAAATTACATTTCTGGCCTAGACTTCTTTCCCCTGGAACAAATACTTATCTCGAGAAGTCTTCTCAAGATGTGCACTTGCTTATTTAGTAGGGATTTCAAATGTGGCATGTAAAAATCAAACTCCTGCTCTTTCCCCCCAAACCTGTGCCTCCTGTCATCACCCCATATCAATAAGGGACAACCCACCCTCCCAACCACTTTAACGCAGGTGTTTGCACACATGCAAATATGCCTTCACGCACATTTTTCTTATGTTCCATATTGAATCCCGCTAGTTCTACCCTCAAATTACATCCATACTCCATCAACTCCACCTTTACTGATTACATTCTGGCCAAAACATCAGAATCTCTCCCTTGGATGACTGAAGGAGCCTACCGGCTGGTACTCCCTTTGTCCCCTCCCATATATGGAAGAAACAAAGGATCCTTTTAAAATATACATCCAATGAAGTCATGGCTTCACCCAATAGAAAGGACTTTGTGACAATGGACTGGATGTGCAATGTAGGTGGCATCTGAATGTGTATATTAGAGACACAAATATATTCTCCCTCTGTCTCTGTCTCTCGCTGTCTCTCCCCATCTTCCCCTCTCCTTCCTAAAAGAGAAAAATTCAAGATACTTCTAAAATTTGGAGAGGTCAAATACTTGAGTCTACATATAAATAACCGAGATGAATTTCCCTTTGAGTATATGATACTCTTGGTTCAAAGCCTCCTACCATAGAAGAGAAACAAGCAATTCGAATTTTATTTAGAAATAACAGAGCATGGAAGTTGAGATCCAAATTAATTGTGGTCCCGCCGCTTACTAGCTGTGACTTACCTATCAGTACATGGGATAATTATGGACTTACCTGGCAAGTTTGTTGGTAGATAAGTGATTTGATTCACCTAAAGAACTTGAAGATGTATTTAACATATAGTTCTCTACCCTAGTGTGATTCATCGCTATGAGTGTGTTTACATAAAAGCAAGATGTAGTGAGTATGTATGTTGTCTTAGTTGCTCTGAGTTGCCGTATGTATGTCTCCTGCGGCTGTAACAAAATACCACAGACTTGGATAGTTTATAAACAACAGAAATTTACTTCTCATGGCTCTGGAGGCTAGGGAGTTCAAGTAGCTGGCAGATTCATGTCTAGTGAAAGCTCACTACCTTCTAGAGGTTTGCTATAACCTCACGTGGTGGAAGGGGCCAGGGAACTTTCTTGGGTTACTTTTACAAGGACTTAAATACTAAAGGTCCCACCTCTTAACACCATCACCTTAGGGGTTAGGTTTCAACATGTGAATTTTGAGGAGACAGAAACATTCAGATCATAGCAATGTGTGCACCTACCTACATGTAAATAAATGTCCTATTTTTATTAAGCTAGATATTTCTATGAATGCATCATGATGATGAGTACTTGACATTCTAACACCCATTTCTATTCTGTGTGGTGGTAAAACTGATGCTAAGGTATGTTAGCCAAGTTTCTAAGGATCTAGTCCATAGCTAATGCAGCCTATAATATGTGAATATCAAGGCGAGATTGAAGAAGTGTAAAATGTACATTTTCCGTCCTTGTATCTGGGAAGACATGGATTTGATACGTTTTCTCCTTCTCCTTCATAACCTAAAGGATAATCGGCAATGGCACAGATCCACCAAGGGATGCTGATGTGGAAGTAACGGGAAGGAGAGTGATTGCTGACCTCACAATTCATCTGAAGTCCTGGGGGACAAGATCACAGAGCGCAATGGAAGACACACTGCTGACCTAATCTTAGAGACTGCCAAAAGAAGTAAGAGTTATAAGACAATGAAGAGACAGAACCGAATGTCCCTTTGGAGCAGAGACGCAAGACTAATGACAGAAGAATGTGTATTTCAGACAACCGAGGTTGAGCACTGGCAGCTCTAGCAGAGCCCGAAGGATCCAGCAAGTGTCATCTGGGTGTTCCCAGGGCATTGACCTTGGATGGAGTGATTGAGCAAAATGATCTCGCAAAGAACTGTCTTTTAGAGTTTCCTTCAGCCATTACGAAAAAACAAACTATGATTCCTAATTCAGGTAGTCAATCTGGGAGCATTTATTGAGTAAACTACAGAGTTTAGCGTGCTGGTAAGCAGAATGGTGGTACAAAGAATTATAAAAAAAATAAATGATCTGTTCTGAGGACTCTTCCATTTTTTGAAGCCTGACCTGCCCGTCCTCCCTTTGCACCCACACCTGTACAGGCCGGTAAGAAAGCCTGATCCTCTCTCCTGTGGCATCAGTGGGACATTCAAACCATTCAAGCCTCTTTCCGTGAGGAAACTCTCACCCTGGCCTCACCCTTAACCAAAATAAAAGCCAGGCCAGTCTCCTTTCATTGTTTGAATTCCTAACCTTGGGATGCTTACCCTGCTCTCCCAGAGATCTTTAAATAATTAATAACCCTTTTCATTCTCTCTTGGTATATTCAGGTCCTCATCAGCCTCAACATGTGAACCTAACTCTGGGTGGGTCCATCCTGATTTTGGAAGGTCTCCATGAGATAATGATTACCCTTAGGCAGCTTATAAGGAAATGGGAGACTTATCATCTGAATTGTCAACGTTGTGTAGAACAACCAACCAGTACATGTAAACCTTTAATAAAGGCTCTTCAGAATGACAGTAGTTGCATTTATTAATACCTTGTGACCATATCAACACATGAACAATCAACTGATTTTTTATCTCCTACAAAGAAGGAGGTATAAAGATGAAAGTGCCCGTCTCTGAAAGTGAAACCATTCCTTCCTTTATGGGGAGTAGAGATTATGCCAAATTTCCTTATCCTGAAGAAGAAGGAACTGGAATTTTCCAAAGTTTTGAAGTCATATACTCATGAACTAATGATGGGCTCCTAGTCCATGATGGTGTGATGGATAACTAGGTACGAGGCAGAAAGTTCTGGAAAACTAGAAGAAATGAGAAGACAAGAGGGACATTAACCCAGAATGCTGTAAGATGAAAGAGTATACCCAGTTCAAAGGTTGCTGCCTAGCAGGTGCTGGGCAAGTAAACCAAAACCAAATCCAAAACCAAAACCAAACAAAAACTACTGTGAAGGATGCTACTTAAGTTCTTGGAACCTATTCCTTTCAGCCCAGTATCCTGTTCTTCCTCTGAGTGGAGACAACTCCATTTGCCTCAAGCATCCCAATGGTTGACTCAGAAGCAATGACCATTGTATAAAAAGTGCCTCAGAACAGTACCTCTGTGACATATATGGTCAAAGAGGACCACTGCACGCGCAACATAATCCTGAGCAGGAGACTCCAATCTTTGCTTAACAAATTGACGAGCATATTGGTCTACCCTGAGTTAGGAGAGTGCAAAGCAAATGCCACTCTACATTATAGATTATAGATATAGCTCTACGGTGATGATTAAACCACATTTTAGGAGGCATTGATGTTCTTAGCATCAAGACAAAGAGTATAAAAAAAATTCCAGTTCCTCAAAAAAAAAATAGTTTGAGGAATATCATGAAAGGTAGGGTTGGAGACTAAGATGACACGCAACGGAAGGCAAAGGACTAGAATGTGCTGGAAGGAAAAGGATTGTAATAATCATAGTGTAAGGAAATGGTCTGGATTTGGAAGTAGAAGAAGTACGTACAGTAAAAGAAAGGGTCAAGAAACCACAGACAGGAAATTGGCTTCAGCATGCCTGCCCAAAGGGAAACCCAAGGGAGTATTATTTGTATTTATTTATGTTTGTAGAATATATACCATCATTCCAGGCATTTGGATCCCTTTTAGTGTTTTCCATGAGCAAAAGATGTAGTCATGTGCTCGCTGAAAATAAGTCCTTGATCAAACCTGTGTAACATGGGAGTCTTTAAGTTATTTGTCAGGTAAACTGACTATATTTCATATCTGTATCATCATACAGTGTCTGGTTTGAATTTATAAAAAAAAAAAAAAAGAAAGATTTGCTTCAACTTGAAAATGTTTTATGTGGGGCAACTTATAGGAAGTACTGGGGATCTACCAGAAATCTGTATGTTTTTATCTCAAGCAAGATGGACAGGGGTGTGGAATCTGACGTTTTACTGACTTCAGGCTAGGAATCTAAAATCAGAGCAGTTCATAGAACCCAAGAACACTCCTTGTGGTCAATGCAAGCTAAAGCACACATGAAAGTCTTCTTTATGGACTCTTCCCAAACCAGGCCACCTGGGAATCCGAGAGGAAAATGAATATATGTCTGCACTGAAAGGAAGTTCACGGTCGAAAACTGCGTGAGGATTTGATCCACCATGAGGAACAATCAATAGACAACAAAGAGGAGATTTTGCACCCCTATGAGAAGAAGATACTAAAACAATTTAGAAGGATCTAAAAAATACATGTTAAAAATGATGTTATTGTATTTATTTCAAGTTCAAACAGAGGCAAGCTAATGTGTAGGGTACAAAGTCAGGGTAAAGGTTATTTGATTTGGGGCAAGGAGAGAGAGACACAGTGGGGGCTTCTGGGAGGCTTGTAAGTTTCAACTGCTTGGTATGGGCACAGGTTATGTAAGGATGCAGGTCTGAAACTGACTCCATGAGACAATAGAAGAGCACACATTGCCCAAGGCAAGAGGGACCACCCTTGTAATGCCCTACGTGAGGGTCCTGGGCCCACTCTGTGATTGGTCAATACTCTAAATGTTGTGATTGGGTCCCGCCAAAAGTAACAAATACTCTAGGCAATGTGAATGGTTAAACCTGCTGTCAATAATATTGTATAATAATGATTGGATCACTATTCCTGTGTCACCATTTCCTGTAACTCCCCCTTCCCAAACTCATAAAAGCCCTGCCCCACCTTTGTTCGGGGCTCTCAGCATGGATCGACCACGCCTGTAAAGTCTGTGAGCCCGAGTTTAGGCACTGGTGAGCCTAAACCCGTAATAAAGCCCTTTGCTTTTGCATGTGTGACTCGGTCTCCCTGGTAGTCTCTGGTTTTTGGGGGCGATATTAAAATCTGGGTGCAACAGTTACTGTGGTTCTTTTTAATACTGCTATTTGCAAAAAAAAAAAGCCTTGAGTTACATAATTATGATTTGTATGAATTCTCTATGTTTTTATACATCAATAAAACAGTTTATTTTTAAGAAAAAGGTACATGGGCAAAAAGGAATTTTCAAATACATTCAAGTTAAGAAAATTTACTTCCTCAAAATGCACTCTGGAAGAACTAGTAAACAGTATACCGTACTTTGGCGAGAAGGAATCAGAATCCATGAAGTTCATACCATTGCACACCTTCACCCAGCTCCTCCACACACCCCCCTCACCTCTGGCGATTGCGTATCTGATCTCTTTTTCTGTGAGTTTGGCTTTTTTTTTTTTTTTTCCAGATTCTACACATAAGTGAGATCCTACAGTATTTGTCTTTTTTCTCTGACTTATCTCATTTAGCATAATGCCCTCACGGTCCGTATATGTTCTTGGAAATGGTAGGATTTCCTTCTTTTTTTATAGCTGAAGAGTGTTCCGTTGTCTCTACATATCACATTTTCTTTTGTTATTTATTTATTTATTTTGAGAGAGACAGGAAGACAGCATGAGCAGGGGAGGGGCAGAGAGAGAGGGAGACACAGAATCTGAAGCAGACTCCAGGCTCTGAGCTGTCAGCACAGAGCCCAACGCGGGGCTTGAACTCACGAACTACAAGATCATGACCTGAGCCGAAGTCGGACACTTAACTGACTGAGCCACCCAGGCGCCACATCACATTTCTTTATCCACTCATCTATCGACAGATACTTAACACTATTCTATTTGTAGTATTTTGTGGAACCTCATACTTAGCCTGTCTTCATCTTTTTGTTCTTCAGGAACTAGAGAACAAACATGCAGACCTGGTTCAACGCTGATACTATTTTATACATTCGACATTTATTGAACACATACTATGTTCCAGGCACAAAACGTAGACACTTAAACTGTCTTTGTCTCAGTTCCTTCAAGTAATGGTAAATTTGAAGAAGGCAGGATTTACACTTTTCCTGGATACCTGAACAGCATTCAACATGCAGTAGCCCCTCAAAATATAAATAAATGCAAAGGTTATGCCTCATATGCTATTGCCAAGATTACATAAAGTAAGGCAGATACAACTTTTAATGTAGCAAATAGTAAAAGCTCAAAAATGTCAATGACTTTTCTTACTTCTGGAGCAACCGTGGTCCAAGGAATTTGACTGGTGTTTTAAAAATATTTTCCATTTCCCCTAACAGATTAAATAAATAGCATTTGAAGGCATAGTTAATCAGATTGGTAAAAAATAGTGTCAGCTAAAACAGATTTAAAAAATTGTCATCATCTCCAGGGTCACCTTTAAAACCCCATACTGAAAAATCGGTAACCTGCTTACAAAAGTTCACTGTGATGCAGGAGAGGGTAAAGCGGTAGGGTTTTCTGCTGCCTCCGGAGGAAGACCGATCTGCTGCAGGTATCAATTCAGCCGTGGAGAATAACTTAATCATACTTGTAAATGACACTTCAACAAAAGGTCATCAGATCTATCAGGCCCTCATCAACTTAGGAAAATTAGACTTGCTTTATCAATGTTGGAAAGCGATACGGTGCCTGACGCGGCTGCCTGTGGACACCGGGAAGTCAGGAAAATGTGTCTGAACTGCACAGCAGACCTCCTGGGGCTCAGGCAAGGGAAACAGACAGCTGACCCTAAGCCTTTCGGTTCCAAATTCCCACACCAGCTGGGGTTGGAGCGGTTTCTGCCTGTCCTTCGTTTTAAATGCAACTAAGTAACTATGTTACAAAATGGTAACATAAAGAGAATCATTTCAAGAAACAATAGATCTGGATCCTACTAAAGAAAGCATGGGGGGTGGGGTTAAAGAATCGCCAACACGTGTTCTGTCAGGCAAGAGGCATTTCCTGTGATGATGCGTTTATTTTCCAAAAACCGTTTGGTTCTAGGAGGCTAAGAGGCACACCCTGACTCTTAGAGACCGTGCTGGAGTGGTAGGTGTGTGCAGAGTTTATTTTTGGTCTTGACCGCTTTCTAGCTGTGTGGCCCTCAGCAAGTTTACTTAACTTTTCCTAACATTCAGTTTTATCGCCCCAAGATCAGGATCACACACAATCTCCCGGCTTACAGGGTCGCTGGGAGTCATTCAATGAGAAAATGCAGGGAGGCGCTAAGCACAATGAATGGCAAAGAGCAAGAAAGCAGTATCGTTGTTATCATTATATCACTCGGAAAACCAAGTTCTAGACTCTAACTTCTGTAACCTTCCGAATGCCTAGTCTTTAGGTAGGAGATTCAACCCAAAGAAATGATCCCAGTTTGAATAGTAGTCTTAAGTTGTTAGACCAGATACATCACTGGGGATGATATGTGTATTTGTTTATACTCAAACCCGCAGTCTTTGGGCTCATCATGATCACATCTGCGACAATGAAAGAAGAAATAATCACCAAATTGAATTAAGAAATTAAGCCTGGATGGAGTACTGTTTTCTATTGCTGGGTAACAAATTGTCACTTAGTAGCTTCAAACAACACATGTTTATTATCTATCGGTTTCCAGAGGTTGGGGGCGGGTTTGAGCTGGTTCCCCCACTCAGGGTCTCATAATGTTACAAGCAAGGTGTCAGCCAGGGCTGGGGGTCTCACTGAGGCCCACGGGAGCACTGGGGTGCACTCCACCACATGGCACGTTTTTCTTCAAGGCCAACAAGGGAGAATTGGCTGCTGCTTCTGTCTCTGACTTTAGAAGCTCTTCAAAGAGGGTCCACCTGCTTATGTCAGGTCCACCAACTCTTAAGGAGGGGGAATTATGCTGCATATGTACACCAAAGCATGGGAATCTTGGGGGCCATTTTAGGATTCTTTCTAATGCAGATAGAAGCGGAAAATTCCATAAAATTGCCAGGAATTTGCTTAGTTATTAAAGTAATGGTGCGCAGCTAGGTCTGCACTGGCAAAAAGTTGTAGCTGGTCTGTAAACCTAGTTTCTCTCTCATCCTACGAGCACCATCTTGCCCCTGTGCCGTCACTACGTGGGCAAGAATAACGCGGGCAAACCGCGCCGGGGGGGAGGGGAATGAGGGCGCAGCCACTGTGGCCACGCGCGCTGGGATACCTTAGCATAAGATCTGGTTTTCCCGATGGCCCACGAACCCTTCTTTGCAGTTCTATTTCTAACCCATCCAAAGGGAGCACCGTTTCGTCTCACTTAGAGGGAAAAAATAAATTTGGCCTAATTTAATAGGCACGTCTCCGTTTGTGTGGTCTGATTCATATGTCAGAGTTCAAACACTGTTTCCTCACTTTTGCTACCTGTTTACAGGGATCTGTGTGCGGCGGTGTTCTCCCCAGTTCAACGGAGCCGCAGCCTGAGCGATCACCAAGCCTCCACCGTGACATGCTGATCTATCCAGACTCCTTGCAGAGGCTGCCTGATGGGAAACCGATGATAACAGGGAATAAGTCATGTCACCTTTCCATCCCCGGAAACTGCAGTCTTAGCCAGTGTTTATACAGAGCTTGTCAGATCCATCTTTCAGATTCCGGGGGGAAATGCGTGAATGGTGTGGACACAGGGGAAAAGTGTAAAGCATTCTGGGCGCGCCAATCAGGCCTTCAGCCAATTATCTAGGATTCATTATGCCCCAGTTTCTTTTTCTTTTTCCAATATTTCTTTTGAAGAGTTTTCAGACTTCCTGGCATTTTGAGATATTTTTACTATAATTTCATTCCCCTAATTCTGGAGTAGTGATTCAAGATCTTCATGTTGGTGGCACACACTACACACGTACACACCCACAAACACACAGAGACATACAACACACAGCTACATATACAGAGACACACAAACGAGCAATCTGTATTTTGATAAGATAGCAACACATATTTTTAATACAAGTTTTTTATAAATATGTGGACACTCATAGTGCACTGTTTCTTTTCTCGGATGCACTTATCATGGATTGTAAATGACACATGTATTTGTAAGATTTTTTTATTATTTTCCCTTTTCCCTGCTAAGCTCCATAAAGGCAGGGTCTAAGTTTATTTTACTCACTATTGTTATTCCCACTGCCCTCCAGAGTGATTATTATAGAGTAAAAGGATAGTACGTGTTTGTTGAATGAATTAATGGTTGAGTGACTAAACACATGAATGGAGACTGATCCTCAAACACATTCTGAGCTCAAGATTCTCTATCTCCCGGTATTAACTCCTCAGTATTATAACAGATCACAGCTTCGTCTGCCTGTAACAGACAGAAACTTACCATGTCTGACGCCACGTAGCTTCTATTTCCCTTGCTGCTGTGACCTATAGCTTAGACATTTCTGCTTAGCCCCACACACGTAGATTTGTTAATCTTCAAAGGAAATTTGCTTTCAAATGAGATGGGCAAAAACCTGTTTTTTTTTTACCCGAACTGTAGCTCACCCAAGAAAATAAGGAAGAATGTACAGAAATGACTCGGCCATGTTTAAGGTTTACAGGAATATCACGACCAGATTCCTGCACACAAAGACCCACTGACAGAGGACCAAGATGTCCTACGACCTTCCTTGGATGTGTATAAACAGCAATCACCTTTTGACTCCAACTCCCTCACGCTTCTTCCTTTTGCTAACATAAAGCCGTTCACTAAGCTGACCAGGGGAGATGGTCGCTTGGGAAAATGGTCTGCCATCGCCTCAATTTACCAGCTTTCTGAAAAAACTTGCTTTCCTTACCCAACATCCTGCTTCTTTAAAAAAAAAAAAGTGTTTTAATGTTTATTTTTGAGAGACAGAGAAACAGAGTACACGTAGAGGATGGGCAGAGAGAGAGGGAGACACAGAATCTGAAGCAGCTCCAGGTTCTGAGCTGTCAGCACAGAGCCTGACGTGGGGCTTGAACTCATGAACCGTGAGATCACAACCTGAGCCCAAGTTAGACGCTTAACCAACCGAGCCCCCCAGGCATCCTGCTTCTTGACTTACTGGCCTGTCGTATGGAGAACAGAAGCAGCTTGGACTCATTTACATGCCAAACTTCAAAACCAGTGCATATTTATTGTAGGAAATTATAAATTTCTAAAATCATCAATAAAAATTTACCCAGTGTGCTATCATTCAGAACTGTTAAAATTTTATGCATCTGCTTCTACCCTTTTAGTTTTTGCTGCCCCAAATTAAGTGTGTATGGTATTTACTAACTTGTTCCTTTACTTGATATATTGTGAACACTTTCCAAAAAATACTGTCCTCGCCTCAATGTTTAGTGATGATCTGGTATTCCATCATAGGGATGAGTGATGGTTTATTCAACTGATCCTGTTTTTTGCACATGAAGTTTCTTTCTAAAATGCTAGGGCCCGGGGCGCCTGGGAGGCTCAGTTGGTTAAGCGTCCGGCTTCAGTTCAGGTCATGATCTCACGGTTCGTGGGTTTGAGCCCCGTGTCAGGCTCTGTGCTGACAACTCAGAGCCTGGAATCTGCTTCGGATTCCATGTCTCCCTCTCTCTCTGACCCTCCCCTGCTCAAGCTGCCTCTCTTTCTCTCTCAAAAATAAATAAAAAACATAAAAAAAATTTTTTTTTAAATGCTAGGGCCTGAGATATCAGGGTGCTTTGCCAGAAAGAAGGATTCATAACTCACGGTCCCCAGTAATTGCGCCTTCACCTCATTTTCATATTAACATGAAGTTTTAATATTTTAAGACCATTTAGAATTTATTCTGGGAAGACAATGTATTTTTAGTTTAACATGTTTCTCTTCTAGATCATTGGTGTCACTGATTAAACACTGTGATGGTCCCTTTCATGTGTCAGTACGGCTAGGCTATGTCCCCACTTATTCCATCAAGCACTCATCTAATTGTTGTGGCAAAGGTACTTTGTAGCTCTGCTAAGAGTTTATAATCAGTTGACTTGATGTAAGAGATTATTCTAGGGAACTTGGGTGGGCCCAATCCAATCAGTTGAAGGACCTTAGGAGCAGGGCTGGGGCTCTCTGGTGAAGAAGAAATTCTGCCTGTGGCCAGCAGCCTCCACCGAGGCTGGAGAGCTCCGGCCTTTCCCAGCAGTCTGCTCCATGGGTTTTCTTCCTGCCTATCAAGCCCCACAACCTTCTATGCCAAATCCTTGTAATTAATCCCTGATTATGTATCTCCTGCTGGTTCTGTTTTCTGGTTAGACCCTGACTGATACAGTTTTTATCTTTTAATTTTGTGAATTGCCCATTTAGTTCCCTTGCCCATATTTCCCGTGGTATATGCTTCTGTTTATTCGTTGTGGGACAAAATCCTTAACAGGTAAGGTAATCCTTTTTCTCTTTTTGTATTTGGTGGTGCCAATCTGCTGTGTTATTCTTTTTCAGAAAACTAGCTACTTCATACATAGTATTTCATTAATTTAGGGAACAGCTCAATGGGAAATTGATTAGAATGAAGTTAAATTTACAAATAAATTTGGGAGATGTTATATCTCCAAATACATTTGGGAGATGTCTACAATATTGCTTTCTCCATGCAACAGAATAATGCTTTCCTAAACACACCCATGTTTTAAGTATGGAAATCTGATGACAAAAAGAAGCTTGCGATTATGATTAAATTAAGGATCTTGAGATGGGGAAACTATCCAGGATTATCAAGGGACCTTGTAAGGAAAAAATCTATTTCTTTTCCAGCAGATTACAAGTATTCTTATTTTTTTAATTATTTAATTTCAAGTTAGTTAGCATATAGTATAGTATTGGTGTGAGGAATAGAATTCAGTGATTCATTTCTTACATATGACACCCAGTGCTCATCCCAACAAGTGTCCCCCTTAATGCCCGTCCCCCATCTACGCGTCCCCCACCTAACATGCCCTCGGCAACCCTCAGTTTGGTCTCTAAATTTAAGAGTCTCCCTCTCCGTTTTATTTATCTTATTTTTCTTTCCTTTCCACCATGTTAATCTATTTTGTTTCTTAAATTCCACCTTAGTGAAATCATATATTTGTTCTTCTCTGATTGATTCATTTCACAAAGCATAATACACTTTAGCTCCCTCCACGTTGTTGCAAATGGCAAGACCTCATTCTTTTTGGTCACTGCGTGATAGTCTATTGTATATACGAACCACATCTTCTTTATCCATTCATCGGTCAATGAACATTTGGGAGGAAAAAAATCTATTTTTATTTGGACTTTCTGTGACTTAAAATTGAACATTCCTCATAGATACAGTTCCTAATGTGAATTTATGTACCACTTCCATTTTAGCTAAATAACCTTTGAAGTAATATTTTTTAAAATCTGGCTCATCAACTATTCCAAGATGGCACCTAGTTACCTTTATCATTTATTTCTCCCTAATCTGAAAACCATACAATTCAAGGTACTTTAGCCTGCAAACAAAATACTGGGTCTTTAATTCAAGGGTTGTGATATACTAGGAAGACAGAAACCCAACAGTCAAAATACCCAGAGGAAAGTAAATATTTAAAAAGATGGTGAGAGCAAAGAACAACACTAGGAAAGTCAAAGATTTTGTCACTTGGCCCGAGGACCTTTCTCCTGTAAAGAATCTATGGCGATAATACATATGCCATAAATCACTACTCAGCGGCCAGGGGAGAGGAGAGACATTTGAAAATAATACCTTCTTTCCTGGCTTGGAAAAGCAGACATGTTGAAATAAGATACCAGGAACTAACATAAAGGGAAGCAAGAAGGCTGCTGTCTCACAGAACAATTAGAGGCCACGGACAGTACATAAGGACAGGAAAGAGAGAGCCTGCCATTCTCCGGCAGAGACCTGGACTTCTCCGTGGAGGCTTCTGTTTGAGGGCGGACAGGCAACTTTCTGAAGATGGAATCAGAAGGAAGTGTGTGAAACTGCATTTATGGCAGAATGCAACTTCCTACCTGGGGCACCTGACTGGCTCTGTCGGTTGTGTCTGACTCTTGATTTTGGCTTAGGTCATGATTTCACAGTTTGGTTCCTGAGGTTGAGCCCCGTATCTGGCTCCCCACTGACAGTACTGACCTCGCTTGGGATTCTCTCTCTTTCCCTCTCTCTCTACCTCTCCCTAGTTTGTACTCTTTTTCTCTCAAAAAAATAAATAAATAAAAATAAATAACTTAAAATCAATTTTTGACCTACAGATAGACGGGTGAAGACTGTTGGCACATACACTAAAAAAGAAACTCATTTCAGTATATAATATTTAATTATGCTTGAAAGCCCAATATTTTAATCAAATTAATTGATAGTCGGCTATGAATGGAAATTAATTAAAACAATAGTTGCACCCAAAGCCGATGTTAACTTTTTTTTTTTTTTTTTAATGCAATGACTCTTTCAGCAGTGACTTCATTTGTAAAAGTTCCAAGCCGGGGACTCTGTAAATTAGTCAACAGCATCTACAATTTGCAGAGTGCTCAACACCTTTCCAACTGCTGAGAGAAGATGAAAGCTGACGACAAACGGACTTTACGATCTAAAGGCGGAAGCTAGAGCAGCCCTGCATCCACTGGAAAACATTTCAAATGTTCCTAATATTATTTAGGCTTAGCTAGATACTGTATACACTTTAAGAAAGATTATCCTTAGAAACGAAAACCCCATGTTTTCCTCTCCTGCTGTGATAATGGAAAAACTCAACTGATTTTGGTCAGAGTTTCCAAGATTTATTTTCTTCCCTTTGGCATTACAATAAATGATGAGGTAGACACAAAACAGGAATCTTCATTCTGTATGAGTGAGCAGTGGCTCACAGGGAAGCAGAAAACAACGGGCCTCTCTTAGCTGCGGTCTGCTTCAGCTAACACCAATAAAGCTTGTCTGGGCTGTTGTATTAATAGACTCTGCGGAGAGAGAGTAGATATAAATATTTGAATACCTTTTATTTAGTAACAATGTCTATTCTAATGTTGGTTTTTGTCTTTTCCAGTAATTGGTGTGGATGCCCAGAAGAACTGAATTAATTGCATGAGCAAACTTATTATATTGTTTAGGTTAGTTCTGGACCAAGTCGGGAAAATGTAATTGGGCTAGAGTAGAAAGAAGGTGGGTTTTTTTAGTCCATTTCTTCATTCTTTCAAACATCTACCAACTTTTTTGATTTATCAGAACATTTTTCTATGCATTGAATACCACTCTAGGTTCTTGGAATAGAGTGGTAGATCTATTATTTATCGTCACAATACTACTGTGAATCATCAACAGTAACAAAAAGCTGTCTAAAATAATCTGCATTTATTATTGCTCATGAGCCTACAGGGCATCTAGATTGTTTGCTGCTTTCACCCATGCCTCCTCACACGCCCTCAGCCAGCCTGAAACAGGGTAGGCAACTCAGCTAATCTTGGCTGGTCTCCCTTGGGTGTTTGGGGGTTGGCTGGCTGTTGGCCAATCTAGGATGGCTGTGCCTCAGCTGATGGGGGCTCGCTGTGACATGTCATTCTCCACTTAGCCAGCACTTGTTCCCCTGGTAAAGTCAGACTTCCAATAGAGAGAGTAGAAAGCCCTTGAGCCTATGCAGAACTGGCCCACTATCATTCTTATGCATTCTATTGCCTAAAGCAAATAAAAGGCCAGGGAATAGACTGTACCCATTTTGGGAGGAGGTACCAGCCACATTGCAAGGGATGTGGGCAGAGAAAAGGGAGTAACTAGGGAAAGTTTTGCAAGCAGTCTATCATAAGTGATAACTGAAACTTAACAATTGGAGGTAGAGAAAATAAGTAAAGAACCAAGATATTTAGATGGCAATTAAGTGCTCTGAAGAATACAAAGTGATCAAACAGTAAGGTGAGGGAGGTGCCTAGGGTATAAAATTTAAGGGACCACTCACTCTCAGAGATAGATAGATGGAAAGAGATAGATAGATAGGTAAAGATAAACATGAGTGTGCATACACACATACACACACTCACACGCACTCAGATCCCCACTATAATAGGGCTCTTCTCTTGCTAAAATGATGAAGCAAGTCAGTATGTCTTCAGTATCCTCCATTTTTCTCTTCATCTTACTTCTATTGCTTCTTGATGATCTTTGCAAAAGACTGTGACCTCTTACTGGGACTGGCTATTCTGAGCAGCTTCTAACATTCTAAGTGGCAAATTTTTTGGTCTCAGAATCCCTTTACACCATTAAAAATTCTTAGGGACACTGAAGTGGTTGTATTTAAATGGATTACACCCATTAATATTTATTGTTCTAAAAATTAAAACTCAGAAGTTTTAAAAGGTTTACCTTCTACTTAAAATAACAATATCAGGGGCATCTGGTGGCTTCATTGGTTGAGCATCCAACTCTTGATTTTAGCTCAGGCCATGATCCCAGGGACATGGGATCAAGCCCTGCCAACAGTCTCTGTGCTGAGCATGGGGTCTGCCTAAGAGTCTCTCCTTCTCCCTCTGCCCCTCTCTCCCACTTGTGCTCTGTCTCTAATAAAAATATAAAAAAAATAAAAATATAATAATATTAAACCCATTATATGTGATCAGAAATATGTTTTTAAATAACCACATTGTCCAAAACAAAAAATAAATAGAGAAAGGGCATTGATTTATACTTACAAATTTCTTTAATGGAATCCAGTTGGATTCCCATCTGTTTCTAAATTTAATCAGAGAAATAATAATGGTTTGGTTGAAGTATAAAAACAAAATGTGCGCTCACACAGGTATGTGATAGAAAAGAGGAGAACTTCCAGAGTCTTTTTAGATAGTCATCTATATTTTTCTTTGATACTACACCAAAACTTGACAAGGCTGCAATGTGGAATCTGAAGTTATATCAATTTGTATGTGTGTATTGTTTTGTTTTTTATACTTTGTGATCATAAAATCCATTGGCCTTTAACTCTCAATGGCTCTTTTTTCCCTGCACAGCATCTTTCATTGGTAATCTGGAAATAATTGTTTCAATGGTTTCTGCAGATCTTCCAAATATTGACCCAATCCATTTTATAATATCAGAAAAACCACGTTCATTAACATTACCACAAATCTCATCAGAAATGTCTTTTCCATGCTGGGAAGCTGGCAAGTTCATGGTAGCAGATACATGTTTTCAAAATTCTAATTGTCACTTGAAAGCTCAGATTTTATCATTGGCCACTAATAGCGTTATTTATTTTCCTTAAAGTGACAATGCCATTCATTTTCAAAAATATATCTGCAAGCCACCCAAGTATGATAACCATGGTCCGTCTATCATAGAGCTAAAAATGGCACCCAGGTAAAAGCGGCTAGTTCTACCTGCAAGGGCACAGTTAGCTGCTCAAGTGTACCCCCTTGGGGTCTCTATTTTTGTATACAACAGTGGTGCTTCATGGGAACTTCCCATTCTGTCACACAGAATGTTCAAAGATAACACACTTATGGGGTTCAGATTTAATAAAATGGATAATATTAACTACTTATTGCATCAGGAATTCTTGAAACTGAATATGTGTGTGTGTACATATATGTGTGTAAATATACAATAAACACATTTTTATGTCTGTATTTTTACATATATACACTGCATGAGTGCATGGAGGTGAGTGGCATAGTGACCACCAGTCCAGTTTGATCCCAGAGCTCTGATATGGTGCCAGTGCATTGATTCATCACTTTTGCACCATCACCAAAAATGTCGATGCAACACTATGTTAATATTACTGTGAACATAGTATCGATGGCATGGACTTCCTAAAAGGAAGGCCTTCGGGAGTCTTTGGGCCACACTTAGAGAAACACTGCTTTAGTTCTCTTCTGACTTGGCTCTCTCTCAAGTTGACCTGTCTCTTGCCTTGTTCTTGCAAAGTCTGAATGTCTGCAAAGTCAATGTTCATTGGAGATCCTGCGTATGGGGTAAGGCGGGCCCATTTGGAAAGGATGCTTTAACCCTGGCAAGGAAATGGTCTACCTGCTCAAAACTGCCTTTCCCGTGTGCATGGCAGGCCTTGGTATCAGTCACTGTACATTCTCCATCTTGGCTTCTCTCCGGCCTCACAGTTATAATTATTATTTTCACATCAGCACCCAGAAGTCCCTAAGGATCCTCCAGAGTTGATAAAAACATCATTTCATTCTTCACTCAATAAAGGGCTCTAATTTCATGCCAGGGGATGGATGTTTCTGAAAAATGCTCTCTTGTTGCCACCTAAAGAGACACCTCTGTTCCCTCTGTGTCTTTATTTATGATACCAGTTCCTTCCGCTTGGGCTCAGGACAGTGGCTCTCGGTCCTGCAAACATCTGGGGAACATGTAACAGCTATCGGTGCTGGGCCTCATTCCAGACAAGGTAAATTTGAGTCTCTGGTGATGGGCTGGGCATCAGTCCTTTGAAGCCCTTCTCATCTTCCCAGATGGTTCTAATCGAATAAGGTGGAGCCTCTGGTCTTTGATACCAACTGGAGGTTGTCATGTAGGGTTTAGAGTTGGTTCTTTCCAATGTGGCTGTAAAGCTTTTGCTGAGTCATGTAGGTATTTTTTTTTTTAAATCTCCCACAGAGAGATCATTAGATTTTGTTTAGTTGCCCAAACAAGGAACATCTTATTATTTTACAACCCTGTATAACTTTCAAAGGTAGAACCTTACCACTAATGGATAATATCTAGTAATCCCAAACATAAAACTGATCTTATTTTCTCTTTATGAAAAGCATAATAAGTGAGATGGTTTAAAAGAGAAATATTACTTAATGTGAAATAGGGTTTGTGATTGGTTTTTTGCTTGTTTTTTGTTTTATTTATTTTTGGTCATTTGAAACTGTTAACTGGATATTGCTCTTAGGGCATATGATAAGTATTTGCCTTTCGCTTGTGCATGTCAAGCAGGTGTATCCCCGTCCTGTGTGCAGAAAGTCCTCCAAAGATGGACGATGAAAGCTTAGATACATGTTCTTTTTCATCAACTCCTGGCAGCTTTGTCTTGAGTGAACGGCCGAGCTCAGCCATCTGAATGCTTGTGGAAGAGGAGGGTACCATGGGATTCATTTCTAAGGTGGACACAATCCCCAGTACTCAGCAGGCAGGGTGATGGAGGTAGAGCGACCCAGAAACATGTTGATAAGTGCCCGTTGGAAATGGGGAAAATGCACCCCCCCAAAATGCCCTCTTCCGTAGTCCCACAAAACACATGAGGACTATTTCTAAAAGGCTGTTTCATTTAATCTCTTATAAAATGGTGCTCTTGAACAATGAATGTAGTCTTAGTCCTCTTTATTTTGCCCATCCTCCCACACATGTCCCGTCTGGCAACCAATAGTTCATTCTCTGTATTTAAGAGTCTGTTTTTTTGTTTCTTAAATTCTGCATATGAATGAAATCACATGGTATTTTCTTTCTCTGACTTATTTCACTTAGCGTTATACTCTTCTAGGTCCATCCATGTTGTCGCAAACGGCAAGCTCTCATTCTTTTTTATGACTGAGTAATATTCCATTTTATATATATAGCAATCTTCTTTATCCACTCATTTATAGATAAACACTTAGGTTGCTTCCCTATGTTGGCAATTGTAAATAATGTGCAATAAACATAGGGGTGCCTATCTTCTCAAATTAGTGTTTTCATTTTCTTTGGATAAATACCCAGTAGCGGGATTCCTAGATCATGCAGCAATTCTATTTTTGACTGTTTTGATGAATCTCCCTGGTGTTTTCCACAGTGGCTGCACCAGTTTAAATCTCCACCAAGAGTGTACAAAAGGTTCTTTTCCTCCACATCCTCATCAACACTTGTTGTTTCTTATGATTTGTATTTTAGCCATGCCGATGGGTGTAAAGTGATACCTCATTGTGGTTTTAATTTGCATTTCCTTGATGATTAGTGATATTGAGTATCTTCAGAAAAATGTCTACTCAGGTCCTCTGCCCGGTTTTAAATTGGATTATTTATATTTTTGGTATTGAGTTGTATAAGTTACTTATATATTTTGGATATTAACTCATCAGATGTCTCATTTTCATTTACTTTTATAAATCAAAAATCAAAAGTATGTATCAATGATGCCTCTATGAAATGGCTTCTTTTTGTGAGTACGGTGGAATTAGCTATCAACTAATTATTTTTTCATACACTTGATAGTGACTATATAAGCAAAATGGATTTTACATTGTAAGTCTTGTGTTAGTATGACACACAACACAGAGATAAAAGTCCTATATTTTCTAGAAAAAAAAAAGAAAAGAGAGCAAATCCATGTCTGTTCCCAAGGATGACTGGTTTGCACGAATACTTTACTCTGCATCGTACCCCACAAGGGTATCTTTCAACATTAGATTGTGTCTCCATTGGAAACAAAGGGATTAGTTCAGTAGTGGGACAATATTTTGGATTATGATTCGAGTGTGGATTTAAAAATCAATCGACTACTAGCAACTCTTTTGATGAGGGTCCATGGCACACGTAGGATGTCTCTGTCATACCCATTTAATATTTTTTTTCCTGCGCTTTGACGATGTAATTGACTTACAATTAAAATAAAGTTTATGGACCCTTTTCATGCTTTTCTAGTTGAAGGGGAGTGTAATTAGATTTAATTGAGGTTGATTCTCCAAATGACACCCCTAGATATAGCGGACAGCATGCACACATCATATTCTTCTTTTGTAGAGAACATATGCATACAATCATTTAATAAAAGAAGTTACACATCGAAAGCTTTCAAAACAAGGTTGATGAAAATAGGATGTGACAGATTCTTCCCTTGATTTCTTAGAGCTCTTACAATTATGTTTGATTCTCCAGGACATGGACTGATAAATGATGTTTTACAGGAGTAGGGGTGCGGGGGAGTGGAGAGAAAAAAATCTTAACAGCATTAATCTTTCTCAACATTTTCCCACAAGATAATGTGATTTGGCTCAGGGAGAAGTTTTCTAACTTGAATATACAAGGTTTGTCTACCGATTAATCTGTAGGTGGCCTCGGCCCCTACCAATTATGTTGTTTATTACAGAAATAATGAAAGCCCAACATTGGAATGATGCTTTTAAAATTACCTGCTCTTTGTAAAATGTGTTTCCCAAATTAGCTTGGAAAAAGTGGCTTGCAACAGCTCGAAGAACATAATAATCGAAGGAAATTAGGCAGCTAAACAAGGACAATAATGGGCTTTTTAGACAATAATCTTGGGTTTAATTGCAGCCAACTTTAACCATAGGCAACATGGAAAGTTTGAACAGACAAAAGCGTTTAGGTATTATTGGTGTATTGAGGCTTTGCACAGCCCAGTGGAAGTTGGAATGCTGGCAGTTACGTGGCTAATCTCATTAGTGTGGACAGTTCCACTAGATGAGGTTCAAGGAGACACAGTGATTCATTTATGTTATTTGCCACCGAGGAACTCAGATGCACAGCTGAGTTGTCTACGCTGATGAAATTAATCCAACTTGGTCCAACTTTCACTTCACTTTTTGTTAGATCGATAAATAAGGAAGCCTTCCTGCCTGGCATCTGACAGGATTCCGTTGGGGCCATTACATTCATGTGCTTCCCACTTGAAATGGTTATGACTGAGCTACCAGGAAGAGGTGTCCACTTTCAACTCATCTGTGAAACATGGTGGGAAGAGCTTTCACGGATACAGGCAAAATGGCTCAGACTATTTCCACAATTGACCAATGACACGGGTTTATAAATACGGACAGACTCGAGGATGCAGTGTTTGACTTTTGGTCAAAGACACTGACAGTTTTGATGTTGGAAAATGGATGGGTAACTGTAAAAAACTCCATGTGAAATGGCATTTTCAAATTAAGTACGTTTCCTTTAAAGACTTTAAAGTTCTGCTTTAAAAGTTAATGCTAAGCGAAATAAGTCAGGCAGAGAAGGACAGACGCCATGTTTTCACTCGTAAGTGGAACAGGAGAAACTTAACAGAGGACCATGGGGGAGGGGAAGGGGAAAAAATAGTTGGGGAGAGGGAAGGAGGAAAACCACGAGAGACTCTTGAATACTGAGAACAAACTGAGGGCTGATGGTGGAGGAGAGAGGAAGGGCGGTGATGGGCATGGAGGGAGGCACTTGTGGGGATGAGCACTGGGTGTTATATGGAAACCAACTTGACAAACTATAAAAGAAAAAAAAGCTTATGCTAAGGGTACATTCCAAATATGATCCCGAGTATAGAAGTATATGTGTCAAAATGTAGTGATGCCTGTGAAGGAGAATGACAAGAAAGTTTAATACTGTACTACGTATTTTCAGTTTTCTCCAATGTTTCCAAATAAGCAAGAATTATTTTATAACGAGAAAATATTATAACCTGGTCTGTTTCCTCCCTAAGTAGAGGTAGTGGAGCAGGTGGAGGGGTTTAAGGAAAATATTTCCTGTGTAAGCTCAGATTCAAATGTAAATTGTGAAATTATTATCACGATAGGTAGCAACTATGACCCTGAAGAGAAGTTATTGGATAACTACTGTGTCCTGAGCATTCTGCATATGTTATTTATGATCCTCAAAGTGACCTTGCCATATGTGATTTCTTGCCATCATGTGACTTTGAAAAACACACTGTGACTTGGGCAGATTACATAATTGGTCATGATCACCTTGTTAATATTTGGCTACCCCTATGTTTGTTGAATTCTGAAGTCCACAACTTTCCTTTTCAGGCTTTTAATTTTCCTTCCAGGAGTGACTCTCTTCTGACAAAATTAAAGGCTGTTGGTATGGAAACAAATCATCATGATTCCTTCATTTACTAATTGAGAATTTTATTTATATTATATTAAAACTTCAGCAGCTATACCTACTTTATCATATATTTTTATATTCATAAATACAGAATTGGCTGCTGAATTCTATTAGATAACTTTTGGCACTTATTGATATAATCATATTTTATTACTTTCTTTTCTGCCTATTTATTTGCTGAATTAAAGTGACATTTTTCTAATATTGGCTTATTCTCGAATATCTGAGCTAAAATCCACTTAGTTCTATGTATTATTTTTGAAATGTAATGTGGATTCTATTTCCTGATACTTTGTGATTTTCAAATCAATATTCATGGGTTTGGTTTATAGGTTTCTGTTTTCGGTGCTATCCCTGTCCAGCTTAGGTATTTTATGCTATAGCGGTTTTGTAAAAAGAATTAGGAAGCATTAATTCTAACTTTATGCCTTAGGACAATTTATAAAGCTCATGAATTATCTGTTTCTTGAAGGTTTGAATGAATTCATGCATGAAATTGTCTGGAACTTTATGGAGAAGTAGATCTTTGACAACTTTCTCAATTTCTTCCTTGGTTTTGGGTCTATTCAAGTATTCTATCTTTTGTTGAGTCAATTTGAAGTACAGCACTTTCATATTTATAGAAAATGGTCTATTCATATTCTCAAATTTGCTAGCATATTTTTGAGCAAATATTCTTTTAGAATCCTTTTAATCTGTTCCACTTTTCACATCCTTAAGTTTATATGTTAATGTAGTCCCCTTTTTTATTTATAAAGTGCTTTATTTATATTTTAGTCAAAGAACTAATTATTTTATGTATTTATCAATTCTACTTTTTCTATCTTCCAGGTCAAGAATGCATGCTTTTATATGTGTTAACTCCATTTTTTTCTTTTCAATTATTTCATGCACTTATCATTTCTTCTTTCCCTCCTTTCCTGTAAATAATTTATGTTTTTATACTTAGTAATTTATTGTTCTGTTTTCTTAGCCTTTTCTTTGAGTTCTCTTTCTTGCATTTTTATGTCAAACACACTATCTGTTTTTATGCTTCCTGTTTTAGGGTAAGAAAAATGTTTATAGTTCTCCTCTTTGTTTTTTAAGCAAAACTTTTGGCTTCGTAACAATTTAGAGAGAAAGCTCTCAGTATCATCGTGAGCTAATATTCAGTGATTCTACTTTGGATCATCTTGGTGGCCTAAGAGGTTTTCAATATCTAAAAGAAAATATTTTCTTCTGTATTACCATTTGGTTGAGAAATTTGGTTTCTTCCTTTGTTATGTGTTTCTGAACACTATGGGTAACTATGTATATATGTGTGTATTATTTCTGTTCTTTGGGATTTTGAATTTATTTCGAGTCTAACTTATGGCCAATCTTTGTAAATCGCCTATCTGTATCTCTCTGTAGAAATATTTATATTCTATACTTATAGACTATGTCAGTCAGATAACTCTATTTTTAAAATATGTTTATTTATTTGCTCTTGAGAGAGAGAGATGAGGGAGGGGCAGAGAGAGGGAGAGAGGGAATCCCAAGCAGGCTCCATACTGTCAGCACAGAGCCTGGTGCGCGGCTCCATCTCGCCAGCTGTGAGGTCATGACCTGAGCTGAAATCAAGAGTCAGACTCTTAAATGATTGAGCCAGGTGCCCGCAGATCACTCTACATTTAACTTAGGCTTTATATCTTTGCGACTTGTCATGGACAGGATATTAATGATGATGCTTCTAACAAGTCATATATTTATGTAATTTGGGGGCTCTTGCTATATCTGGAAGGTTTTTGTTACATATTCTGGAAAGTAGGATCCTTATAAAGGTGATGATAGGATGATTGAAATGGTACATAGGAAGAGGATGAGTAACGCTGGGTAACATGGTGAGGACGTGATTTTCTTTCCAGTTAGCTTGAAATTTGCCTTATGATAGAAGAAAATCCCAACGCAGTGGTGTTACTGTATCTGTCTTACTTGAACTGCTATCCCCATGTGGTAATAGCGAAGAGCAACTCAGGTAAGAGTTATTCTGAGAATCCTGCATTTGGCCTCCGACAGACATTCCCCGCCCTTCCTCCCTCTGATTTCTGCCCCAAGAGGTGACCATGCTCTAAATAGTGCGACTTCCTGGTCCTCTGGTTTTCTGTTGGATCTCCGCCCCCAACAGGGCAATGGCAGGACACCGGGGACCTGGGAGCTAGGGGTCTTTACTTATCTGGCTTCCTCTCTGTTGAGTTGCTTTGGGTTGGCTACATTCCTTCCTCACATGCAACACCTCCATCTGTTGGTCCTTCCCTTACAGCTGCCTGATGTGTCTCTCAATGTCACTCCGTTCCTTTGCTCCTTCCGCACAAGGGCTGGTAACTACTTCCAGCTGTTGCTACTCCTCCCGGAAATGTTTCATAGTAAACTTTTATTTACAGAAGAATTGGTTCTGTATTTTTTAAATGTTTATTTATTTTGAGAGAGAGCGAATGAGACAGAGACAAAGGGAGAGACAGAGAGAGAAAGCAGGGCAGGGGCAGAGAGAGTGGGGAAAGAGGGAATCCCAAGCAGGCTCCATGCTGTCAGTGCAGAGCCCCATGTGGGGTGCCATCCCCCGAACCATGAGATTATGACCTGAGTCAATATTGAGTTGGATGCTTAGCTGACTGAGCCACTCAGGTCCCTCTAGTTCTATATTTTTGATAGTGATTTAGACTTTCTGTCAAAACCATCTTTATTTCATTTTAAAGAGTTCAATTAAAAGTCATATGAAGTAAATTTTATATTTTATGAAGATATAGCAAAAACTTATGAAACTAAAATCCAGATTATTGAAATTTGGAGAACACAGTTTTATACATTTGAGTGCTCCTTAATATAGTATATATTGTTTGTTAATATTTGAAATCACCACTATAAATGGATGATTCCCCGGTCTAGTGCTTTCTTTCTTTAAACTGAAGACAGTAACACAAGGCCTGATGCTATGATTGTGTTTTGTCTCTGTTTTTACATTTTCGGACATATTTTTACCTGTACTTTTATTTTACAGCAAATTGAGTTACTTTGTTTTAGGATATGTCTTGTAGTATGGTATATTGTGATTGTTTGACTAACTCTAAAAGTCTTCTTAATTAATATGTAATTCAACTTATTATGGTGGAGCCATTCATTGTTTTTATATCCGTCATTATTTAGACTCAGTATGCCTCCTTGCTGCTCCTTTTTCTCTCTATATTAGACTCTAATATCAATATTTCCCCACATGTATCCCCTCTAGCATTTTGGAAGTATCTTAATGTTGCTTTTATTTCTTTAATTAGCATACTTTAATCCTACATGTCTCAACAACTCAGAATAAAATAATACTCATGGATTCTTTTTGTGAGAAAATGAGGCAATTAGTGGATTGAGCTTCCCTCGCTCTTCAGCCCTCCTGGTTTGGTTAGTGTGTTCTGAGATCTCAGACTCATGGTGGCTGTGAACTAGTCCTACACTCTTCCTTGACTTACTCTTCATCTGGCAGTAATGCTGTTATCTTCATGACACACTTGTGAACAGTAAATGAATTCATGCCTGTGAAGTGCTTAGAACAGAACAGATAATAAGCACCATGTCAGTGTTAGCTCTTGTTATTACTGCTACCCTCATTATATTACTATTTATTCTTTTCATTTTTAATGTTTATTTATTTTGAGAGAGAGTGAGCGCAAATAGGGGAGAGAGAGAGAGAGAGAAAGAGAGGAAGAGGAAGAATCTCAAGCAGGGTCCATGCTCAGCACAGAGTCCAATGCAGGGCTTGATATCATGAGCCTTAGATCATGACCTGAGCTGAAATCAAGAGTTGGATGCTCAACTGACTTGAGTGATTCAGGTGCCCCTAGTTATATGTTTTGTGAGTAGGCTCCCAACCCAGCATGGAGCCCAGCACAGGGCTTGAACTCACAACTTTGGGATTGAGTCCTGAGCTGAGATCAAGAGTCGGATGCTTAACTGACTGAGCCACCCAGGTGCCCCTATGTTAGTATTTTTAACAGATGAAAGTTTTATTGTAAGAATCATAACTAAGACTTATTTATATTTGTGTCATCTGCCATGCTAGATACTAGTCTCCTCTAGTCTCCTGTGTCTATTGAGCATTTAAAATGTAGTTAGTCTGAATTACCAGGTGCTCTGAGTATAAAACACACATCAATTTTTAAACATTTAGTTTGAATAACAGATTGAAACATACATCATTAGGAAAGTTTTATATCGCTCATCTTAGTTTGCACTATCTTTCTTTTGTAGTGACTCAGTTCTGTTGAGTGGGGGGTATGTTCCGCTCCAAGTGTCCTTGGCTTGTAGATTCACAAGATGAACTGTTGTATCAGGCTGCAACTATGCGTACTGGCTTGTGACTGTACCATAAATGAAGATGTATCATGTTCAGTCCCTAAGTGTGCAGGTCTTAAAGGCAAGGGGAGCATGATCTATCAGGTTGACAGAAAGTGCAATGGAGACAGGGTGGTCTTGGATGCAGCAGTTATGACACTGAGGTCCTTAGCCCCAAATCATCAAAGAGGTAGGTCAGTGTCTTCCTACCTTCCCAACTCCTGACTGTGACACGCCCTTCCTACCCCCCACTCCTGACTGTGAGCAGGTAGCATTCGCTTGGTAAGCCCGTTCCTGCAGGGTCCTAAGACAGCCTCAGAACTATCCCTCAAACTCAGTTTTACATACCTTGGAAATTTTTCTAAGTACATTATTTCATATATGAAATCTTTTTGTACTGAATCCTATGGTTCTGAACTGAGGGAAATTCCCCCGCCCCTGTTGCTACCCAGGGGATATTTGACAACATCTGTAGATGTTTTTGGTTTTCATAACTGGCAGGATGTTACTGGAGTCTATTGGGTAGAAGCCAAGGATGCTGCTAAACACCTCATAATGCACAAGACAGTCCCCACGACAAAGAATTATCTAGACCAAAGTGCTGAACATGTGGATGTTGGGAAACTCTGGTAGCCATTTTGGGAAAGCTCAACCCCAATGACATATAGTGCTTTCTCGAGTAATACTATTTATGGTTAAACTGTGTTTCCAGCACAGTCATTCACACAAAAAGTTAATTCTTGGGAAGTTTTTTTTCGATTGCCATGATCTGCAGATTTCTGTGCAGGTAGCAATGTTGTGCTTCTGAGGTTAGTTTGCCTACAGAGATTTGCACTGGAAGATGTTTTCATAATATCCTTCATAACGTTTTATAAGGAACATTAGGCACTGTGAGGATTTCATTATGGGACAGCAGGGTCACAGGACACAGAAAACTACAAGTTAAGTGACCTACAGTGGATAAGGAGAACATTGGGTCAATATGCAGGAAGGAGATACGTATGTTTCTTAGACAGTCCGTGAAATATGGCATGATGGTCTGAGAGACTAACAGTGAAAAGATCCCGGTGAATCCCCATTGAAGCCTAAAAATCAGAAAGGTTCATCCTTTGCTTACCAAAACAAAATCTTCATTTTATCTCCTATCCTCTGTGATTTTAATAGGATATCTTAAGCACACAGAAAAATATAGTGAATAACATAGTAAATATGGAAACACATTGTTTTCAAAAGTTCTATTGGCTCTTTTGAAAAATAACTTTTCCATAATCTCTAAGCTGTTAGTGTTGGGAGCTCAGACTTGCATTTTGAAATTTGAACAATGTCATGACATATATCCTTTCTTGTTCATTTATAAAACTTTTCAAATTTCAAATATTTTTAAACAGGTGGCTATGAATAAAAGTTATAATGCCCATTTACACACACACACATAAATTCATATATCTGTGGTTATATTTACATAACAGCCTTATTCTTTCATGAAGGACCTGTGAGCAAAGCCCTCTTGATGGTATGCTCTTTTAGTAACGCTTTCTGGAGAGTATTGCTTACATGAAATGTGTTAAATGCCTTAGTTGACTCTGATTCTTCATTTGAACAATTCTAATATAACCCCAGTAAAGGACCTGTCGGTTGAAGCCTTAGGAATACATACCCATGACATCTCGTCAACATGTTAATCAGAACTAACTATTCCACATTCATACCCTGGCATATTGAGTTCTGGTCTATGGTATCATGCATCACGTTAGAATTTCATATGCAGTGCTCTTAAACCTCTTTTCTACAGTACTTTTCCTTTCCATCAACATCACCAGAGATTTTAGGTGTATAATGTAACTGTTGAAAACATAATGCCAGATTTTCAATCTAAGTATATTTTACTTTGTTAAAAAATCATATTTACATAGGACAAGAGACCATCATTATTTTTATTTCAGATTAAATCACAAGAGCAACCAAGAAGCACATTTTTCTTGTATCTCTGGGTTAAAACTGCTTTGAAATAAAAATAGTTGGGCAAATTGAAAAGAAAAAGATAACACAAATTCATATGCCTTTATCAGACTATCCATGTGGGCCTATTTGTGAAATAAAACTCATGGAAATGCATGGAATACATCAGAAATCATTTCAGACCTGTTTACAAAAATTCTGTAAGTGAATTTCTAAGCTCAAACCCAGGGCTCCTGGAATCAGTGGGGTGTTGCCTACATTATTCAGCAGCGAATTCCCAAGATCAATCACAAGATACTTGATGTTATAGCCTTCCACCCCAGCTTGGTTTCTACTGGCTTCCAACCGAGTCATAGGCACTTAAGTGCTACATGACAAAGTTGTGATTAATTTTGAAGGAATACATGCTCCATCCCATGCAAGCTACAAAGAGGTTGCAAGAGTCTGGGATGTCCTGGCATCTTTGCCTGGAGTTTGTGTTCTGATGGTAAGATATGTGTCCAATATTGCCAACATGACCAAGCTGACATTTCTTTTTCTTTCTTCTTTTTAAAATCTCATGAGTAGTCTGAATGGAACCTTCTATCTATAAGGTTCTTTGTGCATGGACAGGGTATCATTTCTATGTCAGTGATGCCTGTACTCAAAACCATCTTATCCCAACCTAAGGAAACATAAATACACAGTATTTTTAATTGGTTCCCTTAATGAAGGATGTACTAGAACATAATTGGTTTCTTGGTTGTTGCAGTTGCTAATAGCTGAAAAAGAAAATCATTCTGAATCCTTAAGCACCAATTATTAGAATAAATATATCTCTAAGCTTTTCCTCTACATTTTCTTAATGCTTGTGTGAAAAATCTGATGGCCAAGGTTCTTTATATAAGAGGAAGATTTTTAAAGACACCTGTTCAAAGAGAAGAACAAATAGGTACTGGGACTTGTAACATTAAAAATGTGAAGTGTCTCAGAAGATATTTGAAAAAAAAAAGACTTTGCATAAAACAAATACTGTTTGGATAAATTGTGAAATAAATTGAAGCTTACTGACCAGATTATGCTTCCTCCTTGATGGGTCTAACATTGGTATTGTTTTCCTGGATGCCTTTCTTTTTTTAAAAATATTTTTTTAAGTTTATATATTTGAGAGAGAGATCACACATGTGAAAGAGCAAACATACAAGTTGAGGAGGGGCAGAGAGAGGGAGAGAGAGAGAATCTCACACTAGCAGTGCAAAGGGCTTGAACTCACTAATGGATAGATGAGGACCTGAGCCAAAATCAAGAGTCTGATGCTGGGAGCCATCTCTGACGTAAGGCAGGTGTGCAAGGCCTCCCACCATCAGATGGTGACCGGCATCTTCACCCACACAAGCCCCACTCAATTTCTGCTTGCGCACCGACCCCCCAGGCACCTGACTGACTGACATTAGAAGTGACTTGCCTTCTTATGCTAAAAATATGTGAATTGTACCTTATGAAAAAAGCTGTTATAGGAGTTTCTTCTTTTGTGATTAAAGGAGCAAATATTACATTTCCTGAGAAAACCTGTTTTTTCCCCCTCAAAAACAGGCTATTGACCTCTGCTCACAAAAGAACTAACTTTTGCCTTTGCTATGCTAAAAACACTGCCTTGTATTAGAATGCTAAAGATCCCTTCCTCCCCCAAGTGATAAGCATCTAGTCACCTACTTTAATCACTATTGATAAAGATTATGAATGAGTCTTCCACCAATCTATGTTCTGGAAAATTTTTACATACCAAAGAATTTGTTATCAGAAATCACTGTCTAAGGCCACTGCCACTTCTGTTTTGTACCCCATACATTTTGTTTCAATAAATAAGGCTGACTCTCAGGGCAGAGCAGAGACGCCTGCCTGGTGAGCAAAAAGAAGCCAAGGCGCTCTCACTCCCTTTCGCCGACACCGTCCATCCTTCAGGGAGCCCGGGACCTGCTGGAGCTGGACTCCGGCAGTCTGATGCTTCACTGACTGAGCTACCCAGGTACCCCTGCTGGATGCCTTTCTGATACTGATGGAAATGCACAAGCAGTGAAAAATGTGAGGGCAGTGATGCCTCATCATGGGGAGGAGTCATGATATCAGGCTCTTATCTGCAAACTTCTCACCTCGTGCCTTCTGAGGAAGATGTCACTGGTGTCCCTGTCATATCTCTTTGGCTCACATTTGGTTGCAGCTGCAATTGTGGTCACCATTTCCAACTTCCCTCCCACTGAGAGCATCCCACCTACAGTGCGCCCTGCTAGTCCTTGTGGATTATGTGGTAGGGCTGACCTGAGATTCCCCTATGCCTGTGGCCAAGCATAGCCAACCAGTGTGGGAAAGGAGAGAGTGTGAGACTTAATACACACTATCAACCTTCAGCCAATGGGAGGCAAGAGTCAGAGGATATGCACTCCAGCCTCCTATCTATTGGCTGGACACCACTGGGAAGCATGAGTTCTGCTTTTCAGCAGTCCTGAAGAAGTGACTCTGCTTTTCCCATGACAAAATGTTGGTTTTTCCTCCTTCCCCATCTCACTCTACTTTAACTCCTTCTTCCCAGCTTCACCTTCCAAATAAACCACTCGCCTCCAAGTCATTGCTCAGATTCTGAGTTTGGGATGAACTCAAGCTTGGATTCCATCTCAAGAGATAAATAGCATCATCAGCTGACAGGAACCGATGATCAGATGTGAAAGAAGTGATGGATTCCTGATTAGACAGCAGGCTTGGAGGCCAACCAGTTAGAAGCCAAGATGATTCGAAGACAGTCCTATAGGAACTCGATTTAATAATGGTGAGGTCGTTGATGACAAGTTACTTTACAGAAAATATTTCTTCATATAACAACAATATTTGTGTTGTGATTGTTATTGCTAATCTTTTTTTTATTGTTGCTAACTTTTTTTTGCTATTTTTTAAATGTTTATTTATTTTTGAAAGAGAGAGAGAGAGCACGTGCATAAGCAGGGGAAGGACAGAGAGAGGGGAAGACACAGACTCCCAAGCAGGCTCCAGGCTCTGAGCTGTCAGCGCAGAGGCTGACGTAGGGCTTGAACTCAAGTACAGCAAGATCACGACCTGAGCCGAAGTCAGATGCTTAACAGACTGAGCCACCCAGGCACCCCTATTGTTGCTAATATTAATTACATTTTTTTAAATGTGTCAGACATTGTGCTAAACACTCATGATGCTGGGGTAGATTGCTTGCAAAATGGTGACAATAATGGCCCAACCACCTGCCACACCTTGGATAGCTCCTGTCCCCCTACATTAGTTCCAGGATTATTCATGTGACTCACTTTGGCAAATGAAACAACAAGAAAGGTGATGTAACTGGATGCTTGACAAGTGCTCACACACCTGGGTTTGTGCTATCCTGTTCCACATGGACACCAGGGCCACCAGCAGGATGAGCTGGAGATGGCCTGCTGACATCGCCACGTGGAGGAGTACCCAGGCACTCAGGCTGACAACCCACCAGGTGTCAGACACATGAGTCAGGCCACCATTGACCAACTGACTTAGGCACGAGATCTAATAAATGTTTATTGTCTTAAGGGGCCAATTTTGGGTGGTTCATTATGCATCAAAAGCTAAGCAATACAGACGCGTTATTTCATGTAATCCTTGCCAGGTTCCTATAAAGTACTGTGCTACGACTACCCCCATTTTACAGGTGGAAAACGGGGGTCAATCGAGATTCCTTTCCCCAAAGCCACATCGATGTAAATGTCAGAACAGTTTCAAATCCAGTTTTGCTTGATCCTAAGGCAAATAACCTTCCTGAAATTGTCATATGGATCAAATATCCTTTCTAACCTTACGGATTAGTTAATTCAATCACTCCGAGACCCTTTATGAATACCCACTTTGTGTCAGGTACTCTGAGATGCAGGTAGTACACAATGAATAAGCCTCCAAAATAATCTCAAAATTGACAAAGGAAGCAGACATGTGATCAAACAAAGGGGGTGCAATGCAATAATATACACATTTACCAAAGGTAGTGGGGACTGGGACTCTGAACATGAGGAAAAAGAGAATTTAACAATATATTGCAATTTTGCTAGAAATGTATTTCTCTGCCAACCTTTATTGATGCTAAGCATTTCATATTTATCTCTGGTTGCCACACATGAAAATAATCTAAACTCTTTTCACTAAATCTTATTTCAGCTCTATCTGGTAATAATGCTCTTCCCTGCATTCACCCATATATTCACATTTTATGTATTAATTGCTTTTTTGCATTATAAATGCATTCAAATGCATGCCGTCCCTAACTTACAAACCACTGAGTTTGTAAACAGGGTCACTGATGTGCTCTGCTCTAATTATCTTGGTTCCCATAGCCATGAGGGTGACAGAAGCCTGGAGTATTTAGTGAGCACTGGGGTGTCCATCAATTTATCATGGGATATTATACAGCAATTAAAAGGCATGAGAAAGATATCCAAGTGTGCAAAGTAACATATATGGCCAAGTGGAAATACTGAGGCAGAATTACACATTCAGCATGTAACACTTATGATAAAATACTAACCAAATGTATATCCCCCCGCCCCCCTGATATAATTCTAAAACGTGTGCTTTAAACCACTTTGCAGGGACACCTGGGCGGCTCAGTCGGTTAAGCGTCTGACTTCAGCTCAGGTCATGATCTCACAGTTCATGAGTTCGAGCCCCATGTTGGGCTCTGTGCTGACAGCTCAGAGCCTGGATCCTGCTTTGAGTTCTGTGTTTCTTTCTCTCTCTTTGCCCCTCCCCTGCTCTCTCTCTCTCTCTCTCTTAAAAACAAACAAACACTAAAAAATTAAAAGAAAAAAAACCCACTTTGCAGTACAGTGTTGGTAGTTGTTCTGTCACTGCTTCACTTTTCCAATCACCTTTCTTGGGGGCACTGACTCCAACAATTATATGTGTGCTCACTCGACTCCATTAGACTGTAAAGTTCTTGAGTTTTATTTGCCAGATGAAATCATACATTAACGGGGGCCTGGAAGGGACTGATTAAGAAGCAGGAAGAGGTACATAAAGCCCGGTGCAAGAACTGACCAACAAAATATGTTTTTGACCCATGCTTAAAAAATGCCTTGGTGTCTACTTTTCACCTAAGAAAGGAGACATCAGAAACTTCTCTTTGGCCTCTAATGTCTGCCTTTCCCTGTCAGTACTGAGACTGTAGATTTCTTTTCAATTAAACAGACCTTGAGAGTTGGTTTGGAATTTAACCACAAGGCATGACATTGAAGCTATGGAAAAACACAGTCTGGGATTCTAAGAAGCCAACTCTTGAAATAAAATGTAACCTGACCCTGGGTGGTACTTAACTCATTTAAACAACAGTTCATTTGCATGTCTGTTCCTGCATCTATAAATATATTTTTAACTCTGTTTCCTTTTGTATCTATCTGTAATGGCAGTTGTAATGAAGAGTATTTCTCATTTCAAATAGTTAAGTGCTTTGCTGGAGGAATAAGTCAGAAAGAAGATCTCCGCTACAGTTTATCTTCTGCCAAATTGCCTCCAGGATATGCATTCATTGTATGAGCACCTGCTTCATGACAGATGGTCCGCTAGGCCCTGGGTATGCCAGGATCAATGGGTAGATATGATCCCTACCAACGTGGAGCTCCATTCTAGGGGTGGCAACAGAAGAGCACCTAAAGGTAAAACCATGAGATTGAGGACTATGGTTAGGACCCCCTAGCATGGGTGCTCAGTAGAATCCCCTCAGGCAAATGACATCTGAACTGAGGTTTGAGAGATGATCAAGAGTTCCCCTTTGGAAGAGACAGGGAAGGTGATGGCAGGTTAGGGGAATGGCATATGCGGAGGTTTAAGGCAAAAGAACAAAACTGGCCTGATCTTGGGTCCGAGAGGAGGCCAGTATGACTAGAGGAAGGACTAGAAAATCTTATGAAGAGCCATCTAATAAATGATCCAGTCTTTATGGGCTCTGCAGTAGCACTGACTAGCTCCTCTACTCAGCTCTGTAGTTGTGAAGCTAAAGAAGCCATAAATAATACGTAAATCAGTGGGATGGCTGTGTGCCAATAAAACTTTATTTACAAGAATAGGTGGTAGGCTGAGTTTGGCCTTAGTGTGTCAATTCTTGGATGGCAAGAATTAGGTGGCAATGGGAGGAGTAAAAGGCACTGTGGCTTAACATGAGGACACGGAGGAAGGAGATGGCCGACGCATGCAATCAACATCTCCAGTGTACGGCCTCCCAGGTACAATGGGCAAGGGAAGTCCTCATCAGGCCAACCTGGGGCGAAATGCCACCTGCCACTCACCAGCTGTATGACCTGGAAAGAAATTCAACTACACTCAACTTTCATATTATCATGGAGATAGTCATAACTGCTTGGTAGGATGGAATGAAACAAGACATGTGTCTATTATGTAATAGGTGCATCCAATGAATTCAATAAATCTTAGTTCCCTCTATCCCATGTAAGGCATCTGTTATGTCTTGGGACACAGGACGAGGGCATTATGATTTTAGAAAAGCTTCAGGCAGTGCCAACCCCTATGGAGCTTCAGATGGTCCTCACGGTTTTGGGGGGATGTCTTTCTACTCTGTGGAGCTCCTTCAGAGATGAGAGGATGGTCCTGGCTTCACATTTAAACTCTCACTAAGAGAAATGATAAGAAGATTTTTTAAAATTGCACAGCACAGGTATAATTTAATTTCTCCTCTTATGTTAATTTAATGATTTGGAAAAAAACCAAATTTTGTTTTTAAGTGAGAGCAAAGGGCATTTTACGTTCCTTGTCAGGATGGAGCAAAGATTATTGCTTCTTATAAGCAGGTGTGAAGAAAAACATCCTACCCGTTGATACTATTAAAAGGATTATTTTGTTTCAACCATTGGGGTATCCTGTAGAATAACTGGATAGAATATGAAGGGATTTTAAAATATAAGCAAGAGGAAAATTGTATTATATATATAAATATGTTTAAATATAGATATACATGTATGTATGTATATATGTATGTGTGTATTTGTATATGTATTGTATTGCATATAATACAATTTATACATAATATAATATATAATATATACAATATTATACATGTATAATATATGTTATATTATCTATAATACAATATGTACAATGCTCTAATTATAGCATATAACATGTAATTATGGAGTTTTACATACATATATGATAACTACAATATGTAATGTGTACAGATAGTCCCTGATTTACCATGGCTCGACTTCACACTTTTTCGCCTATGATGGTGTGAAAGTCACACACATTCGATAGAAACCACACTGTTAATTTTGAACTTGGATCTTTTTCCAGCCTCGTTGTATGCAGTACAACCCTTCCCCCGGTGCTGGGCAGCAGCAGCTCCCTGTCAGCCACACGATCACGAGAGTCAACAACCGGTGCACTGACCACCATCTCGTACACAGGCAACCACTCCACCTCTCATTTTCAGGACAGTATTCAATACATTATGTGAGATAGTCAACACCTCATTGTCAAGTAGGCTTTGTGTCAGGTGACTTTGCCCAACTGTTGGCTAACGGAAGTGTTCTGAGCGTACTGTAAGGCAGGCTAGGCTAAGCTCTGATGTTTGGTAGGTGAAATGCGTTTTCGACTCATGTTATTTTCAACTTATGATGCATGTATTTGTGAGGCTTCCCCATTGTAAGTTGAAGAAACTCTGCAGTTATAAACTATATAATTAATAATATATATATACGAATATATAATATATATTTTTAAATGTTATAATTGAACAACTCAAAGTTGTGTGTGCATACAGTCTCATGAATGCACATGTTTTCAATGTACCTAAGAGCCATTACGTTTCTAAAATGAGAAATGTAAAAGGATTTGACCTTGCTTGCCTCGTGACTTCCTGTGGCGATCGCTGGATTTTCTGTGAGAGCTAGCGCTAGAATAGAATCTGGGACTGTGCACACAGGAAAAAGAGAAGTACTTAGAAAAGGAGCTGAGTGATTCTGAACTGAAACCCAACCAAACGCTGAATTTTTTTTTAATTGAATAATCAGGAAAGATCTGCATTCACGCCCACAAATTTACTCAATCCCTTCAGCTGCTGATGTCTGTTCTACTTTGGGCTTCAAAGCCAGCGAGTATAAATAAATACATGTGCACAGGTATCATTTTGTGTTTCTTTTAGGAATGAAGATTTCAAGGCCTGGTGCTCCAAGATTCTAATTTAGTATATCTAAGGCAAGACCCTGGAACCTGAACTTGTATGAAGAACTTTGCATGATTTCCATAAAGGTCAGCTATGTGCCATGCTTTGCAAAAACCTGTGTTGGGTCAACTCTCGAAAAATGTCCAACTTAATTCTAGCCAACTTATTTATAGTATTTATCTTTCTCTCTTCAACTAGCAATGGGAACATTTTGATATGCACCCATGAATGCCCACCTGTGAATTTTCCAGACTTAGGTCCAAGTCATTTTTCTCACCAACTCAAGGGATCTTTTTTAGTTAATTGGCCAACAAGGAGATAGAGTCCAAATGGCTGCTTGCTGTAATTGCCGCCCACCATTCTTTCTCTGTACCTCAGAACAGGTGTAGAAGTCATGAATCATCCCTCCTGATTACTGTTGGCATTTTGTAACTGATTGTTTTAGAGGCCAAACTGTTTTGTGAAAAGTCTAACTTGCCCTGCTGTCAGAAGGCTTTCAGGAGGATATTTAACATTAAAATTTTTCTAAGTCAATAATCTAGGAGACTCTGCACACCCTTCTTTTTTTTTTTTGTGGCTATTTTCAGCATGCTCATCCTAAAAGGAAATGGTTTTCAAAGGAGATTAAACAAATACCCACTTGAATAATTCCAGGAAGCCTGGACTCAAATGCAATAGTTCTATGAGTACTGCAAATTTTTTCAGTCATTTTGTGTATTGTCATGAACTAATTTAAGAAACAATATTTCTTGCTGGGGAAATAGGATTGTTTTGATTTCTCTATAAAAAAAATGCTCATGCCACGGACTTCATGCATATGTCACAAAGGACAGGAAAAGAAAAAAAATGCATTGTATAAAAAATTCCAGAGTGAAAATGAACATAATAAATGATACTCTTAGGATCATTGATTGCAATTGTTTTGCAATTACCATTAGTGTGACCTAAGCACTGTGAACAATGTCTATACAAATTAATCCATTTAATTCTTGGCAGAACTCATTATAAACACTTTTGGGCGTGGAAACTGAGGCTTAGAATGTTAAGTGGTGTTCTCCAGACCACATAGGTGGAATCCGGCTTTCAAACGTTTTCCGTTAATTCAAAGAGTGGATGCCAGCTAGAAATTAAGTGTTTCATGAATTTCTGTTTACATACAGAGTAGTAATAGAGAGGACTACCCAAATCATTGTGATATTGTCTCCTTAGTGTGGGAGTATCCAGTATCAATTCTGGCTTTAAGTCTGTTTATCCACTTGACATTCAATCATAGCCACACAAAACCTGGCTTAATTGGAGGTGCCTGGTGGTGCAGGCAATGAGGATTTTCAAAGGTCAATGACATGCTGCCAAGCTGGTCATTGACTTACTTAGGCAGCTACAGTCAACTTCCCTTCCCTCTTTTTTCCCCCAGGGCGTTGTTGGACATTTGTATGCAAGTATTTATGACCAAAATTACAGTTGCTGGTAAGAGCAGGGACAAGGGTCACATTCACACGAGTATCAGGAAACTTAATTCTGACTGTAATGTAAATTTTTCTTAAGAACAAAGCAGATAAAGCTGATCTTTAGAGTCAAAGAGAGATTACATTAAAAGGAGGCTCCGTTTCTAATTTCCCAGAGGTGCTGAATTTGCATGCTTCACATTTAGGCCTCTGCATTTTCTGCTGCTAGTGTTTATAGCTTTGTTTCCATTCTGAGAATTTTCTGTATCGAGGGGAGAGCTTGGCCATTCAGAACATAAGATTGGTTCCTCTTTCTTGCCAAATGCAAAGTTTGTTTGCAGGAAAGTAATTCTTTTCTAAAAGCATCATAGTGAGCAATTAGAACTATGGTCTGACAGCCAGATGTGCGGACTCCACACGTGCCACCCTGTAAAGGATTCACCTTGTGTTACTGACCTGAATTCAGTGTCAAAGAGAATGTTCGGATCTATCCTTTGTTGGATCTCAAGAGAATGGTAGCTAAGGAGAAGGAAGCTAAAGAAAGCATCCACTGATCACTTATTAAATATCAGAAACTGCCAATCAGTTGTAGTTATTGATAATTATACAATATCCACAATAACCACATTGAGCATTTATTGAGCACTTACATGTGCCAGTTTCTATGCATAACTTCTACTCCTCCTAACAACCCAGTAAGGTGAATATTCTTTTTTATGTCCACTTTGCAAATGAAGAAAAGGGATGGTGGCCCAGATAAGTCGATTAAGCCCTCCAAGTTTAGGAAAGTGCCAGGGCCGTGATTTGAACTTAAATCAGTCTGCTTCCTAGTCCAGAAGGCTACTAGAGAAAGGGATATAGTAAATTAATTAAAACACACACACACACCTGGACATAAAAGTCTGCTTCTCTAATATTGAAAGTGATGCGGGGACCAAATGATTATAAGAAAGGACTTGAGAATAGCAAAGAACTTTACGGGTGGAAGGATTCTTATCTACAATCAAGACCAATTAGGACTGGGGCGCCTGGGTGACTCAGTCGGTTGAGGTCCGACTTCGGCTTAAGTCATGATCTTATGGCTCATGAGTTCGAGCCCCGCATTGGGCTCTGTGCTGACAGCTAGCTCAGAGCCTGGAGCCTGCTTCAAATTCTGTACCTCCCTCTCTCTCTGGCCCTCCCCTGCTTGTGCTGTCTCTCTCTGTCTCAAAAAAAAAAAAAACCATAAAAAATAATATTAAAATTAAAAAAAAAGACCAGTTAAGATTGTAAGATGAGCAAAGGTTTCTCAGTCCAAGCATTTTCTTTCATTGAAGTGCTGGTGTACTACTGGACACTTTGGCTGCTCTAAATCGGCCCTACATGTTCTTGAAAAATAGAAAAATAATGATGAAGTTTAATCTTATTCTGACATAAACCAACCTTTCCTGTTTCCATTATTCAATTACGGGAATGATCACATTTATCTGAAGGTGCGATCAGGACGCTTAAACACCAACCCTCAGGATTGTGCTCTACGAAAGTGAACATCCCCCTCTGTGTAGAGGAAGGAAGAATAAGAAAAGTTTTCTTCTTAGTCATTGATGAGTAATTGATTGCATTCCAACTCAACTGAAGACAGAGCACCTGTGTGATTTTGAAATGGTATAAAAATAACACACAATTTGGGTTGAAATTAAGGTGTGGCGAGCTAAGTTAAATAGTTGTCACGTGCAAGAAAAAAAATTCTCTGTCACTTGTTAAATGGTTCTCCTTTAAAGGGACGATGGAGTGTATTTTCTTTGACAGAAACTCTTCAGCTTACTAACTAGAGAAATCCTGTAGCTGGTGCTTGTCAGAGTTTGCCTAAAATTTTAGCACCCACTCAAAAATATATATAGATTAAGGAATGCAAGTTCTAATAAAATGGCTACTCAGATATGTACATGTAGCCATTAGCTGGTATATTTCAACGTAGATTTTTATATTCAACCCATGTCCACTGATTTCACAAAGCAAAGATTTGTCATCTAAAGTGCCTTTGGTGGGGGGAGGGCACCTGGGTGGCTCAGTCAGTTAAGCATTTGACTCTTGATTTCGGCTTAGTTCATGATCTCATGGTTCATGAGTTTGAGACCCACGTTGGGCTCCTCACTTGGCTGCATGGAGCCTGTTTAGGATTCTCTCTCCCTCTCTTTCTGCCCCTCCCTCATTTTGCATGTTCTCTCTCTCTCTCTCTCTCTCAAAATAAACATTTTTTTAAAAGTTAAAAAAATAAAATACATTTGGGAGCATACTAATTGCAGTTATAGATACACAACTTCTGACATTGTTTTGATCTCATCAGAATTCTGCCTAGAGCCTAACTCCTCCCCATTTGACCTTTGCTACGCACTGAATGCTTGCGCCATCTCAGAATCCTGTATGGAAATTCTAATCCCCAGTGTGATGGTGTGTGGAGGTGGGGCCACTGGCACCCAGTGTTCTTATAAGAAGACGGTTCCATATAATTCATGTTCTTAAAGTTTTTGCTTTCACTCTCTGCTCTCTGCCAGGTGAGGAGACTATGAAAAGACTTCCATCTACACACCAGGAGATGGGTTCTCACCAGATACCCAATCTGCTGGTGCTTTTTTCTTAGATGTCCCGGGCTCTGTGTATTGGTCAGGACTTTCCAGAGAAACAGAACTGTTAGGATATACTTGTATATATACCAGGGGACATTTATTACAGGAATTGGCTCACTCAGTTATGGAGGCTGAGGAGTCCCACACAATTCATCCCAAGTCCAAAGGCCTGAGAAACAGACAAATGGTATAAATCCTGGCTGGGTCTGAAATACCAGGGTCGGGAGAAGATAGAGGCCTCAGTTCAAGCAGGGAGAATAAATTCACCCTTCCTCTCTCTGCCTCTTTGTTCTATTTATGTTCCTAATGGATTGGGTGACGCCCACCTGCCTTGGTGAGGGCTGTCCTCTTCCCTCAGTCTAATTCAAACGCTAATCTCTTCCACAACACCTTCACAGATCAGAACAATGTTTTACTAGCCCTCTGGGCATCCCTTAGCCTGGTCAAGTTTATATATTGTTAACCTTTCTCTCAGCCTTCCCTGAATGAACCTATGCCTTTCACCAGGGTAAGTATGCAAGGGGAAAAAGGAGATAATCAGACATTCTGGGGACTACTGGACACTCCAAAATGACACTGATTCTAGAAGACCTCAAGTGTCACTGTGGCCCTTCAGTCAGAGTTAGAGCTAGAGGGGTCAGGTGATCTATGGAGGTTTAGCTCAGGTTCATGTCACAGTGGGTCCAGTGGGTCCGCTAAGCCACCCTGTGGTTATTTCCCCAGCTCTAGAACATGAACTGGAATAGACATACTTGGCAGCTGGCAGATTCCCATGTTGGTTCCTTGCCTATGCAGTGAGGGACATGATGGTGAGAAAGGCCATGTGGAAGGCATGGAGCTGCCTCTACCCAGGAAAATCATAAATCAAAAATAACACTGCCCTGGAGGTATTGGAGGATTAGTGCCACCACTGAGGTCTTGAAAGATGCAAGACTGATGATTTCTACTACATCCCCATTCAAGTCTCCTCCTTGGGTTGTGTAGAAGACAAGAAATTCTTGGAAAATGACAATAGGCTGTTGCAAGCTTAACCAGGTGGTGAATTGCAGCTGCTGCGCCAGATGTGACTTCATTGCTTGAGCGAATTAACACATCCTCTAATACCGGCTACGCAGCTATTGATCTGGCAAACACGGTCTTCTCCAGACCTGTGCAGAGGGACCACCAGAAGCAGTTTGCCTTCAGCTGCCAATGCCAGCAATGTACCCTCACTGTCCTACCTCAGAGGTATATCAACTGTCTGCAATTTAGTGTAGGAATCTTGACCGCCTGTCCCTTCCACAGGAAATCACATTGGTCTATTACATTGATGACATCATGCTGATTGGACCCAGGGAGCAAGAAATAGCAACCACCCTAGAGTTTTTGGTGAGTTATTTGTGCGTCAGAAGATGAAGAATAAATCTGACTAATATTCAGGGGCCTTCTGCTTCTGTGAAATTTCTAAGGGTCCAGTGATGTGGGGTGTGGTAAGATATGCCTTCCAAGGTTCATCTGGTTGTTCCAATGGCCAGTGAGAGGCACCATGCATAGTGGGTCTATTTGGATTTTGGAGGCAACCTATTCCTCATCTGGGTGTGCTACTCAGGCAGCAGGTTATAACATGGAATGGATATCTGGTCACATTTTTTTTCTAAATCTAGAAAGTTGGAAAACAATTTAAAAAAAGCATAAGAAAACATCAGTTGGAATTCTATATCCACAGATTTCCAACACACATTATTTTGCATTTAGTAATATTTAAAGTTATATTTATATTTATTTAAAAATATTTGTTCTTTTTGGAGAGAGAGGGAGGGAGGGAAAGCATGTGTGCACAGTAGTGGCAGGGAGTGAGGCAGAGAGAGGGAGAGAGAGGGTCCCAAACAGGCTTTGTGTTGTCAGCACAGAGTACAACCCACACACTGTGCGATCAGGGCCTGAGCTGAAATCAAGAGTTGGCCACCTAGGTGCCCTTATATTTATTTTTAATGATAAATCCGAGATCATAGTGAAGAGCATGCTTAGAGTATGTCTATTGTATCATGCATATTTTCCAATATAATGAAATACTTATTCAAGGAATTCTAAATGGCTACACGCATTTCCATCTTAGCAATCTATAAAATTAAGTGATTTAAAGAAAAGAGTATAAATGGGTTTCCGATGTCATATATATTCACATTTATAAAAATAAACATAGCTCTCCAAAAGATAATAAGTACCCCAATTCTTCAGTCAGAGATAATCATATTCACTTTTCTATAAACACCTTCATTTCTCCCCGAGTACACACATATTTGCATTTTTAAGAGAAACATGATCAAAGTATACATTCTATGTTGCAACCTGTTTCTTTTTCAAAGATGACAGCTTATCTCTCTTTTAATACAAATAATCACACTTCTACAATACTACTTTTTATAGCTGTACAATGTTCCTTCGTATGGATACACTGTAATTTACTTCAAATTTTTTCTATAATTGAAGATTTAGGCAATGGAACACAATGATTTAAAAACAGAGGCTTTGGAATCCAAGAAACCTGTCTTCAAATCTCACTTCCATTACTTGTATTTTGGCATCTTGTATGGATTCCTACTTCTGCTATGAAGGAATCATAGCTTCCTCAGCTGTAGAAAAATCAGACTCTGGACTAATGGTTTCTACATCATAGACTTGTCCTGAAACTGTGTACAAAGCACTTAGCGTAGAGAATGGCATGTTAAGTGCAGTTTATATGGGTTGTGACTATTAATTGATTATCATGATCTTACTTTTGATTCAGAATGTGTGTGTATGAGGGAGAACAAAAGAACACAACACATTCTGTGTATATTAACTCAATCTTCATAAAAGTCCTCCTATTATTTAACAAAAATTGAAAAATGTTATTTATGAGAGAGGGAGAGAGAGCGAGAGCGAGCAAGGGATGGGCAGAGAGAGAGGGAGACACAGAATCTGAAGCAGGCTCTAGGCTTTGAGATGTGAGATTGTGACCTGAGCTGAAGGCGGTTGCTTAACTGACTGAGCCACCCAGGTGCCCCAAAAGTCCCTCTATTATTAACTTTATTCATAGATGAGAAAACCAAGGCATGGTGAAGTTAAGTAACTTTTCCCACCTAATGGGCCGCAGAGTTATGATTCAAGCCCACCCAGTCCATCTTTGGAACTCACGTTCTAAATACTTATATTCTGTGGTTCCCTAAACAAAATTTCAGCGAAAACTATTTCCCAAACCTGATCCTAGCCTAGCCTCGTAGGTGAAAATACCGCTTTGGACCCTAAAAATTTTGCCAGTATATTGTAGCAAAATCATATTATAAAAAAAAGTAATTAGATTTTTAAACATATGTATTTTTGCTATGTAGGTTTATGTAGTTAACTTTACTGTTATAGGTTTGCTTTGCTTACCCTATTCAGTACAAAACAAGAAAAAGGAGGAAATCAGGCACTGAAATATCACTGGAGAGTTCCCCACAACATGCATCATCCATGAGGCATCAAAAATCTGTCTCAATATCATGCTTTCACTTATATGCGGATCTTGAAAAACTTAACAGAAGACCATGGGGGCAAGGGAAGGGTTAAAAATAGTTACAAACAGAGAGGGAGGAAGGCAAACCATCAGAGACTCTTGAATATAGAGAACAGACTGAGGGTGGATGGTGGGGGAGAGGGAAAAGTGGGTGATGGGCGTGGAGGCGGGCACTTGGGAAAGGCACTGGGTGTTGTGTGTAAGCCAATTTGACAATAAATTATATTAAAAAAAATAAAAAAGGTCTGTCTTGAACCATGGCCAATTTTGCTCTGGCCAGGAGCGTGGCTGCGTTGTCATAGCTATATTTTCATGTATCAGATACATGTTGACCCATCGGACTGTCAGCTGGGGGAAGAATACTAAACCAGAAATGGCCCCTCCATAGCGAAGAGGAAGGTTTTATGATGTGAAAATTGTATGATGATGTCTTTTCCCTAAAATGAGTTGCAGTCTGACCCTGAGGAAAGAGGCGTGACCAAGGACCCATCACTCATTTTGTGCTCTATGAGAAAATCAGTGGGCGGGCACATGTACCCAAACACAGTCCCGTATGGCCTCTTGGGCATGTCAGACCCATTCAGGCAATGATCATTCCCCTGCCAAGCTTATCTGGCACTAAATTCATACAGTCCCCCCCTTCAGGATTGAGTAAGAACCCTATGGGGGCTATTTGCCAAGGCTGCTTCTTGTAGATTCCTATGAACTCCAAATACTCCCTCTGTTACCCGATACCTTCTTGTAGGCATGCTTGCTACCTCCGTGTGACATCACTGTCCTTTAGATTTTCAATTTTCCAACACCCTTTAAATTAATTCCTTACATTTCATGATCTTTTTTGAAAACCTTTGTGTAGTTTCTGTTTTCCTCACTGTATCCTGGTAGGTACATTGTCCCCATGGAAGAGCCATTCTCTGCCCCCTCATAGTGACCTCAAAAAAAAATCCCAGTGATAAAACAAGTGATGTTCAAAATTATACTTTTTTAAAGCAGTATTGCCTGGAATTCCATCCTCCTATTTTATTTTGTCATATTACTAATTACTTAATATTACTTAATATTACTTAATATTTTTAAGCCAACTTTTGTTAGGTGAATATATTCATAAAGAAATTTTATATCACTTCTATAAACAAAGCTGCCATAAATGTAAGATACTTGTTATCATGCAAAAAAATAAAAATGTGTCTTTAAAAATAAACAATGAACGGGAGCCTCAGTGGCTCAGTGGGTTGAGCATCTGACTTCGGCTCAGGTCATGATCTCTCAGCTTGTGAGATGGAGCCCTGCATTGGGCTCTGTGCTGACAGCTCAGAGCCTGGAGCCTGCTTCAGATCCTGTGTCTCCCTCTTTCTCTGTCCCTTCCTCACTCATGGTTTATTTTTCCCTTTCTCTGTCAAAAAAATTAATAATAGGATAAAAATAAACAATTAAAATTCATCTATGTGCCTCATCTTCCTGAGTATAAGTATTCTCTACTTTTTTTGCAATAATTTCTTGGCTGACAGGTAGGGATAGGTGGAGATCTGATCCATTTAGTTATTTAGAGATTCCGGTTCCTTCTATCTACGTCCGTCTTCAGTAGGAGGCCTGCATGGACCTTTGGAGTAAGAAGAGAAGAGAGGGAGTGTAGCGTTCCATCCTGTCAGTGTTGCCCACCATTTTACCCACATTCCCTTGGCCATAACTCAGCCATGTAACAAGAGCTTCACTGTAACAGGCCTGGGAAATATAATTTTGTTCTATGCTCGGTTTTGCTAAATGCTCAAGACGACACACACAAAGATTGGTGAGCTTCAGGACTTTCTCACCAGCAAGTACATTGATCGAGGGGCCAAGTCACTTCCTATTCATTCACTTTGTCATGTAGTATTTTCCCAAGGAACAGACAGGGTGCTGGATTCTGGGATAAAGAATGGCGAGCTGCACACGCCCTGACCTGAGCCAGAACAAAATACTCAAGTGATTCTGCCTTTAATCACGGCCCACTAATTACATGAATCAAACAGTTTAGGGATCTGCTTATAGAAATCCCTGCTATTTGTGGCCAATAACATTATCATTCCTAGAAACATAAAGAATGTGTCTCTGAAAAGCATTTATCGTGGGTGATGCTTATAATGGATGTAACAAAGAAAAGACAACCATTCTCATGGGAAACAAAACAGCAAAATAAAAAATGTCAGTGATAGTCTGAGCTATTATAAGTTAATATGAGATTAATTGCCACTGTAGCCTCTCCCTTTTGGAACCCTTTTTTCTCTGTTTTAACTATCTGCATGCCGCCGTTTAGCCTTATAGCTCCAACGTGCATGTTACTCCAAGAATTCCCTGTTTTTCAACCCTCCTCTCAGCCCACTCTGCCAGGTTTGAGGTTGGGTGTCCTCTACCCTTGTTTGTCCCAGCGCTGTGTTCAAATCACGTCTTGAGCTGAAAAGATGTGGGAGGGGCACTTCCGAGGGGAGGCATCTGCGGGGAAGAGTCTCCCTACACAGTTACTGAGGACGCTGACAGTGAGGACAGTCTTGAAGCACTTACATGAGCGTTAGTATGGAAAGTGCTGGAGGGCTGTAACAAGACATGAAAACGGGGATCATCCTGCTTAGGTTTAACCTGAGTTACCCACATAAAGGGTTATCAGACCCCACAATGGGTATGATCTGCACATGGCAGTTTTCAAAGGAAAGGGTCCAGAACCTTCTCTATAGTTCTTGGACCCTGACTGCCACTTAGAAATTAAGGTGACTAGAGAGACAATTCTGTGAAGAGAATGATGACCCCCCCCCCCCCCCCCGAGAACTCTGGAATGGATTCCCTGCATGTGAGAAACGACAGCTGGATCTGCATTGAACTTCCATCATCAGCCTTTTCTCTCTTTCCCTGAACAAACCTTGATGGTCTTGAAGACAGGAACTGACTTTTCCTCTTTTATAGGGAGCAAGGGGAGATTACTTCCAATGGGTACATTTTATTTATTTAAAAAAAATTTTTTTTGTTATTTATTTTTGAGAGACAGAGAGAGACAGTGGGAACAGAGGAGGATAAGAGAAAGAGGGAGATACAGAATCTGAAGCAGGCTCCAGGCTCTGAGCTAGCTGTCAGCACAGAGCCCGATGCAGGGCTCGGATCCACAAACCATGAGATCATGACCTGAGCCGAAGCCAGATGCTTAACCGACTGAGCCCCCCAGGTGCCCCCAATGAGTACATTTTAAAAGGACAACAGTAAGACCAAAAAAAAAAAAAAAACAAGTGAATTTTGACTCTGGCCACCTTCACATCTGTTCAACATACTAGTTGCTCACATGTTGACACATTTAGTCCTCACATGGACCGGATGAAGTGTTTGCCACTATTGTTTCTAATCGATGCAGAAACTGAGGTTAAGAGATGTTGAGGAACTTTCTGCAATGAGCCCAGTCAGTGAAGCCAGGTCACCAACACTAACCCTTAACTGCTACACCACACTGTTTCCCTGGAGTGGCATCCAGCTTATGGCAGCTATAAAAATGGTCGACTGGAGTGTGGGAAGCCTTGAATGCCAGCGAGAGTTAAAACAGTTTCTCCGTAGTCAGTGATTCATCATTTCGCTAAAGAGGTGTCTCGACAGGCTGAGATACTTTCCGAATAGAAGTGATGATGTAGAGCTGCCATTTATTTATTCATTCAATGAGTATTTTTTGACTACCTACACTGTGCAACATACTAACTATAACAATGAAGAAAATGGACAGGGTCCCTGAGGGCAGGCGGCTTGTATTCCAGGAGGGAATAATCACTGGATATTATAGTTCACCTAAGTGCCATTTGCAGAACTTAATATGCTGTGTACTGAGTATATTAGCTTTATTTTAGGAGGGGTGAACAAAGCTGTGAACCCAAGGAAGAAGGCTAATGCCAGCGGCCGACAGATTCTCACAAATGAACTGACACGCTAGAGAGGAAAGAGCCATTTTGTCTGTGTTTTAAATATTCCCTTCTTGTCAAATTCCAACTGCTCTGCCTCCAATATCATGCACAACAGAAGAAAATAGAAAGAAATGAACACAGAAATATTAGTTTTGCAGCTTGGGCTCCATAAGGCATCAGAAAACATTCTCATTTCCCCACCAGAAATGCTGCTCACACAGCTGGGTCTGCAGGAAGTATTCATCAGCAATTTGTCAGGGCATTACTTGGTGTTTAATAACACCACCAAAGAATTTGCTTTTGGAAGAAAGGGGGATTTTAACTCCCAAATGGATTTTATGAATAATTTCCAAATACCACCAAAACATGAAGGCACCCTAGGAAGTTACAGTCCCTGCTTTATTTTATTTTTAATAGACTCCTCGAATTATAAAATCATGCCAAATGTGTGGGGTTTTATGCTAGAAACTTCCAGAGTGTCTCTCGCTGGAGCATTGTTAGCAAACAGAGCAAATTTATGAGGACGCAGGAGGAGTCGCTGGAAGGTCACACCTATTAATTTAAATTCTTCTGCAAAACCAGCACATTCTCTACATACGTCCCAAGACTGGGGGAAATTGAGAGAATTTATTTGTATTGTTCTAAGGATGCACATTCTGTACGGAAACCGAGGTGCACATGGATTTTTCCATACATCTTAGCTGACGAGTTTACCATTTAGAAGGTCCCTCTGCAGTTCCTGGTGACGGGATGCTGCTATTGGTGGTGCTCAGAGGAGCCTGGACCTAAGTGAGCTCACGAAATCTGCTTCCCAGGAAAAGTTCTTAGGGAGATAAGAAGGAGTGTCTTTCCCATTCTGCACACAGATGAGTATTTTCTACATCCTGTTGGAGTCAATAATTATTTCTACTTTGAGAGCAACTTCAGTTTTCATGAAGACAGGGCCAGAAAATGGATGCTGTAAATGGCCGAGGGGAGGATGCCTACAGAAGGACGAGAAGATGGAACAACGTAATGCTCCTTGGCCTAGAATCATGGAGGATGGAGCTTTCCTTCTAGCTTCTGCAGAAAGTGGATGCACAGAGAGAAAGAGCAGGAAAAGGTAGCCAAGATGGTTGACCAAAGGAATGTCCCCCATTCTTCTCTCCGCCATGCACCTACCCCTTTGCCTCTGTCCAATCCTCGTATTTTGACTTTGAGTTCTACTTTCTCTGGCCAATATCTCTTGGGGAACGTCAGCATGGCACTTCTGCTTTTCCTCTTATACCTCTGCTCAAGCCGCATAAGGCGCATGTCTGGCTGGACCACTGGTCCAAGAAGAACGAAAGGCATGTGGAGAAGAGTCACCCGACCTGAGGACACTTGGTCCACTCCAGTGGTGGCGGTCCACAGCAGAGCTGCCTAGCCAAGCCCAGCCCAGACTGACCATGCCCTAGCTGACTTAGGTCTTGCCTATGGGAAGGGATGACTTTTGTTCTAAGATGATGAATTTCTTTGTGTGTATGTGTGTGTAGCATTATTCTGGCAATAAGTGATACAACTTTAAGTCATTATTCCTTTCATTCATGTTTCCACTTGGGGTCAAGGGAGGGATATATTTACACTCGGTGGAGCTTAAGGGAGGAATTAGGGGTAACTTTCTTTTGTCAAGGTGATAAAATTACATTCAAAATTCTGAAAAGCAGTAACAATGACATGTTGTTTGAAAATCATGATTCTCGGGGCTCCTGGGTGGTTCAGACGGCTAAGTGTCTGGTTTCGGCTCAGGTCATGATCTCATGGTTCATGGGTTCAAGCCCCGCGTCAGGCTCTGTGTTGACAGCTAGCTCTGAGCCTGGAGACTGCTTTGGATTTTGTGTCTCCCTCTCTCTCTACCCCTCCCCTGCTTGCGCTGTCTCTCTCTGTCTCTCAAAAATAAATAAAAAACATTTTAAAAATTAAAAAAAAATAAAAAAAGAGAAAATCATGATTCTCTTCCCTCATACTAGAGTGACTGAGGTGTTTTCATTGATTTAGAATTGGGCTGGGATAAATCTCAGACTCCTCTCTGGGAATTGCTGACTCTCTTTGGGAGTGAACCCCAGGTCAAAATAAGTGGCTGTGAGTAACCAAAAAGGTCGCGGCCAGATACAGCTTCAGTTCATTGTTGTTGTTTTTAAAATCCCTCATGCTGGATTATGAGATCCCCAAGGGCAGGACTGTGTCAGTTTTTAATAACGTGTAGCCAACATTGGCTTTGGCATACTCGTTCCCTCCTTGCTGTCTCCATTAGGTTCTGTTACTTTTTAAGTTTACTTATTTATTTTTGAGAGAGAGAGAGAGAGAAAGAGAATGAACATGACTAGGGGAGGGGCAGAGAGAGAGAGGGAGAGAGAGAAAATCCTAAGCAGGCTCCACAACAACAGCCAGGAGCCTGTAAGCAGGACTTGAACTCACGAACCATGAGATCACAATCTGAGCCAAAGTCAGATGCTCAACGGACCGAGCCACCCAGGCACCCCACATTCTGTTTCTTTTAAAAGATATTCCTTTCCCTGCTTTAAGATACCACTTCACACCATTAGTATGGCTACTCTAAAGACAAAACAAAACCATAGAAAATAACAAACGTTGGTGAGGATGTGGGGAACCTAGAAGGCGCGTGCACCATTGGTGGGGATGTAACACCCTGCAGCTGCCGTGGAAAACAGTATGGATTTGAAAGTAAGGTCCTGGAGAGAGATTTGCATGCCCGTGTCCATATCAGCGTTACTCACAGTAGTTAAATGTGAAAACAACCCAAATGTCCACTGATTGCTGAATGGATAAACAAAATGTGGTACATCCACACAAAGAAATAATATTCGGCCTTAAAAAGGAAGGATATCCTGACACCTGCTACAACACGGATTAACCTTGAGGGCGTTTATGCTCAGTGAAACAAGCCAGCCGCAGAAAGAGGAGCACTGTAGTGTCCACCTCCGCGAGGTGTCCAGAGAAGTTGATAAAAACCAAAAGTAAAATGACAGTTTCTGGGGGCGGGGGGAGGTGAGGACATGAGTTTTTGCTTAAAAGGGTCAGAATTCCAGTTTTTCAAGACAAAAAGATTTCTGGAGATGGATGGGGATGGTTGTCCAACCTAAAACCACTGAACTGTGCACTTAACGTGGTTAAGACGGTATATTTCGTCACTTATTATTTTACTACAATGTATATGATGCCATTCTCACAACTGTGGGTGATTTAAAGCCTGGTCGGAAGGTATCACTGGGCCACTTTTTCCCGATCATTTTTTAAAAGTGTTGACAGAAGTGCAAGGGCCCTTGTTCTGTCTACACTCCAAATTAATTGTAGATGCGTTGACATATGCCTGGATGGGCACGATTGCATTTTGATGACTTGAAGGTTCCTCAACTGTTTCATTTTTGGCAGCTGAATAAAGAATGACATAGTGTGAATGAATATTTTATGAAGGAGATGCGGCAGCTACGGAACATGAATGGCTGCTTGACTTTTACTGTAGCGAACAGTGTAATGTCAGGCTCCGTCACCCTGTTTTAGCGGACGAGTTCAGGGCTGATGAGGTGACTGGTCCGATTGTCTAACAGAGAAATAAGAGTTTTTATTACAATCCGAAGACATTTGATCCAGTAAGGTTCCTGTTGGAAGTGAGCTAGGAATTAAAAGAATTGATTAAAAAGCAATTAAGAAAGGGCTGTACTAACTAATCCTTTAAAGGGGAAGCGAATCAGATTTCACTGCATTAGCTCAAATTCTATGTTATAGAGTCTGAGTGTAGGAAATCGCTCTCCTATAAAAGAGAAAGAATTGTCTGGAGCTGATATACATTTTATTGTTCGGAGGATTTGTGTTTTTAAAAGTGGTTTGAGAATTTTCCTGATTCAGCACCGATGGGGAAATATAATGAATCCCTGGAGTTTCTTCAGGTACATCATTGAGGGATGTCTTGCATTATCAAATGAGTTAGCATCCGATGCAATGTTGTTACATCAGGGGGCAAATAGCTAGGGTTCAACTCTGGTCTTCTCTAGTTATCTTCACCCGTGGCATTGATTTGGGCAAGCTGCTGACAGGCTCTTAGATCTTGAGTCCACAGAATCCGAGTTTCAGACTTGAGTCCACAGACCAGCAGCACAGCATCAGCTGGGTGCTAGTTAAAAATGCAGAATGTGAGCTCACGCCTGACTGACTGGATCAGATTCTTTATGTTAACAAGCATTTTAGGTGAATGCATATTAAATTTGGGGGATTGTTACTCTAGAACCGATGGTCATCAAACTTCCATCTATGCCTCTCACATTCATGACCTCTTATATAATCAGGTACTATTACTAAATTGATGTTCTTCTAATCAACTGAGTTTTCTAAAATCCAGATACGCTTATTAAAAACTAAAGTATTATTTGCTATACATAAAATGGAACTGCAGAAAAATTTACAATGAAGGAAAAATAATAGCATTGCATTTCTACAGGTTCTGTGACAGAGTTGTGAAGATTAAATCTCTGAGTAAGTGTCAAGCCCTGGGAACAATGGCTAGCCCATAATAACACGCTATGTAAATTTTCACAATGTTATTACTATTCAAGATTAAATAATTATTAATAATAAACCTTCTCTTTTTAGTATATGTGCTGTCAAAGTGAGCACAGGCTTTCTCTTTTTAATCAAAAGGGATATTATTTGGCATTAGAAAATGAGTTAAAATTAGCATTACGGAAATTGAAAGGAAAATTAAAAGAGACCAAATTTCTCATTATTTGATTTATTTTTAAATAATACTGCATCTATATACTACCTAAAACCATGTCAGGGTTGCCAGCGCTGTATTTACCTTGCATTCTGAGAAATACTTGTTGAAGTTTAAAAAAAAATTTTTTTTAATGTTTTTATTTATTTTTGAGAGAGAGAGAGAGAGAGAGAGAGAGATAGAGCAAGTGAGCGAGCGCATGAGCAGGGGAGGGTGAGAGAGAGAAGTAGTCACAAAATCTGAAGCAGGCTCAGGTTCTGAGCTGTCAGCACAAAGCCTGACACAGGGCTCGAACCCATGAACCATGAGATTATGACCTGAGCCAAAGCCGGAAGCTGAACTGACTGAGCCACCCAGGAGCCCCTACTTGTAGCCTTAACAAATGTGGCTGTAAAATGGGATCATACTTAAAGGAATACCTATTTCAGTTGAATCAGGATAACATTATGTTGCATCAATATTTCACAATTAATATCATCAATTTCCTAAAGTCAAACATTTAGCGTTTTGCTTGTTTGAGTTTTACTCTTTTAAGTAATGCTATGATGAACCATTTTCCCCTTTCCATTGGCAGAGATGAATATAGTACTCAGTGTTGATATGATTACAGGGAATGAGACACCTTCAGACTCTTGATGGTAGGAATTAAATATTATATTCGGTATTGCAGAGAATGATCTATTAATGTGTTTCTAAAATAAAACTTTGTGTAATTTGATCCAGAAATGTCATTTCTAGGAATTTATCTTTAAAGATAAAATTGCCTGTATTAGCAAAATTTTTACATGTAAGTGTTCACTTTAGATTACTTCTGGTAGTAAATATTTTTAAAATGTCAAACGTCTAGTAATAGAGGATTAAATGAATGATAGTGTAGTGAGTCCAGGCAGTCACTCATAATCAGATTAATCAGAATAATTCTAAGCTCATGGAAAATTTATAATGGAGCATTGTTAAATTAAAATGTTGCTTTCTGGGGTGTCTTGGGGTGTTTGAGTGGCTTAGTTGGTTGAGGCTCAACTCTTGATTTTGGATCAGGTCATGGTCTCAGAGTCATGGGGTTGAGCCCTGAGTCAGGCTCTACACTGAGTGGGGAGCCTGTTTGGGATTCATTCATTCATTCATTCATTCATTCATTCATTCATTCATTCTCTCTCTCTCTCTCCCACCTTTTGCTCCTTCCTGACTTACATGCATGCATGCATGTTCTCTCTCTTTCTGAAAAAAATGTTGCTTATTAAACCATATATATAGTATATTCCATAATATGTAAAGGAAGTAAAACTATAGCATAAGGACATATCAAAATGCCAACAATGCTATCTCAGAGTAACAGAATTATGATTTATTTCATTATAATTTTGTGCATTTTGTTTGATTACTGATAATGCAATAAGCATGAATTTCAAATCAGGAAAGTAACATTATCTATTTATCTACCAAAATATAATAAATATAAAGTTGAGAAGTCTATGTTTGAAACTTAACCTTATTTATTCAGTACGAAGAGACAAGAAGATATATGTATATACAGATCTTCTTTGACTTGATGGGGTTATATTCCCATAAACCCACAAGTTGAAACTACAGTAAACCGAAAATACATTTAATACACCTAACTTACTGAACATCATAGTTTGGCCTCGCCTCCCTCAAACACATGTGGAACACTTAGCTCAGCCTCCAGTTGGACAAAATCTTTGAAGACAAGCTGATTTTATAATCAAGTGTTGACTATCTCATGTAATTTATCAAGTACTGCACTGAGAGTGAGGGACCAAATGGCTGTATGGGTATAAGATGGTGGTCATTGTACTGGCCATTGACCTTCATGATCACATGAGTGACTGGGAGCCGTCACTGCCCAGTGGCATGAGAGAGGATCAGACCACATATTCAGAATGGAAGGTATGGTTCCTACCGAATGCATAGGGCTTCCATGGCAAAGGAGAAAAGTCCTCAGACCAGTTCTCTCAGTTCCCTAAATTGGGAACGGTCTATAGACACTCTCCCATCTACTCTTGGCAGTGACTTCCTAAAAGATCTTCCTGACTCTACCCATGGTCTTTCTAAATGTAGGACCATTAGGCTTCCTTCTAATCGTAAGTCCTGACTCTACCCTTGGTCCTTATTAGTAATCTTTCTAAATGTAAGTCGTATCAAGTCACTACTCCATTCAAAACCTCCGTGGCTCCCATTTCATGCACAAGGCAAGACACCCTTCAGGGCTCTTGGAACTAGGCTTCCAACATTCTTTCTGACCCAGTCCCTTAATATTTCTCCCTTCTGCCCACTGTACATTAGTCACCCTGGCCTCCTTGTCTTCCCTGGGATGTCCCAGACACGCGCCTGCCTCAGGATGTGCATGCTTGTTTCCCTTCTAGCCCCAGCTATCAACTTGAATTGCTCCTTGATTTCACCAGTCTGTGACCCAAACAACCCTGTGCCAAATAGTGTCTCTCCTCACCTCTGGAAATATCTATCTACCCCTCTGCTTCTCATTTTTCTTTCCAGCATTAATAGTTGACATTTATATTTTATGCTGTCTCTGTCTATTTTTTATCTATGCCTACTATAATATAATCTCCATGAGGAAGATTGGCCTTCCTCACAGCTAAATATCCAGCACCTAGAACAGCCCTGACACTTACTAGGTACAAGAAAAATAACAGCTAAATGTTAGGTGAATAAATGGATGATGTTTTAAAAGTTAGTTTGTTTTCATTAGCTATTGCTGTGTAACAAACCATTCCTAAAACTTAGTGGCTTGAGTCAGAGACAAGTGTCTTTGCTCAAGCCTCTGCCATTGGGCAGGCCTTAGAAGGGAACACTTGTCTTTGTGTTCACTGGGGCCAACAGGGTCAGCTCAAAGGCTAGGGCAGAACGTAACAAGTTATTTAATCCCAGTCGAATCAAATGGCTTCCACCCAGCTTTTAGTCAAAGAGTAAACAGTTCTGAGAGTCACATTTTTGCTCAATGTGAGAATTATTAAAAGCTAAAGCAGTCTCAGGATAAATAGAAGCCTAGGTAAGAAGTGAAGTGAGTTCTACTGATTCTCTTTAAACATATGCTGAGTGACCACATGATACAAATATTATGGGAAATTCCAACACTGGAAAATATGTCCATCACATTCCTTTCTATTGCCACGCTCCAACTCCCAGAACCACAGGGCATCCTTTTTCTTTCCCAGACTTTACAGCTAAGCATGCGGGTGATTTTTTTTTTTTTTTCCTATTTGGAGTCCTAGTATTCTCATCACACAAAAGAGGAGTTGAAAACCTAATTAGTCTGTAAGGAAGACACATATCCTTGTTCAATTAAATCACACAGCCTGGCAAAAAACAATCACTTATTTTTTAATAGGTACAGTAATATATCTGGAAACAGTATTAATTGAAGTAGAAACTTGAAGCTCGAGACAAAGGTAGAATAGTCTGTGTTGTTTCGTGATCAATGATTAAGTTACTGAATGTGCTTGTATGAATTGAGGATCTCATCAGCCATTTGTAACACCACATGCTGCCTTAATAATTGATAAGCACAAATAAATGTGAGCAGAGAAGATTTATTATCATGGCTCTCAGTCTTTATAAAGTTAAAACTTTGCATAGTCTTATTTTTCAATACTCTGAGAGAGGTCATAGTGACGGAAAGAGTAGTCTATGTTTAGCAATGCTTTTCACATTCGTATATTTAATAATCGCAAAAGCATCTACATATAGCAGAGTGGTGAAAGACTCACGGCTGAGTAAGAAGTAGCTCCACTTCATAACAGCTATGTGACCAAGTGTAAGATATTAACCTCTCTGAGCAATGCCCATGGTCATTGTCTTCACGATGGGAAGAGAAGAGTGTCAGCCTACTAGGGATGGTTTGAAGGTTAAATCATTTGATGCCTTTGAAAATCTTAGGACAGAATGGTTGCTCAGTAGGTGTTAGTGACAATCCATTTGTTATTACTATTAAACGATTATTTATGATGTACATATATCAGAGATCTTTTTCAAAAGCTCTGCAGACCTCAGGACTTCTTCTTTTTTAAAAAAAATTTTAATGTTTTTATTACTGAGGGACAGAGCACAAGCATGGGAAAGGCAGAGAGAGGGGGAGACACAGAATCTGAAGGAGGCTCCAGGCTCTAAGCTGTCAGCAGAGAGCCCAAGGCAGGGCTCAGACTCACAAACCATGAGATCATAACCTGAGCCGAAGTCAGACGATCAGCCGTCTGAGTCACCCAGGCGCCCCAAACTTCTTAGACTGTATGTCGGGTGACATTGATCTGTCCATTGATACCTCTAGTCACTTACAGTTTTCCTGTTATTTAAGAGAGTTTGAAGAGCATCATCTTTTAATATCTGTTCTAGGCAAACTATTCGCTTTCTGAAATTAACATAAGAGCTAGACATTAATAAAATAAAAAAAAAACAGAAAATGATATACATAATTTTAAAGCATAAGTAGTAGGTATTTGCCCTAAAGTGATATATGCAAGTGGTTGGCCAAATTAAATAAAACTGGGAGATTAGCAATGTTAAAGCAATAACTAAATTAGCTATTTTCAATCCATTTGTTAGTCTAATAAAACTCTTTGCTGGTCAAATGATTATTTGTTTATGAAGAAGCTAAGGTTAAATAGAGACCTCACCGACAAATTCATCCTCATATGTGGCACGTACGACTATTTTAAAAGATTAAAGTTGAGTCTCCTAATCAGTTTATAAGCTATGTCTGGTGAAGTCAATTTTGACCATTTACTGACATTTTGATGAATCAGTCTTACTAGGTTATTCGTGTTCCCCAAGTTAGATAATATTATTACCCATTTTGCAATTATATTGAAACACCTTTAATAATGTATTTGAAATTTAAGAAAAAATATATAAGTATACCAAAAAAATTAGGGTCTTTTTAAGGATAGTGCCTAGCATGAACAGGTGCAAAATCATTAAGTCCCATGTTTTGAACCTGGGTTTCTCAACCTTGGTGCTACTGACATGTGAGGGCTTTCCTGTGGCTTATAGGATGTTTAGCAGCACCCATGTCCTCCTCCTGGTCTTTCTCCTGCTCAGCTGTGACAATCAAAAGTGTCTCCACACCAAGAAATGGAAAAACATTCCCTGTGCATGGATCGGAAGAATAAACATTGTGAAAATGTCATTACTACCCAAAGCAATCTACACATTCAATGCCATCCCCATCAAAATTGCACCAACATTCTTCTCAAAGCTAGAACAAACTATCCTCAAATTCGTATGGAACCACAAAAGACCCCGAATGGCCAAAGTTATATTGAAGAAGAAAACCAAAATGGGAGGCATCACAATCCCAGACTTTAGCCTCTACTACAAAGCTGTCATCATCAAGACAGTATGGTATTGGCACAAAAACAGACACATAGACCAATGGAATAGAATAGAGAACCCAGAACTGGGCTCACAAATGTACGGCCAACTAATTTTTGACAAAGCAGGAAAGAGTATCCGATGGA